>NC_049260.1:75527048-75835015 GCF_011100685.1 Canis lupus familiaris
TATATTCCCCAAATGAATGAGAACATATAATGTTTGTCCTTCTCTGATTGACTTACTTCACTCAGCATAATACCCTCCAGTTCCATCCATGTTGAAGCAAATGGTGGGTATTTGTCGTTTCTAATGGCTGAGTAATATTCCATTGTATACATAAACCACATCTTCTTTATCCATTCATCTTTCGATGGACACCGAGGCTCCTTCCACAGTTTGGCTATTGTGGACATTGCTGCTAGAAACATCGGGGTGCAGGTGTCCCGGCGTTACATTGCATCTGTATCTTTGGGGTAAATCCCCAACAGTGCAATTGCTGGGTCGTAGGGCAGGTCTATTTTTAACTCTTTGAGGAACCTCCACACACTTTTCCAGAGTGGCTGCACCACTTCACATTCCCACCAACAGTGTAAGAGGGTTCCCTTTTCTCCGCATCCTCTCCAACATTTCTGGTTTCCTGCCTTGTTAATTTTCCCCATTCTCACTGGTGTGAGGGTATCTCATTGTGGTTTTGATTTGTATTTCCCTGATGGCAAGTGATGCAGAGCATTTTCTCATGGGCGTGTTGGCCATGTCTATGTCTTCCTCTGTGAGATTTCTGTTCATGTCTTTTGCCCATTTCATGATTGGATTGTTTGTTTCTTTGGTGTTGAGTTTAATAAGTTCTTTATAGATCTTGGAAACTACCCTTTATCTGATAGGTCATTTGCAAATATCTTCTCCCATTCTGTAGGTTGTCTTTGAGTTTTGTTGACTGTATCCTTTGCTGTGCAAAAGCTTCTTATCTGGATGAAGTCCCAATAGTTCATTTTTGCTTTTGTTTCTTTTGCCTTCGTGGATGTATCTTGCAAGAAATTACTGTGGCTGAGTTCAAAAAGGGTGTTGCCTGTGTTCTCCTCTAGGATTTTGATGGAATCTTGTCTCACATTTAGATCTTTCATCCATTTTGAGTTTATCTTTGTGTATGGTGCAAGAGAGTGGTCTAGTTTCATTCTTCTGCATGTGGATGTCCAATTTTCCCAGCACCATTTATTGAAGAGACTGTCTTTCTTCCAGTGGATAGTCTTTCCTCCTGTGTCGAATATTAGTTGGCCATAAAGTTGAGGGTCCACTTCTGGATTCTCTATTCTGTTCCATTGATCTATGTGTCTGTTTTTGTGCCAGTACCACACTGTCTTGATGACCACAGCTTTGTAGTACAACCTGAAATCTGGCATTGTGATGCCCCCAGCTATGGTTTTCTTTTTTAAAATTCCCCTGGCTATTCGGGGTCTTTTCTGATTCCACACATCTTAAAATAATTTGTTCTAACTCTCTGAAGAAAGTCCATGGTATTTTGATAGAGATTGCATTAAACGTGTAAATTGCCCTGGGTAACATTGACATTTTCACAATATTAATTCTGCCAATCCATGAGCATGGAATATTTTTCCATATCTTTGTGTCTTCCTCAATTCCTTTCAGAAGTGTTCTATAGTTTTGAGGGTATAGATCCTTTACCTCTTTGGTTAGGTTTATTCCTAGGTATCTTATGCTTTTGGGTGCAATTGAAAATGGGATTGACTCCTTCATTTCTCTTTCTTCAGTCTCATCGTTAGTGTATAGAAATGCCACTGATTTCTGGGCATTGATTTTGTATCCTGCCACGCTACCAAATTGCTTGTATGAGTTCTAGCAATCTTGGGGTGGAGGCTTTTGGGTTTTCTATGTAGAGTATCATGTCATCAGCGAAGAGGGAGAGTTTGACTTCTTCTTTGCCAATTTGAATGCTTTTAATGTCTTTTTGTTGTCTGATTGCTGAGGCTAGGACTTCTAGTACTATGTTGAATAGCAGTGGTGAGAGTGGACATCCCTGTCTTGTTCCTGATCTTAGGGGAAAGGCTCCCAGTGCTTCCCCATTGAGAATGATATTTGCTGTGGACTTTTCGTAGATGGCTTTTAAGATGTCGAGGAAAGTTCCCTCTATCCCGACTCTCTGAAGAGTTTTGATCAGAAATGGATGCTGTATTTTGTCAAATGCTAATAAGAGGATCATATGGTTCTTGGTTTTTCTCTTGCTGATATGATGAATCACATTGATTGTTTTACGGGTGTTGAACCAGCCTTGTGTCCCAGCGATAAATCCTACTTGGTCATGGTGAATACTTTTCTTAATGTATTGTTGGATCCTATTGGCCAGTATCTTGTTGAGAATTTTTAAAATCCATGTTCATCAGGGATATTGGTCTGTAATTCTCCTTTTTGGTGGGGTCTTTGTCTGGTTTTGGAATTAAGGTGATGCTGGCCTCATAGAACGAATTTGGAAGTACTCCATCTCTTTCTATCTTTCCAAACAGCTTTAGGAGAATAGGTATGGTTTCTTCTTTAAACGTTTGATAGAATTCCCCTGGGAAGCCATCTGGCCCTGGACTCTTGTGTCTTGGGAGGTTTTTGATGACTGCTTCAATTTCCTCCCTGGTTATTGGCCTATTCAGGTTTTCTATTTCTTCCTGTTCCAGTTTTGGTAGTTTGTGGCTTTCCAGGAATGCGTCCATTTCTTCTAGATTGCCTAATTTATTGGCGTATAGCTGTTCATAATATGTTTTTAAAATCGTTTGTATTTCCTTGGTGTTGGTAGTGATCTCTCCTTTCTCATTCATAATTTTATTAATCGAGTCTTCTCTCTCTTCTTTTTAATAAGGCTGCCTAATGGTTTATCTATCTTGTTAATTCTTTCAAAGAACCAACTCCTGGTTTTGTTGATCTGTTCCACAGTTCTTCTGGTCTCGATTTCGTTGAGTTCTGCTCGAATCTTTATTAACTCCCTTCTTCTCTTGGATGTAGGATCTATTTGCTGTTTTTTCTCTAGCTCCTTTAGGTGTAAGGTTAGCTTTTGTATTTGAGTTCTTTCCAGTTTTTGAATGGATGCTTGTATTGCGATGTATTTCCCCTTAGGACTGCTTTTGCTGCATCCCAAAGATTTTGAACGGTTGTATCTTCATTCTCATTAGTTTCCATGAATCTTTTTAATTCTTCCTTAATTTCCTGGTTGACCCTTTGATCTTTTAGCAGGATGGTCCTTAACCTCCACGTGTTTGAGGTCCTTCCCAACTTCTTGTTGTGATTTAGTTCTAATTTCAAGGCATTATGGTCTGAGAATATGCAGGGGATGATCCCAATGTTTTGGTATCAGTTCAGACCCGATTTGTGACCCAGTATGTGGTCTATTCTGGAGAAAGTTCCATGTGCACTTGAGAAGAATGTGTATTCAGTTGAGTTTGGATGTAAAGTTCTGTAGATATCTGTGAAGTCCATCTGGTCCAGTGTATCATCTTAAGCTCTCGTTTCGGGGATCCCTGGGTGGTGCAGCGGTTTAGCGCCTGCCTTTGGCCCAGGGCGCGATCCAGGAGACCCGGGATCGAATCCCACGTTGGGCTTCCAGTGCAAGGAGCCTGCTTCTCCCTCTGCCTATGTCTCTGCCTCTCTCTCTGTCTCTGTGAATATCATAAATAAATAAAAATTAAAAAGAAAATAAAGCTCTCGTTTCTTTGTTAATGTTGTGCTTAGAAGACCTATCGAGTATAGAAAGAGATAGATTGAAGTCATCAAGTATAAGTGTATTATTATCTAAGTATTTCTTCACTTCGGTTATTAATTGATTGATATATTGGCAGCTCCCACATTTGGGGCATATATATTGAGGATTGTTAAGTCCTCTTGTTGGATAGATCCTTTAAGTATGAGATAGTGTCCCTCTTCATCTCTCACTACAGTCTTCAGGGTAAATTTTAGTTTATCTGATATAAGGATGGCTACCCCTGCTTTCTTTTGAGGACCATTCGAATGGTAAATAGGTTCTCCAACCTTTTATTTTCAGGCTGTAGGTGTCCTTCTGTCTAAAATGAAGTCTCTTGTAGAGAGCAAATAGATGGGTCCTGCTTTTTTATCCAGTCTGAAACCCTGCGCCTTTTGATGGGGACATTAAGCCCGTTCACGTTCAGAGTTACTATTGACAGATATGAGTTTAGTGTCATCATGATATCTATTCAGTCCTTGATTTTGTGGATTGTTCCACTGAACTTCTTCTTAAAGGGGATTTTTAAGAGTCCTCCTTAAAATTTCTTGCAGAGCTGGTTTGGAGGTCACATATTCTTTCAATTCCTGCCTGTCTTGGAAGCTCTTTATCTCTCCTGCCATTTTGAATGAGAGCCTTGCTGGATAAAGTATTCTGGGTTGCATGTTCTTCTCATTTAGGACCCTGAATATATCCTGCCAGCCCTTTCTGGCCTGCCAGGTCTCTGTGGAGAGGTCTGCTGTTACCCTAATACTTTTCCCCATAAAAGTCAGGGATTTCTTGTCTCTTGCTGCTTTAAGGATCTTCTCTTTATCTTTGGAATTTGCAGGCTTCACTATTAAATGTCGAGTTGTTGAACGGTTTTTATTGATTTGGGGGGGGGGGGGAAGTCTCTGTATTTCCTGGATCTGAATGCCTGTTTCCCTTCCCAGATTAGGAATGTTTTCAGCTAGGATTTGTTCAAATACATATTCTGGCCCTCTGGCCCTTTCGGCGCCCTCAGGAACCCCAATTAAATGTAGGTCTTTCTTCCTCAGGCTGTCGTTTATTTCCCTTAATCTGTCTTCATGGTCTTTTAATTGTTTGTCTCTTTTTTCCTCAGTTTCCCTCTTTGACATCAACTTGTCTTCTATGTCACTCACTCGTTCTTCCACCTCGTTAACCCTCGTCGTTAGGGCTTCTAGTTTGGATTGCCTCTCATTCAATTGATTTTTAATTTCTGCCTGATTGGATCTAAATTCTTCAGTCATGAAGTCTCTTGAGTCCTTTATGCTTTTTTCTAGAGCCACCAGTAGCTGTATAATAGTGCTTCTGAATTGGCTTCCTGACATTGAATTGTAATCCAAATTTTGTAACTCTGTGGGAGAGAGGACTGTTTCTGATTCTTTCTATTGAGGTGAGGTTTTCCTTCTAGTCATTTTGCTCAGTGCAGAGTGGCCAAAAACAAGTAGTATTGGGAAAAGGAGAAAAAGGGAGGAGAGAAAGAAGGAAAGAAAAGAGAAAAAGAAAAAAAGGAAGAAAAAAGAAAAAGAGAAGAAAAAGAGAAAGAGAAAGAAAGGGAAAAAAAGGGTGGGGAAGCAAACAAATCAAAAAGAAAAAAACAAACCACGGGGGAGTATCTTCTGATTCTATATACTTTAAGTCCCTTGACTTCCCCTGGAACTTGTCCTTCTAGCTGGTCTTCTGGGGGAGGGACCTGTTGTGCTGATTTTCAGGGGTTAGCACTTGGGGGAGCTGCTCTGTCCCCTGCCTGGTGCAGGGCTCAGTGGGGGTTGTTTACCCCGTGAGGCCGCAGGAGGAACAGCCCCAGTGGCAGGGCAGCTCTGGAAACCTGGATTCATCTCCGGCAGGAACTCCGTCTGCAGGGCCTGGAGGCTCCGGGGGTGGGGCCGATGATCTGCTCAGCTGGGGCAGGAGCGTCCTCGCTGTCCTGGGGCCTCCCGGCCTCTGCCTGTCCCAGGGGGAGGCCAGATCCTGGGCTGTGTCCCGGCGCCCTGTGCTCCGGAGCCTGCGCTGTTGGATTCGCGCTCTGGCCGTGCAGCCCCCTCCGCGGAGCCGCCCCCCGAGCCCCTCGGAGCTGCTCCGGGTCCCGCCGTGCGCTGCAGCCCTTAGGGAGCTCGGCGCACTCTCCCCGGGGCGCAGCTGCTCTGTTACTGTCCCAGGGAGCCCCGAGGGCACCCCCGCCCTCCTGGGGTCCTGCTCTAACTACCTGCTAGCGCCTTTCCACCCGGGAAGATTGGTGAAGCTCCTGCTTCTCTGGGACGGGGCTTTCCTGTCCTGGGGACACTCGCCCCGGCCTTAGCCCGGCTCCTCGCGGGGCCCCTCCTCCTTGGATGCTTTTTGTTTCTTTATTTCTTTTTTCCTGTCTTCCTACCTTGATAGAAGGGCAAATTCTTCTCATTGTAGCATTCCAGCTGTTTTCTCTTTAAATCTCAGGCCGAATTCGTAGATTTTCAGGATGATTTGAAGGTTCTCTAGGTAATTTGGTGGGGACAGGTGACTTGGGGACCCTACTCTTCCGCCATCTTGCCCCTCCTCCTCAAAATTGTTTAAAGTAAAAATACATCTAATAAATGCAGACATCCCATGTTCATAGATCAGAAGCCTGAATATTGTTAACAGTACTCCCCAAACTGATCTGTAGTTTCAGTATAAGCTCTATCAAAACGCTAGCTAACATTTTTTGCAGAAATTGACAAACTGATTCTGAAATTCAAATGGAAATAGGCCATGAACAAAATACAGAAAAAGAACAAAGTTGGAGGCCTTACATTTATCTATTTCAGTCTGCTACAAGGGTACACTAATCAAGACAGTGCTGCACTAGCATAAGGATACACATGTATTGATGGAATAGAATTCAGAGTCCAGAAGTAAACCCATTCATGCAAGGTCAGTTTGATTTCCAAGTAGGATGCCGAGACAGTTACTGAGAAAAGAATAGTCTTTTCAGGAAGAGGTGCTGGAGAAGTGGATATCCCCATGCAAAAAAAAATCTGGTTGGACCCCTATATCACATCATGTACAAAAATTAACTCAAATGGATCAAAAAATGTAATATCTAAAACTGTAAATCTAGACAAAAACTGTAAATCTTTATGACCTTGAGTTAGTGATTTTGTAGCTGTTATAACAAAAGTACAAAGAGTAAAAAATGAAATTCATGAAATTCATCAAATTAGAAACTTTGTGCTTCAAATGAGACCATCAAGAAAGTGGACAGAAAATGCACAAAAATGGAAGAAAATATTTACAGATCGTATATCTGAGAAATGTCTTGTATCTAGAGTACATAAAGAACTGTTAACAATTCAATAATAGGAAGACAACCTGGGACACCTTGTTGGCTCAGGGGTTGAGTGTCTACCTTTGGCTCAGGGTGTGATCCTGGAGTTCTGGGATCGAGTCCCGCATTGGGCTCCTCGCAAGGAGCCAGCTTGTCCCTCTGCCTGTGGCTCTGCCTCTTTGTGTTTCTCATGAATAAATGAATAAAATTTTTTTAAAAAAATTAATAACAAAAAGACAACCCAATTAAAAAATGGGGAAAAGTTCCAGATTGATATTTCTCCCCAGAAAAGTCTGTGAATGCATAATAAGAACACAAAAAGAACTTCAACATCATTAGGAGGTAAATTCAAATCAAAACCACAATGAGGTACCCCTTTACAATCATTAGGATGGCTATAATAAAAACAAGTGAGTATGTGGAGAAATTCAAACACTCATACATTGGGGCAGCCCGGTGGCTCAGTGGTTTAATGTGGCCTTCGGCCCAGGGCCTGATCCTGGAGACCCGGGGTCGAGTCCCATGTCAGGCTCCCTGCATGGAGCCTGCTTCTCCCTCTTCCTGTGTTTCTGCATCTCTCTCTCTCTCTCTGTCTGTTTCTCTTGAATAAATAAATAAAATCTTAAAAAAAAAATTCATACATTGCTAACTTGGACTATAAATGGTGTAGCCACTTTGAAATACAATGTGGCAGTTCCTCAAAAGTTTAAGCAGAGATACTATATGACTGAGTAATTCCACTCCTGAATATATACCCAAAAGAAATGAAAACATGTCCTCACAAAAAGTCATGCACAAATGTTCATACGCATAATGCAGTAAAATAGCATTATTTATAATAGCCAAAAAGAGGAGTCAACCCAAATGTCCAGCTGATATCAGTAAATACACTATTTCCATGTAATGGAATAGTTCTTGGCAAAAAAAGATTGAAGAAGTGGTACATATTTTAATCTGGAAAAACCTCAAAAATTTATGTGAAGTAAAAAAAGTCACAGAAAAGTACATATTGTATGGTTCTCTATATATGAAAATACCCATGATAGGCAAATCGATAAAGATAGAAAGTAAAATGGTTGTCCATAGGGCTGATGGGGAAAGGGAAGCAGATGATGGGGAGTACTGTAAACTGAAAGTTTGTGTCCCCCCACCTCCCAAGTTCATATGTTGAAACCTAATCTCCAGTATGATGATATTTGGAGGTGGGGCTTTTAGGAGGTGATTAGGTCATGAGGGTGATGCCCTTATAAGCGGGATAAGTGCCCTTATAAAAAGAGGCCCCAGAAGACTCCCTTGCTTTTTTCATCAAGTAAGATTATAACAAGAGAGGCACCTGGGTCGCTCAGCGGTTGAATATCTGCTTTAGGCCCAGGGTGTGCATGATCCTGGAGTCCCAGGATTGAGTCCCACATTGGGCTCCCTGCATGGAGCCTGCTTCTCTCTCTGCCTGTGTCTCTGCCTCTCACTCTCTGTGTCTCTCATGAATAAATAAATATAATCTTAAAAAGAAAAACGAACAAGATGGCTGTCTATGAACCAGGAAGTGGGCCCTTACCAGACACTGAATCTGCCAGCAACTTGATCTTGGACTTCCTAGCCTCCAAAAATGTGAGAAATAAATTTCTGTTGCTTATATGCCACCCAGTCTACGGTGTTTTTGTTCTAGCAGCCCCAATAGACTAAGATAGGGAGTAGATTTTCTTTTTAGGATGATGGAAGTGTGCTCTTAACTCTGTAAATATAATAAAAACCACTTAATTTTATGTAATTTTATTTTATTTTTTTTAATTCTTTATTTATTTATGGTAGTCACACAGAGAGAGAGAGAGAGAGGCAGAGACATAGGCAGAGGGAGAAGCAGGCTCCATACACTGGGAGCCCGACGTGGGATTCGATCCCGGGTCTCCAGGATCGCGCCCTGGGCCAAAGGCAGGCACCAAACCGCTGCGCCACCCAGGGATCCCAATTTTATGTAATTTTAAATGGATGAATTAATTTTAGGTTATACCACTAAAGCTGTTTAAAAAACATGTAAGGAAAAAAAGATAAAAAAAAACAAGAACTGTTTCAAATCTTTTGGAAAAGGATGAGATGAGTAGTCTTTAATATATTGTGTTTGCATAATGATTACCTTAACTGTATAATAAAAATTTAGAAAAATTTTAGTCATAAAATTATTATTTGCTTCTCTTCTCATACCTTGTCCTCTTCCAGTCTAGGAAATTCAGAATATGCAAACAGAATTATATTTGGGAATTGTGGAACTATCAAATTTTTAAGAATTTTTAGGGTAAATATCAGATTTACATATTTATATAAGATTTTTTTAGGGTAAGCAAGAAAAATAATGCTGAAATAATTTTCTAAAATACAGATAGATAAGTAGGAGTAGGTTATGAGGTCTCATGTGGGTAAAAATCATTGTATTATTTCTCTTTAAGAAAGTTTTTGATCAACTATAGAGGCACTGACATTTTCTACCAAGAATAAAATACATAGCCATAATGGCTATATTTAAACAAATAAGGCACAATTAGATTTCTAATAGTTTAATTTCCCCTATCCTGAATGAGGATACAGCCAGTGAATGATATTTTAAACAGAACTGGGAAGCTCTCAGGTTTTTTAGGTTGATCATTGTAGAAAAAAAAAAATATATATATATATATACACACACACACATATTTAATTTCAGGTGAGAATTATAAAAATTAGGCTTATTTAAAAAACTTAACCCAGTTTTTAATATACTCTGTATAAAAAATCTTGTTTATTTTTTCAAAGATTTTGTTTATTTATTCATGAGAGACACAGAGAGAGAGGCAGAGACAGCCAGATGTGGGACTTGATCCCAGGTCCCCAGGATCACACCATGAGCCAAAGGCAGACGCTCAACCACTGAGCTACTCAGACATTCCTTAGTCATGTTTAGAATCCCATGGTATTATTGCAGAATCTAGGATAATTTACTAATCTCCCTGGCAGGACATTTATCCCACTACAAGGAAATAAGAATTCAATCCCTGAAACTTAGCTTCTACAGTGCAGAGAAAGCTAACAGTAGGGTAAAATTAATATATTTAGCTGAATGGGGAACTAGAGGACAGTTATGGTTTTCTGCTTTTCCTGACTTCAAAAAGCCATTTCCCATGTGTTTGGAAGTGAATTGAGCTGAACGCAAGAACTTGAGAATTCTTGGCCTATGACTTAGGTCCTAGGGCGTCAGACAGTAATTGAATCTTGCTGGGGTCTACACTTGAGAAGCTCTACCCCTGGGGCACCTGGATGGCTCAGTGGTTGAGCATCTACCTTTAGCTCAGGTCATGATCCTGGGTTCTTGGGATCAAGTCCCACATTGGGCTCCTTGTTAAGTGGGGAGCCTGCTTCTCCCTCTATGTCTCTGCATCTCTCTCTGTTTCAAATAAATAAATAAATAAATAAATAAATAAATAAATAAATAAATCTTTAAAATAAAAAAGCTCTACCCCTAGCATCCATTTACATAAGAGGAGACGTATTGGCTAGTAGCTACAGTAGTCCTTTTTATTTTATTTTATTTTATTTTATTTTATTTTATTTTATTTTATATTTATTTATTTTAGTAGTCCTTTTTAAACTAAGTCTCAGACTTTTCCTTGACATTAAGGAGCATTAAATATTTTTCATAACATTTTGTCTTATTCTATCACCAGTAGGTTTAACTTTGACTTCTTAATCATTTTATATTTTATATATGCTTTTTATATTAGGTTTCTTTCATCACTTTTTAAGGCTAGTTTTGGTAAGACAACTGTTTTACATTTTACTACTTTTTATCCTGGTAATATACACACAATATTTACCATCTTAATCATTTTGAAGTGTACAATTCAGTGGCATTAAATACATTTACAATGTTGTACAATTATCACCAATATCTAATTTTAGAACCTTTTTATCACTCTCCCCAAAATGTACTCATTTAAACGGTTCCTCTTCATTTCTTCCTCTTTTCCCAGCTCTAGGCAACCACCAGTCTGTGTCTCTTTCTATGGATTTGCATATGCTGGATATTTCATATAAATGGAATCACACAATATATGACATTTTGTGTCTGTTTTCTTTCACTTAGCATAATGATTTCAATATTATGCAACATGTATCACTACTTCATTCCTTTTTATGGCTGAATAATATTCAATTGTAAGGATATACCACATTTTATTATCCATTTATCATTTGATGGACATTCAGGTTGTTTTCACCTTTGGCTATTGTGAATAGTGCTGCTGTGAATATTCAAATTTTTGTTTGAACACTTGTGTTTCAGTTCTATGGAGTACATACCTAGTAATAGAATTACAAGGTCATATGATAATTCTATGTTTAACTTACTGAGGAACTTCCAAACTGTTTCCCAAAGTGTCTTCACCATTTTACATTCCCATTAGCAATGTACAAGGGTTTCGTTTGTTCCACATCCTCACTAACACTTGTTATTTTTCTTTTTAAAAAAATTATAGCCATGCTAGTGGATGTGAAGTGTTATCTCATTGTGGCTTTGATTTTCATTTACCTAATGACTAATGATGTTGAGCATCTCTTTGTGTCTTGTTCGCCAACATGTATCTTTTGGAGAAATGCTTATTTGAGGCCTTTGCCCATTTTTAAAAATTGGGTTGTTAGTCTTTGTTGTAGAGTTGTAAAACTTCTGTATATATTCGGATTATGAGACGCTTATAAAATACATGATTTGCAAATGGTTGTCTTTACAGTTTCTTGGTAGTGCCCTTCAGTGCACACAATTTTTAAAGATTTTATTTATTTTAGAGAGCACAAGTGGGAGAGGGGCAATGGGGTACATGGGGGATAAAGGGAGAAAGAGGGGTGGAGGGAGAGGGAGGGGGTAGGGAAAGAATCTTTAGTAGACTCTGCACTCAGCTCAGAGCTGAATGTGGGGCCCAATATCAGGACCCTGAGATGATGACCTGAGCCAAAACCAAGAATCAGATGCTTACCTGACTGAACCACCCAGGGCCCCACGATGCTCACAATTTTTAAACTTTGATGAAGTCTAATCTATTTTTCATTAGTTGCTTATACTTTAGGCATCAAGTCTAAGAAATTTTCTAATCCAAGATTATGAAGATTTATATCAATGTTTTTTTTCTGAGAGTTTATAAACCTCTTAGTTTTTATTTTAGATCTTTCATCCGAGTTAATTATTTTATATGGTGTGAGTTATAGGTACAAATTCATTCTTTTCTTTTCAATTCATTTCATTCAATTCTTTTCTTTACAAATTCATTTCTTTTCCATGAAGATATACATTTGTCTCAATACCATTTAGTATTGAGTATTTAGTAAAAGGCTATTTTGTCCCCCATTGAATTGTCTTGGCATCCTTATCAAAAACCAATTGGCTATGGAAGTATGAGTTTATACTTCCAGTTTTGTTCTAATGATCTGTATGTTTGTTCTTATGTCAATACCACACTGTCTTGATTAGTGTAGTTTAGTGGTAAGCTTTCAAATTGAGAAGTATGGATAGTCCAACTTTGTTCTTTTTTTACAAGATATTATTTATTTATTCATGAGAGATAGAGAGAGGCAGAGACACAGAGGGAGAAGCAGGCTCCCTAAAGGGAGCCCCATGTGAGACTTGATCCCAGGACCCTGGGATCACAACCTGAGCTGAAGGCCAATGCTCAACCACTGAGCCACCCAGGTGTCCCCAACTTTGTTCTTCTTTTTCGGTGTTGTTTTGGCTATTCTAAGTCCCTTGCATTTCGTATGGATTTTAGGATTAACTTGGGTTTTATAAAGATTTTATTTATTTATTCATGAGAGACATAGAGAGAGAGAGGCAGAGGGAGAAGCAGGGTCCAGGCAGGGAGCCCAGTGTGGGACTCAATCCCAGGACCCTAGGATCATGCCCTGAGCCACAGGCAGACACCCAACCGCTGAGCCACCCAGGCGTCCCATAGGATTAACTTGTTAGTGTTTGCAACAAAATGCAATTGGAATTTTCATAGAGAATGCATTGAAAGGGGGAGTAGTGCTATCTTAACAATTTTAAATCTTTCAGTTCATGAACACCAGATGTGTTTCCATCTATTTACATATGCTTTACTTAAACAATGTTTTATAGTTTTGAGTGTACAATCTTGTACTTCTTACACTAAATTTTTTTTAAGATTTTTTTTTATTCATGAGAGACACAGAGACAGGCAGAGAGAGAAGCAGGCTCCCTGCAGGAAGCCTGATGTAGGACTCGATCCCAGGAACCCGGGATTACAACCTGAGCCAAAGGCAAATGCTTAACATACTGAACCACCCAGGCGCCTCTCGAATTGTTTGCTTAATTTCATTTTTATATTGTTCATTATAAGTGTGTAGAAATGCAACTGATTTTTTAATTGAAACTTTGTACACTTAGAATATTGCTTTTCCATTCTCACTCCCTCTAGCCCCTCACAATACCATTCTACTCTCTGCTTCTACAAGTTTGACTATTTTAGATTTTTCATATAAGCATCATATAGTATTTGTCCTGTGTCTGGCTATTTCACTTAGAATAATGTCCTCTACATTCACCTATGTTGTCACAAATGATAGAATTTTCTTGTTTTTTTTTAGGCTGAATAATATTCCAGTGTATGTATTTGCCATATTTTCTTTATTAATTCATCCATCAATAGACATTTAGGTTGTTTCCATGTCTTGGCTATGGTATATAATGCTGCAGTGAACATGGAAGTGAATGTATTTCTTCATGATCCTGATTTCAGTTCCTCTAGATATATACTCAGAAGTGAGGTTGCTGGATCATATAGTATTTTTAAGTTTTTGAAGAATCTCCATACTATTTTTTATAGTAGCAACACCAATTTACATTCCCAACACTTTATAAGGGTTCTTTTTTTCTCCATATCCTTTTTGTTATTCTCCATATCCTTGACAACACTTGTTATCTTGGGGTTTTTTGTCCCTTTGTTTTGATAATAGCTTTTGTATAGGTGTAAGGTGATATTTCATTATGATTTTGGTTTGTATTTCCCTAATGATTAGTTATGACCATTTCATATACGTCTTAGCCATTTGTGTATCTTTCAAAGAAATGTCAATTCAGTTTATTTGTCCTTTCTTACTTTTATTTTTTTAAAGATTTATTTATTTTTAGAGAGGGGGGAGGGGCAAAGGGAGAGGGAGAGAGAGTCCCAAGCAGACTCACACTGAGCGGGGAGCCCCACAAAGGGCTCAATCCCATGACCCCAAGATCACAACTTGAGTCAAAACCAAGAGCTGGATGCTCAATTGACTGTACCACCCAGGTGTTCCTCTTTGTCCTTTCAAAAAAATTAGATTATTTGTTTCCTTGATATTGAGTTGTAGCAGTTTTGAAATACAACAGATTTTAGTATTTTGATCTTGTATCTTGTAGCCTTGCTGAGCTTATTTAACGATTCAGATAGTTTTTTAAATATTTATTTGTTTGTTTGTTTGCTTATTTATTTATTCATTTATTTGAGAGATTGAGAGTGAGCACAAGCAAAGAAGGGCAGAGGGAGAAGGAGAGAGAATCTCAAGCAGATTCCACCTGATGCAGGACTTGATCCCATGACCCTGAGATCACAACCTGAGCCAAAATCAAGAGTCAGAGGTTTAACTGCACCCCTACGATAGTTTTTAAGAGGATTTATTTTGATTATCTATACACAAGATCATGCCATCCGCAAATAGAAATATTTTTATTACTTTGTTTCCAATCTGGATACCTTTTATTTCATTTTCTTGACTAATTATCTTGGCTAGTAGACCCTCTAGTACAATAGTAAATGGAAATAGAGAGAGTGCACATCATTTTTCTTGTTCCTGAACTCAAGGGGAGAGCTTTCATTCTTTCAGAATTCAATATGATGTTAGCTGTGGCTATTTAGTAATGTTCTTTATAAAATTAAGGAAATTCCCCTCTATTCCTCATTTGCTGGGTTCTTTTATTATATAAAAGGGTGTTGAATTTTGTCAAATGGTTTCTCTGCTTCTATTGAGATGACCATATGGTTTGGTTTTTGTTCTTTATTCTATTAATACCATGAATTACATTGGTTATATTTGTAGTTTACTCAACATTACATTCCTGGGGCAAATCCCACTTGGTCATGGAATGTAATGTATTTTATATGTGGCTGGATTCGACTTGATAGTATTTTGTTGAAGATTTACAACATCTGTATTCATGAGTGATATTGGTTTGTAGTTTTTTTTGTGGTGTCTTTTGATATTGGGGTAATACTGGCTTCATAGAATGAGTTAAGAAGTGTTCTCTCTTATATTTTGGAAGAGTTCATGAAATACTGGCATAAACTCTTTAAATTAATTTAATAATTTTAATTTAATAATTTAATAAATGTAATTATTAAATACTTTAAATTCTTTAGAATTTGCCAGTGAAGCCATCTAGTCCTGGGCTTTTCTTTGTTGGGAGAGTTTAGATTACTGATTTAATCTCCTTATTCATTGTTGGTCTGTTCAGAATTTCCTGCTTCTTCAAGATTCATTCTTGGTAGGTTATATGTTCCTAGGAATTTATCCATTTCTTCTAAGTTATCCAATTTATCAGTATATAATTGTTCATAGTAGTCCCAATGATACTATATATTTTGTGGTATCAGCTGTAACATTGCTTTCATTTCTGATTTTATTTTTTTTGTTTGTGTCTCCTCTTTTTCTTGCTTAGTGTAGCTAAACGTTTGTCAATTTTATTTATTTTCAAAAAACTAGTTCTTAGTTTTGTTGCTCTTTTCTATTATTTTTCTGGTCTCTATTTCATTTGTTTCCGCCCTGATCTCTGTTATTCCCTTCTTTTTGCTACCTTTGGGCTTAGTTTGTTCTTCCTTTTCTACCTCTTCAAGGTGTTAGGTTAGGACATTATTTTCATTTCTTTTCCTAATGGAGGCATTTATTATTTCCCTCTAAGAACTGCTTTTGCTGCACCTCATAGTTTTATTATATTGTATTTTTATTTACATTTGTTGTGAGATTTTAAAATTTTCCCTTTGGTTTTTATTTGATCTATTGATTATTCAGGAATGTGTTTTTTAATTTCCACATATTTGTGAATATTCCAACTTTCCTTCTATAATTGGCTTTTAGTTTCATATCATTGTAGTTGGGAAAGATACTTCATATGATTTTAGCCTTCTTAAATTTGCTTAGACTTGTTTCAGATCCCATAATGTAATCTATGCTGGAGAATGTTCCATGTGCACTTAAGAATATATATTCTGCTGTTGTGGGATAATATTCTGTTTATGTCTTTTAGGTTCATTTGATCTTTAGTATAGCTAAATCAATTCAAAGTTCTCTAATTGTTTTTTTGTCTGCATGATTTATCCATTGTTGAAAGTGAGGTATTGAAGTCCCCTGTTATTACTGTACTATTGTCTATTTTCCCCTTCAAATCTGTTAGAATTTTCTTAGTATATTTGATGCTCCAATGTTGGGTGCATATATATTAATGATTGTTGTATCTTCTCCTTTCTTATTATTTAAATATAGTTGACATACAATGTTATATTAGTTTCAGATGTATAACATAGTGATTTAACAATTATATACATCACTCAGTGCTCACCATGATAAATATATTCACCATCTGTCACCATATAACATTATTACAATACGGTTGACTATATTCCTTATGCTGTACTTCTTACTTCTGTGATTTATAACTGGAAATTTGGACCTCGTAATCCCTTTCACCTATTTCACCCATCTCTATTTGACTTATTTCACTTAGCATAATGCCTCCAAGGTCCATCCATGTTGTTGCAAATGGTAAGATTTCCTCATTTTTATGGCTGAATTATACACACACACACACACACACACACACACACATATATATATACACACATACACACACACACATATATATACATGCCTACCATAACTTCTTTATCCATCCACCCATTGATGAACACTTAGGTTGTCTCCTAAGTCTTGTCCAATATCTTGGCTATTGTTAATAATGCTGTTATGAACATGAGGGTGCAGATATCTTTTTGAGTTAGTATTTTTACATAAATTCCTTCCCATGTTTTTGTTTTTGATGTCACAGTTTACCCCTTTCTATATTGTGTATTTATTAACAAATTATTATAGCTATAGTTATTTTTAATACTATTGTCCTTTAACCTTTTTACTTGCATTAAGTGGTTAACATACCATCATATTAATGTAGGAGAGTATTTAAATATGCCTATATACTTGCCTATACCAGTGTGTTTTATGTTTTCATATATTTTCATGTTACTTATTAGTATCTTTTAATTTCAACTTGAAGATATCCATTCAACATTTCTTATAATGTGGGTCTAATGGTGATGAACTCCCTCAGTTTTTGTTTGTCTGCTAAAATCCTTATCTATGCTTCATTTCTACAGGATAACTTTGCCAGATAAAATATTCTTAGTTGGCAGGGTTTTTTCCCAGCACTTCGAATATATCATCCTTCTTTCTCCTGGCCTGTAAGATTTCCACAGAGAAATCCATTGAATGAGTTATGGGGATTTTCTGATAAGTGATAAAATTCTATTCTGTTGATGATTTCAATATTTTGTCTTTGTCTTTTGACAATTTTATTATAATGTGTCTTAGAGAAGATCTCTTTGAGTTGAATTCATTTGAGGACCTATGTACTTTGTGAACTTGGATAACCAAATGTCTACCCAGATCTTTGAATAAACTTTGTGCCCTCTTCTCCCTCTCCTCTCCTTCTGGGATTCCAATAATTCATAGATTGTTTCTTTTGGTGATATCCTGTAGTTCTAGTAGAATTTTTCATTTTTTTCTTTGTTCTCATGTGACTGGATAGTTTCAAAGGTCCTTTCTTCTACATCACAGATTCTTCTGTTTGATCCAGTCTAATGTTAATGCTCTCTATTGCAGTTTTCATTTCATTTATTGTATTTTTTAGCTCCTGAATTTTTATTTGGTTCTTTTCTTTGATTTTTATCTCTTTGTTGAACTTCACATTTTATTTATGTGTTATTTTCCTGATTTTGTTGAATTGTCTTTCTGTGATTCAGACTGGCTTTCTGCATGTACTCACTCGCTGTCTGCAAAAGCTTGATCTCACTGTCATCAGAAGCTTGTGCAGGATGCTGGCTAAGGGGTGAGGGAGAGATGTGAGTAGAGTGCATGGAACTATGGGGGTGCCTGTTTGCCAGTTGGGGTGATCTGTAGGTGAGTGGTCCTTAGCAGTTTGGGGACAGACTCATGACATAGTTATTAGGATCCATGTCCCTTTGATATGTTCCATTTTTAGCCCTGGCTGCTGTTTTACCAGCTACTCACTGACTTCAAGTTGTGCAACACATAACTTGGTACTCTGGGTGAGGGAAGCAAGGAATGGGCCTCTTTTGCAGTATCCTGACAGCCAGGGAAGCTCAGTGCTTACATGCTTTTGTTTTTCCTTGTGGGAGAAATCACAAACTGAGGGGTGCTTTCCTGGCTCTAACCCATACTGACTTCAGGAAGGGATGATGCAGGTAAAATCCTATTGTTCATCTTACTCTCTCCACTGTGTTCAATCTCGAATTTTTAAAAAATTTTTTCTTAAACGATATGCTGGAACTTCACTGGACTCCTTGACTTTCACAAAGGCTCTCTTATCCATGGGTGATTGTATTGAATCTATATATATCAATTTGGGGAAAATTAACATATTAAAATAATGAGTTTTCTAACCTATGAACATGGTATATCAATCCATTTATTTAGGTTTTTTTAAAAAACTTCAGCAATATTAATTAAAATATGTAATTTTCTGACTTATGTAACTTTTAAATAACATTCTTTTATTTCTATTTTGTCCTAGAATTTTTGCTAATCTCAAGAAAACAAAACAAAAAACATCAAACCACATTTACTTAGTTTTTCTGTTAGACATGGATTTTTCTTAAATATTGTATTCTTTCTCTATCTCCATTTCCTCCACCCCCCAACACAGAAGTACAATGAGGCATTATACTATGGCTAATGGTAAATTGAGAGAGGTGTAACTGAGATCATTACAGATGACTTAAATTCTCCACCAAAAATCTTAAGATAGAATTTGAAGGCTCTGAGAGAGCTTTTTCATCCCAATAATATCAGATTTCATACCTCTTTCTTTAATATGCTTAGAATAGGGGAATAAATTTTAGCAAAAACCACTATTTATTAGTTATCTCTGCCACTTAAAACTTAATAGCCACTTAAGCAACTCTATTAGTACCTTGGCCAACTTATAAAAGAAATACTTCTGGTTCTGTATTTAAGACTAAGCCCTGGTTTGGAACTTCAGGCTGATTCTTTTTTTTTTTTTTAATTTTTTTTTTTTTTACTTATTTATGATAGTCACAGAGAGAGAGAGAGAGAGAGAGAGAGGGGCAGAGACATAGGCAGAGGGAGAAGCAGGCTCCATGCACCGAGAGCCTGATTCGATCCCGGGTCTCCAGGATCGCGCCCTGGGCCAAAGGCAGGCGCCAAACCGCTGCGCCACCCAGGGATCCCCAGGCTGATTCTTCTGAGCATTCTTTGGAATCTTGTTTTTTTAAAGCCATCTTCTAGTTGAATATACCATGGAGTTTATGAAGTGCTTATATTTACCTTACCTTGTTTGAACTTTAGAACTTGGTAAGGGAGGTAGTGTTAGACAAACATATACACACAGAAGCTCCAAGAAATTTCTGCTGGCTTTCCTCTAACTTTACATATTTGAGATCACCTTTTTGTTAGAAAGTTCCCAACATTACCTAGTGTAGGAATTGATTTTTAACATTAGTGTCAAAATGAACTGGCAATTTTCCAATTTTTCACATCATTTAGTTCTCATGATTGGTCAGTATCTACTACAGTTTCTAGCTTATTTTTTCTATTGATTTGCATATGCTTGCTCCAGCTGAAAAGTCTCTGTCAACAGAAAACTTGCAGAGAAAATTGAGATATAGATTATTTCTGTAACTATTTTATTGCATTTAAAGACCTTGTGCTCAGGCAACTAGTAATACAGACCATTTTAATTTATCTATATTTATCTCCAAGAACTTTCTGGGACAACAAGGACAAGAATATAGTGTTAAGATGGCTGAAATATTTATACCATCTACCTACTGGTCCTAGTTCTGCCCTCTGAAAGTGCAGAGAATGAATTTAATTCCTCTTAAACATGGTAACCCTTTAAAAATTTTAAGACAGGGATCCCTGGGTGGCGCAGCGGTTTGGCGCCTGCCTTTGGCCCAGGGCGCGATCCTGGAGACCCAGGATCGAATCCCACATCAGGTTCCCGGTGCATGGAGCCTGCTTCTCCGTCTGCCTGTGTCTCTGCTTCTCTCTCTCTCTCTGTGACTATCATAAAAAAAAAAATTTTAAGACAGCTGTGACTCCTTTTCTTCTGTACCTTAAGTCTTCTCTTTTTTCCAGACCAGCATAAACAATTAGACCTTTACTGTCTTGGTCATCCTTCACAGCATAATATCTAGTTCATTGATATTATACCAAATTGTACCTACTTTATTAATACAGCCTCAGATCAGACCTTGTTTGGTAATGATGTTTGTTTATATAATAGAATATTATAGAGCAATAACATGAATTAATTATAGTTCCTGGGGCACCTGGGTGGCTCAGTGGTTGAGCATCTGCCTTTGGCTCAGGTTGTGGTCCTGGGGTCCTGGGATGAGTCCTGCATCAAGCTCCCTGCAGGGTGTCTGCTTCTCCCTCTGCCTGTCTCTGCCTCTCTCTCTATGTCTCTCATGAATAAATACAATTCAAAAATCTTAAAAAGATAATTATAGTTCTTTGCACCAGAATGAATGAATCTAAGAAAAATAATGTTGAGTGAAAGAAGACAGACACAGAAGTATACATATTGTTTGATTACATGTACATAATGGTTCAGAAAACAACAAAAAAACTAAGCTATTAATGTTCAGGCATTACCTGATGATTAACTAATGCTTAGGCATAAAGCTATAAAGAAAGATGACATTATTTTCATAAAACTCAGGTTAATAGTTGCCTTTGTGGAAGAAAGAGGACTTCGTGATTGGCAGGGGGATTTGGGGGTGTTGGTAATGTTCTGTTTCATGACCTGGGTGCTGGTTGCATGGCTAATTCTTCATAAACTATTGAGCTATATATTTCTATGTTCTCATTTTTCTGTATTTTATTCTTTACAATACAAAAATTGTTTCTTAAAGTATAATGTTTCACTGCTTTCAGGTTTCTGATGCTATTCCTATAATTGTAACTTTCTCAAAGACCATTGATAGGGATCCAATAGTCTCATCTGTAAGTTCTTTGGGGTCCTAGGGTCCAGGCAGATAAAGAGAAATTATTCCTGGTGTTTCAAACAGGAAATTTAATTTAAAAAATTAGTTACAAATATTTTGAAAAGAATCATAGACCAAAAAGGAGGAGAGGAAAAAGGAGGAAAAGGTGATAGAGAGATCAGAAACTAATATTTCTGGAGTGAAGCTGGTACCTACTATTGTACTGTTAGAGACATTATTACAATCAAGTATAGATCTACCAAAGCAGTGTCACATTAACCAGGTCTAGAAACTCTACTGGTGGTGGCACTACAGGTCCTGCCTGCAACTGCCACTGACCAGAGCCAAAAGCAGGAAGCACCTCTCTTCCACTTGCCTTCTGATCTCCCACTACTGCCTCCTACTGGCAGACCCTAAGAGCAAGCTAAGTTGGTAAGAGAGCCTGGGAAATGTACAGAGCAAATGTAAACGTGAAGACCAAAGTGTAAAATAGTAGGAGCAAAGTTAAGGGCAAGGGTAAATTACTGGCACAAGTCCTAGAATTAAATTTACAGATTTTTGAGATGTCTTTAGAGTTGCTTAACTCACTTTTGGATATAAGATTCATACCAGTAATTGTTCTACCCTTTCCAGACCAATGCATAATCATTTTCTAACACAGAGAAAATAGAAGAAAAATAGGTACTGGGTAATTCTGTTTTCTCTATTTCATTCTTTAAAGTTTGAGTGTCTGAAAGCTTTGAACAAAACTTAGTATAGTGGTTAAGAGAGTAGACTCTGAAGCTAGATTGCCGAGGTTCAAATCTAGACTCTGCTATACTCTAGGTATGTGGCCTTGGGCAAGTTACTTAATCTCTCTGTGTCTCAGTTTCTTATCCATAAAACAGAAATAATAATATCACCTTCCTTTCGGGGTTGTGACAAGAATTATATGAATTAATATATGTAAGACACTTAGAACAGTGTTTAGTATATAATAATCACCTGATGAATGTTAACCATTATTATTATTACTTCTTTACCCAATTTATCATCATTAAGTACATTAAATACCTAAGGAAACATTTTGCTTAAAATGATAGTGTTGATGGATTCAGGATTCTTTAGCAATTCTCCTTTGAAGTGAGAATCTTAAGATACTGAGGATTTGCAGGGAGAAGTTGTGACATTGAGAAAAATATTTAATTTGGTTCTTATTAATGGTTGCCGTTGGTATATATTGTCAGAAAAAAGCACCAAGATACAATTGACAATTCAGTGACTACCTATTAAGAAAACAAAGGAAAGGGAAGCATTGGAAAGGAAGTGAGAATGAGATGTCAATGGTCTACTTTTGTTAAGTAGGGATAAAGACGCCTGTGGACTCTATGGCTACCAATAAATGAGTTCTAAGGCAGACATTCAGAGATGAAAAAAGTACTTGGCTATTACTTAGGATAAATGTCAGAATACTTCATCACAATCCTGTAATTACTGAAATTCTATAATCAGTACTATTCCTAATTCTATAAAAATCTCAATGAATATATTCCCTCTTTTAGAGAAACTCAGAACTGTAGAAGATATAGAGTAAAGCTGAATTATCTAGGTTAGTTTCTCTGAGTGCTTGTCCTTGGAGGAAAAACTTGTTTGACTGGATGATAGTATAACCAGGAAAGAAGGTTCAGTCTTACAACATGACTTGGTTTACCTATGAGGATTTTTTAAAGATACAGGGTGGAATGAGAAAGGTGTTCTAATTATCTTTTGTTGTGTAATGAACCCACCCCAAAGTCAAAACTATTTTTGTCTCACATACTTTTGTGACCTGACTAGGCTCAGCTGGGCTATTCTTGGCTAGAGTTAGATTCATTGAAGGACTTGATTGGGCTGGATACAGCTCATTCACATCACTGGTGGCTGATGCTAGCTAGCTGTGGGCTGAGAACCTAGCTAGGGCTGTCAACTGGAGCAGCTACATGTGCCTTTTCCATGTGTCCTGAGCTTAGTGTAATGGCTGGGTTCTGAGAGGGAGTGGTCCAAGTTGCTTAGGTAACAGCTGTAAAGCTTCTTTTTTAAAAGTTTTTATTTATTTATTAATGAGAGACACACAAAGAGAGGCAGAGACATAGGCAGAGGGAGAAGCAGATGCTCAACTACTGAGCCACCCAGGTGCCCCCAGCTATAAAGGTTCTTATGACCTTGCTTCAGCATTCACACAGTTACTTCTATCTATTGGTTAAAAAAAAAAGTCACAAGACCAGTCAAGATTCAAGGGAAAGGGAAGGATACGGGATATGTCCCATAGGGCATGAATATAGGAGAGGCATGGGCTCACTGGGGGATGACTGAAGGAAGAAAGGAAAATAGGGACACCTGGATGGCTCAGTGGTTGAGCATCTGACTTTGGCTCAGGTTGTAATCCCGGGGTCCTGGGATCGAGTCCTGCATCGGGCTCCCTGCAGAGAGCCTGCTTCTCCCTCTGCCTATGTCTCTGCCTCTCTCTGTGCATTTCTCATGAATAAATAAATAAAATCTTAAAAAAAGAAAAGATAATAATGTATACATTTTGGCCTGTATAGAAGTGTCAAAGCAACAAAGAAATAGAATGAAATAATGCCACTGAGGAATTGTTGGAGAATATCTAGCATGGGAAAGAGTGAAGGGAATTAACTATCATGTGTCTAACTATGAGTAGGCACTGTGATTACAAAGATGAATAAAATTGCCCTCCAAGAGTTAAGGCCTTTTGGGGAGATATTTTGAAAATATCTCATGCCTATTGCTTTGTACCATGTGGTGGAGGGGCAATTGAATTTTCTTACACAAATACTGGTTTTGTTTTCTTTTATCCAAGAGGGAGAATTATGGACAGGGGCTTAGTCATAAGTTGCCCTTTGCATTAACCTAAGGAATTCAAAGTCATCTTTAGTGGCATGGGAAACCACAAAAGGTATTAAATAGTGGAGCAACATTATCAGATTTGGGTTTTTAGAAAGCATCCACTACAGCATGAATATATTGGAAGGGACTAAGCTAGAAACAGGAAGACCAACAATGACACTTGCTGCCATCAAAGCAAGACAAGGGCCTGAAACGAGGCCATAGCAATAAGAATATAGAGATAGATGAGAAAGAAAGGTACAATTAATATTAGACTCTGTGACTGATGATATAGGTGTGTATCATCAGCCTAGTATTCTCAGGTTTCTAACCTAAACTACTGGATATATAAAATGGTACCATTCACTGAGTTTGGCTTAATCAGAGTCCTTTGGTTGCAAACAGGAAAGAAATTAAATTTAAAGTGAAAAAACTCTGACTTAAACAACGAAAAACCAAATTCATGGGAAGGATGGGTCACAACTAAAGGAAGAGCTGGGTCAGACCTTAGAAAGGACAGAATAAGAACAACTATGGGTTTCTCCAAGAACAGGAAATTAGGGATGTCTCTTTAGGGTGCTGATATTAGATAACCAAACCCTAGTCAACTTTCACTTCCCTATGCACTTGAGATTTCAGTTTTCTTTTCTTTTTTTTAAGATTTTATTTATTTATTCATGAGAGACACAGAGAGGCAGAGATGTAGGCAGAAGGAGAAGCAGGCTCCCCTATAGGGAGACTGATGTGGAACTTGATCCCAGGACCCCAGGATCACCACCTGAGACAAAGGCAGACACTCAGCCACTGAGCAACCCAGGCATCCTGAGGTTCAGTGTTCTAAGAGAATCCAATCTTGCTTGGATCACAGGCCCACTGCTGTGGTGGAAAGTTGGAGGTACTGTATCCATAATTCCGCAAGAACCAATGAAATGGTGGAGGGCCAATTTCCCCAAAGAATGATACCTGTTTTGTTTTTTTTTAATATTTTTCTTTTTTCATTCATTTTTATTGAAGCTCGATTTGCCAACATATAGTAATGCCCAGTGCTCATCCCATGAAATGCGCTCCTCAGTGCCTGTCATCCAGTCACCCCAACCCCCTGCCCACCTCCCCTTCCACAACCCCTTGTTCATTTCCCAGAGTTAGGAGTCTCTCATGGTTTGTCTCCCTCTCTAATTTTTCCCACTCAGTTCCCCTCCTTTCCCTTATATTTCTTTTCACTATTTCTTATATTCCCTGTATGAGTGAAACCATATGATGATTATTCTTCTCCGACTGACTCACTTCACTCAGAATAATACCCTCCAGTTCCATCCACGTCTATGCAGATGGTGGGTATTCGTTCTTTCTGACAGCTGAGTAATATTCCATTGTATATATAGACCATATCTTCTTTCTCCATTCATCTGTCAAAGGACATCGTGGCTCCTTCCACAGTGTGACTATTGTGGACGTTGCTGCTATAAACATTGCGGTGCAGGTGTCCTGGCGTTTCACTACATCTGCATCTTTAGGGTAAATACCCAGTAGTGCAATTGCTGGGTCATGGGGTAGCTTTATTTTTAACTTTTTGAGGAACTGCCACACTGTTTTCCAGAGTGGCTGTGCCAGTTTGCATTCCCACCAACAGTGCAAGGGGATTGCCCTTTCTCCACATCCTCTCCAACATTTGTTGTTTCCTGTCTTGTTAATTTTCACCATTCTCACTGGTGTGAGGTCGTATCTCATTGTGGTTTTGATTTGCATTTCCCTGATGGCAAGTGATGCGGAGCATTTTCTCATGAGCTTGTTGGTCATGTGTATGTCTTCTTTGGTGAAATTTCTGTTCAGGTCTTTTGCCCATTTCATGATTGGATTGTTCCTTGGGTATTGAGTTTAATAAGTTTTTTATAGATCTTGGATACTAACCCTTTATCTGATATGTCATTTGCAAATATCTTCTCCCATTCTATAGGTTATCTTTTAGTTTTGTTGACTGTTTCTTTTGCTGTGCAGAAGCTTTTTATCTTGATTAAGTCATAATAGTTCATTTTCCCTTTATTTCCTTTGCCTTCATAGATGTATCTCGCAAGAAGTTACTGTGGCCAATTTCAAAAAGGTTGTTGCCTGTGTTCTTCCCTAGGATTTTGATGGATTCCTGTCTCACATTTATAGCTTTCAACCTTTTTGAGTTTATCTTTGTGTATGGTGTAAGAGAATGGTTCGCTTTCATTCTTCTGTACATGGCTGTCCAATTTTCCCTGCACCATTTATTGAAGAGACTGTCCTTTTTCCAGTGGATAGTCTTTCCTGCTTTGACAAATATCAGTTGACCATAGAGTTGAGGGCCCATTTCTGGGTTCTCGATTCAGTGCCATTGATCTATGTGTCTGTTTCTGTGTCAGTATCACACTGTCTTGATGATCACAGCTTTATAATGCAGCTTGAAATCTGGCATTGTGACTCCCCCCAGCATTGGTTTTCTTTTTCAATATTCCTCTTGCTATTCAGGGTCTTTCCTGATTCGATACAAATCTTAAGATTATTTGTTCCAACTCTGTGAAGAAAGTCCATGTTATTTTGATAGGGATTGCATTAAATGTGTAAATTGCCTTGGGTAACATTGACATTTTCACAATATTAATTCTGCCAATCCATGAGCATGGAATGTTTTTCCATCTCTTTGTGTCTTCCTCAATTTCTTTCAGAAGTGTTCTGTAGTTGTTAGGGTATAGATCCCTTATCTCTTTGGTTAGCTTTATTCTTATGGTTTTGGGTGCAACTGTAAATGGGATTGACTCCTTAATTTCTCTTTCTTCAGTCTCATTGTTAGTGTATAGAAATGCCACTGATTTCTGGGCATTGATTTTGTATCCTGCCACATTGCTGAATTGCTGTATGAGTTCTAGCAATCCTGGAGTGGAGTCTTTTGGGTTTTCTTTTTTTTTCTTTTGGGTTTTCTATGTAGAGTATCATGTCATCTGCAAAGAGAGAGAGTTAGATTTCTTTGCCCATTTGAATGCTTTTTATTTCTTTTTGTTGTCTGATCGCTGAGGCTAGGACTTCTAATACTATGTTGAATAGCAGTGGTGAGAGTGGACATCCCTATCGTGTTCCTGATCTTAGGGGAAAGGCTCTTAGTTTTCCCCCATTAATAACGATATTCGAAAAAAATAAAAATAAAAAATAAAAAAAGAATTATATTCGCTGGGGGCTTTTCAGATATGGCTTTTAAGATATTGAGGAATGTTCCCTCTATCCCTACACTTTGAGGAGTTTTGATGAGGAATGAATGCTGTATTTTGTCAAATGCTTTCTCTGCATCTATTGAGAGGATCATATGGTTCTTGTTTTTTCTCTTGTTGATGTGATCTATCAGGTTGATTGTTTTTCGAGTATTGAACCAACCTTGCATCCCAGGGATAAATCCCACTTGGTCATGGTGAATAATCCTATTGGCTAGTATTTTGGTGAGAATTTTTGCATCTGTGTTCATCAGAGATATTGGTCTATAATTCTCCTTTTTGGTGGGGACTTTGTCTGGTTTTGTAATCGAGGTAATGCTGCCTTCATTAAACGAGTTTGGAAGTATTCCATCCCTTTTTATCCTTTGAAACCGCTTTAGTAGAATAGGTACATTTCTTCTTTAAATGTTTGATAGAATTCTCCTGGGAAGCCATCTGGCCCTGGACTTTCATGTCTTGTGAGGTTTTTCATGACTGCTTCAATTTCCTCTCTGGTTATTGGCCTGTTCAGGTTTTCTATTTCTTCCTATTACAGTTTTGGTAATTTGTGGGTTTCCAGAAATGAATCCATTTCTTTTAGATTGCCTATTTGTTGCCATATAGCTGCTCATAATATGTTTTTGAAATCATTTGCATTTCCTTGGTGTTGGTTGTGATCTCTCCTCTTTCATTCATGATTTTATTAATTTGAGTCTTTTTTCTTTTTAATAAGGCTGGCTGGGGGTTTACCTATCTTATTAATTCTGTCAGAGAACGAACTCCTGGTTTTGTTGGTCTGTTATACAGTTGTTCTGGTCTCTATTTCATTGAGTTATGCTTGAATCTTTATTATCTCTCTTATTCTGCTTGGTGTAGGCTTTACTTGCTGTTCTTCCTCCATTTCCATTAGGTGCAAGGTTAGCTGGTGTATTTGAGTTTTTCCCAATTTTTTGAGGGAGGCCTGTATTGCGATGCAATTCCCTTTTAGGACTGCTTTTGCTGTATCCCAAAGATTTTGAATGGTTGTATCTTCATTTTCATTAGTTTCCATGAATCTTTCTAATTCTTCTCTAATTTTCTGGTTGTCTCATTCATCTTTTAGTAGGGTGTTCTTTAACCTCCATGTGTTGGAGTTTCTTCGAAATTTCTTCTTGTGAGTGAGTTCTAATTTCAAAGCATTATGGTCTGAAAATATGCAGGGGACAATCCCAATATTTTGGTATCGTTTGAGACCTGATTTGTGGCCCAGTATGTCATGTATTCTGGAGAAAGTTCCATGTGCACTTGAGAAGAATGTGTATTCAGTTGCGTTTGGATGGAAAGTTCTGTAAATATCTGTGAAATCCATCTGGTCCAGTGTATCATGTAAGGCCCTTGTTTCTTTGGTGATGTTCTGCTTAAAAGATCTGTCATTTGCAGAAAGTGCCCTGTGGAAGTCTCCTACTATTAGTGTAGTATTATTTAAGTATCTCTTTACTTTAGTGATTAATTGATTGATATACTTGGCAGCTCCCACATTAGGGGCATAAATATTCATGATTGTTAGGTCTTCTTGTTGGATAGACCCTTTAAGTATGATATAGTATCCCTCTTCATCTCTTACTACAGTCTTTGGTATAAACTCTAATTTATCTGATATGAGGATTGCTTCCCCAGCTTTCTTTTGAGGACCATTTGAATGGTAAATGGTCTTCCACCCCTTCATTTTCTGGCTGTAGGTGTCCTTAGGTCTAAAATGAGTCTCTTGTTGACAGTATATAGATGGTCTCCCTTTTTTGTCCAGTCCTTTGCCCTGTATCTTTTGATGGGATCACTTAGCCCATTCACATTCAGAGTAACTATTGAAGATATGAATTTAGTGTCACCGTAATACCTATTCAGTTCTTGTTTTTGTTGATTGTTTCTTTCGGCTTCCTCTTTCTTTTACAGGGTACCCCTTAATATTTCTTGCAGAGCCGGTTTGGTGTTCACATATTCTTTGAGTTTCTGCTTATCCTGGAAGCTCTTTATCTCTCCTTCTATTCTGAATGACAGCCTTGCTAGATAAAGTATTCTTGGCTACATGTTCTTCTCATTTAGTACCCTGTATATATCATGCCAGCCCTTTCTGGTCTGTCAGGTCTCTGTGGAGAGGTCTGCTGTTAATCTCATTTCTCCCCGTATAAGTTAAGAATCTCTTGTATTGCACTGCTTTAAGAATTTTCTCTTTGTCTCTGAAATTTGCAAGTTTCACTATTAAATATCAAGGTGTTGAATGGTTTTTATTGATTTTTTTGCGGAGGGGTCCTCTCTATTTCTTGGGTCTGAATGCCTGTTTCTCCCCAGATTTGGGAAATTCTCGGCCATAATTTGTTCAAATATACTTTGTGGTCCCTTCTCTCTCTTGGCATGTTTTGGAATTCCAATTAGACGTATATTCTTCCTTCTCAAGCTATCATTTATTTCCCTAAGCCTTTCCTTGTGAGCTCTTAATTGTTTTTCTCTTTTTTCCTCAGCTTCCTTCCTTACCATCAGCTTGTCTCCTATGTCAGTCACTCTTCCACTTCATTAACCATAGCAGTTAGAACATCCAGTTTGGATTGTGTCTCATTTCATCTGTTTTTAATTTTGACCTGATTAGATCTCAATTCTGCAATAACACAGTCTCTAGAGACCCTTACTCTTTTTTTCAGAACCACCAGTAGCTTTATATTTGTACTTCTGGATTGAATTTCTGACATCGTATTTAAATCCAAATTCTGTAACTCTGTGGCAGAGAATACTGTTTCTGGTTCTTTCTTTTGTGGTGAATTCTTCCTTCTAGTCATTTTATCCAGTGCAGAGTGGCTGTATGAGCAGGCTGAGTCAAGAATATCAACCACGATCTAAGTAAAATACACTCTAGATGATTCTGAAGAGATCAGAGACCAGAAAATAATGGGAAAAAAGAACAGAACAAAATAAAACAAAAGGACGACTAGAGTGAAAAACAAATTTTAAAACGAAGTAGTAAAAATAAAAAGCGAAAAACCAAAAACAAAGAAGAAGAAAAAAGAAAGAAAAAAAGTAAAGAAATGAGGAAAACGAAAAAAAAAAGGGAGGGATGGTTGTGGTGAGGAAGTGGTAGTGGAGAGAGAATATAGTCTACCTGAGGGGTCCTAGAGGGTGATCCTCTTGGTTCTGAGTGTATTAAGTTCTGTATGTTAGATGATGCTCAGTCCCAAATTTATATAAACCAGCAATACTTGTGGAAAGCCTCAACTTTGACCACCAAAACATAAACAAGATAAAAGAGGGAGGCAGAATGGGAAGGAAGAGAGAATATAATCTCACAGAATGAACCAATACAGTTATCCACTTGGTTCTGAGTGTATGTTGGTCATGTTCTCCAAGGTACTAACTTCCACCATTGTAAAACAAAATGAGGCAGAAAAAATAAAAAATAAAAAACAAAAACCCATATCTCATATATCTACCAAAATTAAATTGAATACATTGAATGGAATCCAGAAGTGAGAAATATATTTAAGACATGTAATTGTAGAAATGTGAAAGTCAAAAAGGAAAAAACTTAAAAAGGAAGAGCTGGTAAAATATTGTAGTTAAGGTGGGAAAAGAGAAAAAATATTGGAAATTTTTAGTTTGATATAAAAATGAGTCATAATGGAAAAAGAAAAAAAAAGGACCCTCTAGTTCTACGTACTATTTTCCCTCAGTCCTGGAGCTTTCCAGTACTGATTGGTCAATAAACTTTTTCTTCCTTTTTTCTTCCAGCTAGTCTTCTGGGGGAGTGGTCTGCTGTGCTGATTCTCAGATGTCTGTGCCTGGGTGGAGATGCCCTACTCCCTGTCAGGTGCCAGACTCAGTGGGAGCTGTTTATCCTGTGAGGCCTCTGTTCCCTCGCTTCCCCCCCACCCCAGGCACAAGGTAAAACAAAGAGGAAATACAACAATATCAGCGGCCAGATTTCCAGCTCTGTAACTAACCGCAGTCTCCCAGTCCTCACTGGTCTAGATGCTCCTCGAGGCAGGTGTAGGTGCACTGATCTGCATAGCTTGCCGGGGTGCCCAGTGGCAGGAGAGTTCTTGCTTTCCAGTGCCATCCCCACTTCCGCCTGTTCCAGGGGGAACCCAGGGTCGCTGGCTTGGTCCGTTTGGGCGCCCTGGGATCTGGGGCCCTGTCCTGCTGTACCCGTGCTCCTGGGAACCACCTCTCCTTGGGAACATGATACAGCCACCTCCATCTGGAGCTGGCCTGCCTAACTGACTGGCTTCTCCCAAATGTCCCGGAAGGCTGCGGTGCTCCAGCCCTAGGCTCCGCCTATCGCTGGTCAGATATCGACTGTGGTTTGTGGTGAGATTTCCCCTGGCGCCCCTCCTCTTCTAGACTCCTGGAATCCTGAGGCTTCACTGCCCCTCCTGGGATTCTGCCCAATTTCCCTGCTAAGCAGTTTTCTGTCAGGGAAAATTCCAGTGCGGATTTCTAAAGTTCCACTTGTCTAGGCCTGGACTTTTCTGTCCCGGAGGATTTCACAGCTCCCCTTTAGCCTAGCTACTCTCAGTTCCCCTCCCCAACTTTATTCTTTTTTCTTTTTTTTCCCTACCTTCCTACCTTGTTAGAAGTGAAAACTTTTCTCTTTGTAGCGTTCCAGCTGTTCTCTCTTTAAATCTCAGGTCGAATTCATAAGTGTTCAGGATGTTTTGAAAGTTATCTAGGTAAGTTTGTGGGGCCAGGTGAGTTGGGGACCCCTATTCTTCCACCATCTTGCACCTCCCTCCAATCCCTGCTTTTTTTTTTTAAAGATTTTGTTTATTTATTCATGAGAGACACACAAAGAGAGGCAAAGACATAGGCAGAGGGAGAAGCAGGCTTCCTGTGGGGGACTGATGCAGGACTTAATCTCAGGAATGGGGATCTTGACCTGAGCGGAAGGCAGACACTCAGCCACTAAGCCATCCAAGCATCCTGATACCTGCATTTTGTAGAAGTAGAGCCAGCAGGATGTTTGGCAGACAGATGTTTACTCAGGAGAGGAGGATGTTGGGGGTGGGGGGGTTATATAGACCCGAGCTATGAGGAAGAGGTGTTCAATTTTAAGCATGTTGAACTGGAGATGCCTGTGGAACACCCAAAAAGTTATCATCAGTAGATGTATTTAAAAGGTGTAAAAGAGTAGTCATTAACTCATTGTGTTGTCGTGGAAGTTAAATAAGTGACTGCATGTATTTAGCATGGATGCTGACCCATGGAAAAATCAATAAATGTTGCTTCCTATTATTATTACATGGCCATCCTTCCAAAATGGATTTATCAAATACTTACTATGCTCAAGATACTGGGCTAGATGCCTAGGGTTGTTGAGAGAAGGAAATAAGAGAATGCATAAATAGCAGCACAGTACCCCCAAGTGGAAATAAGCAGAAGCCAAGAGGTAGAAAAAAGATTATTGTGCAGAGGGTGCCCCCTGCTGGTTAGTGAGGGTAAAGAAAGAGAGCCTTTTTTTTTTTTTTTGAAAAGTCAGACATGAGTTTATATGTGTGATTTCACTTATAATATGAACCACCTCCAAGGCTTGTAGTAAAAAATGAATACTATAGTGGGCTTATTATATAGGACATAAGATACTCAATATATATTTGTAAATAACAAATACTTTTCTAATTCTCCCATTGCATTTCCAGTATCATAAGTAAATAAAAAATGCAGGAAACAGTATGAAAATCCTCAGGAGAATATATTTTTCAGGCTTGGCTAATGATAACACTGTAAACCCTGGCAAGAAACCCCTTACTTTCCCTATAGAGAAAATCTTTCCTCAGAAAAATCCACCATCAAAGATTTCTCATGTGAAGCCTTCTTTAACTCCTATTTTTTTCCTTATATCCTACTAGGTCTTATCTCTGAAAAATAGTATTGCAAATATAAATGTTAAGATCAGTCCTCATTCATTCAACAAATATTATGATCCTATACTTGTGTATTAGTCAGCTCAGGCTACCATAGCAAAATACCATAGACTTGGTGGCTTAAACAACAGACATTTATTTTCTTGCAGTTCTGAAGGCTGGAAAGTCCAAAATCATGGTGCTGGCTGATCAGCTTCTGCTGAGAGTTTTCTTCCCGGTTTGCAGCCACATTCTTTTCTTGCTCTGTCCTTAGAAGCCTTCCCTCAGTGAATGCACGTGGAAGGAGTGGTTGGAGAAGGGTATGGAGAGGAGGGGAAAGGAGAGGAGGGGAGTAGGGGAGAGGAGAGAGAAAAAGAAAGAGGGTGCAAGTGAGCAAGAGAGTGCTCTGGTCTCTTTTACTCTTCTTACAGGGACAGAAATCCCTTGGATCAGGGACATACCCTTATGATCTCACCTAGCCTTGACCTCCACAAAAGCCCTATCTCTAAATACAGTCACACTGGGAGGTAGGGCTTCTACATATGAACTTTGTGAAGACACAGACATTAAGCCCATAGCATAGGTATAGGCATTATGATAAGCTAGAGTTAGAAAGATAAAAAAGTCTCTGCCATGGTTTGTCTCTACAGCACACGTATAGACTAGCAAAGTGGTTTTGGAATCACACAGGCTTGAGTCCAGCTGTGTGTTCTTGTATAAGTTACTTAACCAATTTGTGTTTCATTTCTCTTATTTATAAACTGAAGAAAACAAGAGTGCCTAATTCATTCATTAATAGATATTTGTTGAACAACTACTATATGCCAACTGTTCTGCTAGACCCATAGGGTTCTTATGAGGGGGAAAGAACATAAAAGTATATAATGTTCGGGGCGCTTGGGTGGCTCAGTCCATTAAGCATCTGCCTTTGGCTCAGGTCATGATCTCACATGATCCCAGGGTCCTGGGATTGAGCCCTGCATTGGATTCCCTGCTCAGCGGGGAGCCTGCTTCTCCCTCTCCCTCTATTTGCCACTCCCCCTGCTTCTCTTTGTCAAATAAATAAATAAATAAAATCTCTAAAAAAATACATAATAGGGGCACCTGCATGGCTCAGTGGTTGAGTGTCTGCCTTTGACTCAGGTCTTGATCGTGGAGTCCTGGGATTGAGTCCTGCATCAGGCTCCCCACAGTGAGCCTGCTTCTCCCTCTGCCTATGTCTCTCCCTCTCTCTGTGTCTCTCATGAATAAATAAATAAAATCATTTAAAAATTACAGAATGTTCTCAGTATAGTGTTAGTATTCCATTAATGTGAGTTATTGCTATAAGTCAGAGCCTCACTGAAAATTGAGTTTCAGGACTAGTACTTCCAACTCAACATTGTTAATACCCTCCTGGTATGCCTCTTAACTCTTAGTTGTCCACCATCCCAGACAAACAAACAAAATCTGTTTTTCCTCTGAAGTCCCCTCTCCCTATTGTTTTAACATTTAAGGAGTCATCCAAAGTAAACACATCCATCATCTTTGATTTTTCTCTTTTCACCCACATCTACCTGGTCACTTCTTAGGGGTACACTGGCTCGAAAGAGCTGATTGAGCTCTTCTCAATTCTATGTCCAGTGATGTCCAGTTGGTAGCTTGAAATCTGCCTTGGAGAAGTATTTACACTGTGGAAATCAGCAAACACTATAAATCAGGGCTTTTTTTTTTCTGGTGAGCCAGTTGTTTACCAGCATACTTCTCCTTCTTAGTGTTGTTCAAATATGCTACCTTTCAATTGCCACTACCACTGTCCTACACCTGGCTCTTCTTTCTTTCCTTTTTTTCAAAGATTTTATTTATTTATTTATTTGAGACAGAGAGAAAGAATGAGTGGGGGGAGGGTCAGAGGGAGAGGGAGAAGTAGACTCCCCACTGAGCAGGGAGCCCAACACAGGGCTCTATCTCAGGACCCCTGATATTATGACCTGAGCCAAAGGCAGATGCTTAACCAACTGAACCACCCAGGTGCTCCTGGCTCTTCTTTCTCAAGTAGCCCTTTGCTAGAACCTCCTAAATGGTCTTACCTTTGCCTATCAAACCTCTATACTGCCACCAGAGCTTATTTTGTAAATGTGGATCGGATTGTGTTTCATCTGCTTAGAACACCCCATTTCTAAAGGAGTAAGTCCACCTCCTCCTAAACGTGGCATTCAGTGCTCTTTACAATCTGCCTGCACCCCACCTTGATCCAGTCTCTTGGACATCACTCTCACTGCTCTGATACCATCCACTGTTACTCCACTCAACTATTCACTTTCTTTTTTTTTTAATTTAAATTTTTTGTTTTTTTCAGACACAGAGAGAGAGTGCATGTGCACGCAAGCAGGAGTGGTGAAGTACAGAGAAAGAAGAGAGAGAATCTTAAGTAGGGTCCACACCCAGCGTGTTGCCCGATGTGGGACTTGATCTGGCTATTCTGAAATCATGCATGACCTGTGCCAAAACCAAGAGTCGGATGCTTAACCGACTGAGCCACCCAGCTGCCCTGCTATTCAATTTCTTGAACATACCATGCACTTACATACCTCTGCACCCTTACTCATGCTGCTCCCTTAGCCTGGAACACCCTTCTGTGTCTGGTGACCTGTTTAAATATCAGCCCCTCTTGGAAGTCTCACAGTGACTCCTTGAGGTCAGAATTAATTTCTCAATCTGTGCTATCAGGCTGAAATTCCCTGAGAGGAGAAACACTGATAAAAGTAGTAGTACTGGCAGTAGCAGCAAGATTTCAATAAGCAGAAATCTTTTGAATAGTTTGGTCTTGTTGGGTTTGAACAGCAGAAAAGACTAGACAGTGTGGGTGCTAATCCTGGCTCATCTCTTGTGGGAGTCAGGAGATTTAAATCCAGAGATTCACATAGCTGGAAGAAATAAATGGTCTCTTTGCTTTCTGCAGAACTGCACCAAACCCACCCTAAACTAGCAAAGGAGAACTTTTTGAAAACGTCTTATAGGAGAGAAAAATAATCATAGAAAACTACTTGCCTTGTCTGGTACCTCCCCTCACTGTTAATTTTCTTACCCTAAGTGGGAGGCATGAGGAACTTGGACACAGGAATCTGGAGAGCGTATCAGTGTGTAGGTGGGTAGTTTGTTGATGCTTAGGGGTCATTATGCTCAGTCTGCTATTGCCCTGGTTCCCTCACAATTAGATTGTTCACAAATGGTTGCTCATCAGCCCACTGTTTCTGAGGCTCAGCCCATCAGGAGTGGAAAACAAAAACAGAGCCTCCAAATGGCAAAAGGACTTAAGAGAAAACAGCAGAGCTAGCACAGGAATGCCCAATGATGTTAACCCACTGTGTGTATGCCCTTGGGCCCTCCAGCCCTTCCCTGGAAAGGACTAGAAATGTTTCACTGGGTTGGTTGTCGTTTAAAGACTATGGGAGGGATGCCTGGGTGGTTCAGCAGTTGAGCATCTGCCTTCGGCTGGGGTCGTGATCCCGTGATCCCGGGATCGAGTCCCATATCGGGCTCCCTGCATGGAGCCTGCTTCTCCCCCTGCCTCTGTCTCTGCCTCTCTGTGTGTGTGTCTTTCATGAATAAATAAAATCTTTTTTTTTAAATAAAGACTATGGGATGCCCATCCAATGAGAGAACATAAACATAGAATATTATACAGTTTTGGCTATAAGCCTGTAACAAACAGAAGTGCCCACGCCTGGTTGTATGTCACTCTCTGAATTTAGTTCAAGAGGCCCTAACTCCAAGTACTCTGTGTAAAATAAAATCAGTTAGTGAGGCTGTTATCATGGTGCTCCTCAGTCTGGAATCCAGTTACAGGCAGAAAATGCAGAGTATTTTCCCCATTTCTGCTTCATCGCAGTTCGGAAACAGGTAGCCCATTTGTTGCTTCCGTGGTGTGTCATCTACAGCTTAGCACTACTGTGTACAGAGTAGTTGCTTGATAAACATGAAAGCCAGGAATGGGGTTAAAGATTCCTGCCTGACAGCCATTAGCCTGGTCAAAACAATATCCTCCCTAGTTCCTTGCCCCAGCAAAAGACCCTCAAGATAGTCCTAAATCAGTCTTCAGTTGGCCCATCAGTTAAATTTTCTCTCTCGGCCACAGTTTTGACTTTTCTTGGGATCACTTAAGGTACCCCAACTTGCAGGGCTAATCCTGGGGAAAATGCTACTAGAAGAAAGTTGGAATGATTTGTCAGGTTCCAGGATTTCTACCAAAGAATCACTGCCCTACTCTTTGTCATGTGATGGAAAACAGGACTGGTAGGGGCCAGGGTGTGTTAGAGGAATCATTTGCCTTAAAACAGAATGCATTATCCCTGATGAACATGGATGCAAAAATTCTCAACAAGATACTAGCCAATAGGATACAACAATACACTAACAAGATTATTCACCATGACCACGTAGGATTGATCCCCGGGATGCAAGGCTGCTTCAACACTCGTAAAGCAATCAATGTGATTGATCATATCAGCAAGAGGAAAAACAAGAATCATATGATTCAATAGATGCAGAGAAAGCATTTGACAAAATACAGCATCCATTCCTGATCAAAACTCTTCAGCATGTAGGAATAGAGGGAACATTCCTCAGCATCTTAAAAGCCATCTACGAAAAGCCCACAGCAAGTATCATTCTCAATGGGGAAACAGTGGGAGCCTTTCCCCTAAGATCAGGAACAAGACAGGGATGTCCACTCTCACCACTGCTATTCAACATAGTACTAGAATGCCTAGCCTCAGCAATCAGGCAACAAAAAGAAATAAAAGGCATTCAAATTGGCAAAGAAGAAGTCAAACTCTCCCTCATTTACAATTGCACCCAAAAGCATAAGATACCTAGGAATAAACCTAACCAAAGAGGTAAAGGATCTATACCCTAAAAGCTACAGAACACTTCTGAAAGAAAATGAGGAAGACACAAAGAGATGGAAAAATATTCCATGCCCATGGATTGGAAGAATTAATATTGTGAAAATGTCAATGCTACCCAGGGCAATTTACACGTTTAATGCAATCCCTATCAAAATACCATGGACTTTCTTCACAGAGTTGGAACAAATTATCTTAAGATTTGTGTGGAGTCAGAAAACACCTCGCATAGCCAAGGAAATATTAAAAAAGAAAACCATAGCTGGGGGCATCATAATGCCAGATTTCAGGTTGTACTACAAAGCTGTGGTCATCAAGACAGTGTGGTACTGGCACAAAAACAGACACATAGATCAATGGAACAGAATAGAGAATCCAGAAGTGGACCTTCAACTTTATGGTCAACTAATATTCGACAAAGGAGGAGACTATCCACTGGAAAAAAAGACAGTCTCTTCAATAAATGGTGCTGGGAAAATTGGACATCCACATGCAGAAGAATGAAACTAGACCACTCTCACCATACACAAAGATAAACTCAAAATGGATGAAAGATCTTAATGTGAGACAAGGTTCCATCAAAATCCTAGAGGAGAACACAGGCAACACCCTTTTTGAACTTAGCCACAGTAACTTCTTGCAAGATACATCCATGAAGGCAAGAGAAACAAAAGCAAAAATGAACTATTGGGACTTCATCAAGAGAAGAAGCTTTTGCACAGCAAAGGATACAGTCAACAAAACTCAAAGACAACCTACAGAATGGGAGAAGATATTTGCAAATGACCTATCAGATAAAGGGCTAGTATCCAAGACCTATAAAGAACTTATTAAACTCAACACCAAAGAAACAAACAATCCAATCATGAAATGGGCAAAAGACATGAACAGAAATCTCACAGAGGAAGACATAGACATGGCCAACACGCCCATGAGAAAATGCTCTGCATCACTTGCCATCAGGGAAATACAAATCAAAACCACAATGAGATACCACCTTACACCAGTGAAAATGGGGAAAATTAACAAGGCAGGAAACCACAAATGTTGGAGAGGATGCGGAGAAAAGGGAACCCTCTTACACTGTTGGTGGGAATGTGAACTGGTGCAGCCCCTCTGGAAAACTGTGTGGAGGTTTCTCAAAGAGTTAAAAATAGACCTGCCCTATGACCCAGCAATTGCACTGCTGGAGATTTACTTCAAAGATACAGATGCATTGAAACACTGGGACACTGCACCCCTGATGTTTCTAGCAGCAATGGCCACAATAGCCAAACTGGAAGGAGCCTCGGTGTCCATCGAAAGAGGAATGGATAAAGAAGCTGTGGTATATGTATACAATGCAATATTACTCAGCCATTAGAAATGACAAATACCCACCATTTGCTTCGACGTGGATGGAACTGGAGGATATTATGCTGAGTGAAAGAAGTCCATCAGAGAAGGACAAACATTATATGGTCTCATTCATTTGGGGAATATAAAAAATAGTGAAAGGGAATGAAGGGGAAAGGAGAGAAAATGAGTGGGAAATATCAGAAAGGGAGACAGAACATGAGAGACTCCTAACTCTGGGAAACGAACTATGGGTGTTGGAAAGGGAGGTGGGCGGGGGGTGGGGGTGACTGGGTGATGGGCACTGAGGGGGGCACTTGATGGGATGAGCACTGGGTGTTATTCTATATGTTGGCAAATTGAACACCAATAAAAAAACAAAATAAAATAAGAGGCTTTTGATTTTCCCACTGAAAACAAAACAAAACAAAACAAAACAAAACAAAAAACCAGAATGTTTTGACATGCAATGATTTCCCCTTTGGTGTTAACATCCTTCTGAAACTTCAGTAGTACAATAAGCAGCTCTCTGGCCTCCAAGTGTCATTTCTCCTCTTTAAAAAAATTTATTTAGGGCACCTGGGTGGCTCAGTCGTTGAGAGTCTGCCTTCAGCTCAGGTCATGATCCCAGGGTCCTGGGATCAAGTCCTGCATCAGGCGCCCTGCAGGGAGCCTGTTTCTCCCTCTGCCTATGTCTCTGCCTCTCTCTGTGTGTCTCTCATGAATAAATAAATAAATCTTTAAAAAATAATTTATTTATTTGAGATGGAGAGAGAGTCACCCAGGCAGTCCCCCAAGTGACATTTCTATTTACCTCTTCCAATCATGGCACCTTTACTACCACTCTTCTCAGTACATACTTCTTCCCCAGAGCAGTTCCAGCAATGAGCCCATGAAACTGGCCGAAAAGCTGTAAAATTTTACTCCCATCCATTGATCATTGACAGATTTGCTGTGATTCTGCGCTAATAGCAATAATAGCTAACATGTATTGAATATTTTCAGCGCACCAGCCAATGTACTAGGCCTTTCATATACAGCTCTCATTTTGTCCTCATATCTACCCTATGTCATGAGTAATTTTATTATTTTCATTTTACTAAGAGGGGAACTAAAGTCAGTAAGCAAGCGTTAGAATCAGGATTTGAGTCCTGGCAGCTGACCTTCAAAACCCATGCTGGTAACCCCTATGCTATTACTATATTACTACTCTGAAGTATTAAACTTGGTAAGTGCTCAATAAAAATTTGTGGGATTTTTTTGATCAATAAATATTTGAATACATAAATACATGATTGGAGGTCTCTCTTTTCCAAAGGGCTTCCCTAAGACCTCCCCTCAGGTGGAATCATGTGTTTTTGCAACTCCCTGGCCCATTGCTCTGAGCAAGGTTTAGATAGATGGCTAAGAGCAATTAGGTTGTGCTTGACATTTTTCAAGCACAATTGAGTCCTACTTCAGAAAAGTGGAGAGCAGTTCACAAGTTAAGTTACCTTCTCTGGTCTGTTGAATATGAGTTAGCTCTGCTCAGGTAGGCTGCTTACTCTTACCTAACTCTCAGGAGAAAGGCTTAAGACTTGGGGAAGATGTACCCCAAACTCAAAACCTTAATAGCTTCAGCTTTTTCATGGGTAGAGGTAATGGCAAGACAGGGTAGATGGACATCCAGAACTTCAATTTGATAGCATGATTTAAGAAAACTTATTGGGTTGGGACGCCTGGGTGGCTCAGCAGTTGAGCATCTGTCTGTGGCTCAGGGTGTGATCCTGGAGACCCAGGATGGAGTCCCAAATCCGGCTCCCTGCATGGGGCCTGTTTCTCCCTCTGTGTGTGTCTCTGCCTCTGTGTGTGTGTGTGTCTCTCATGAATAAATAATAAAATCTTAAAAAAAAAGAAAACTTATTGGGTCATTTAATCTCAATGGGCCTCAGCATCTTCATTATGAAATAGGAGCAATCTCTCTGGCTTGCCTTCTATTTCCAAAGCCAAATCCTGAATCAAAGTACTTGTAAGACCACAAAAAGCTCTCTGAAGGCATAGCTGCTTGTAAGCATTATCTTCAGAACTTGGGGTATACTGCAGAGAGGTGGAATGGGAACAATTCAGGTGAAATAGTAGATTGGAGAGGGGGCAATGAGGCACTGCTGGAATTGGATTTGCTTGCTGTCGGTAAGAAGATTGTGATGGGAGATTATTATTTATAATGCACTTCAGAATTACAAAGCAAGTACTTTACAGTCATTCTTCAGGGCAGTCCTACAAACTGACAGAAGACTAAATGTAATGAGGCTAAATCTGCAAGATTCAGCCAATGGGTAGTAAGTTTGAACGGTAATTGAAATGAGAAAGTGACAAATATATCTCTCAGGCCCAGAGCAGTGTATCTCTAAAGCCTCGTTCCCTGCTCTCATGGCCATTTCCAAAAAGACTCCGATTTCATGCAGTGGCTGCATGGGGGTGGAGAAGCTGGGTTGCTTTGGTGCCCTTTGGGGCTGCTTAGCACTATTCTTTAGGAGGACTGCAACTGGTTTGCCCTACCGCCCCCTCTGGGCGTCCCTTGCCTTAGAGCACTTCTCTCATTCTACTTTGTTTTGTGGTTGTTTGAGAAGACGTCTGCCTCCCCTATAGAAAAGGAGCATGGCTCAGTTATCTTTGTATCTTGGTTTGGTGTTGGAAATGTTTTACACGACAGGCCCTCCCTCATATGCCTTCCAATCCCGAGATCCAAATCAATTCAAGCTGATCTCAGTCCTGGGTGGCCTGATAATAGGCAGATTAAGCATATGCTTCGGAAACCAGCTAAACAGAGGCATTGAAGATATATCTATTTTTGAAGATATATATTTTTTAAAGAATCGGATATTTGATATTTTAAAAAAAGATGGATGCAATGAGATCCCACTTCATATCTTCTAGGATGGCTATAATAAAAAAGAAGACAATAATAACTATTGGTATGGGGCACCTGGTAGCTCAGTGGTTGAGTGTCTGCCTTTGGCTCAGGGCATTATCCCAGGGTCCTAGGATCCAGTCCTGCATTAGGCTCCCTGCGGGGAGCCTGCTTCTCCCTCTGTCTATGTCTCTGCTTCTTTCTCTGTGTCTCTCACAAATAAATAAATAAAATCTTAAAAAAATAAGTATTGGTGTGGTAGGAATATAAAATGGTACAGTCACTTCGATAAACAGTCTGTCAGTCTCTCAAAAAGTTGAACATACAGTTTACCATATAACCTAGCAATTCCATTCCTAGGTATCTACTTAAAAGGATTGAGAACGTATCCCCATACAAAAACTTGTACACAAATGGTCATAGCAGCAATACTCATAATAACCAAAAAAGTGGAAACCACTCAAATGTCTACCAACTGAGGAAAAGATAAGTAAAATGTGGTATATCCATGCAGGGGAATATCATTCAGCCAAAGAATGGAATGAAGAACTGACACGTGCTACAAGATGGAAGAATCTTGATAATATTATGCCAAATAAAAGAAGACAGACACAAAAGACTACATATTGTATGATTCCATTTATATGAAATGTACAGTATAGGAAACTCTACAAGGACAGGAAGTAGATTAGTGATTGCCTAGAGCTGGCGGGGGTGGGGGGGTGAGGGTAGGGTGGGCGTGGGGATGACTGATACAGGGGTTTGGGCAGGGCAGGGGTGGGGTAGGGTGATGAAAGTGTTCTAAAGTTGTTTGTTGTAGGGCACCTGGGTGGCTCAGTGGTTGAGCATCTGCCTTTGGCTCAGGTCTTGATCCCAGGGTCCTAGGATCGAGTCCCACATCAGGGTCCCCACAGGGAGCCTGCTTCTCCCTCCAACTATGTCTCTTCCTCTCTCTCTGTGTCTCTCGTGAATAAATAAATAAAATCTTTAAAAGTAAATAAGTAAAATTGCTTGTGGCAAAGGTTGCACAACTCTGATTATGCTAGGAGTCGTTAAGTTGTATACTCTTAAAAAGTGAATTATATAGCAATAAAAATAATTATGGTAGTAATTATGGGAAAGATCAGGTTTTCGTTGAGCTTATATTACAGGTTGGTATTATTATTTTTATCTTGAATTTTAGGTGGGTTTGTGGGTTTATGACATTATCTCTTTGATGCTTTGGATTTCTAAATGTCTTGATCTGGCCCTGCAGGACTCTCATCATCAAATGTCACATTGAATCTTTCCCTCTGCCTTCCCCTTCGAAGTCATTTGCCCTGTGTCTCCTACCTGTCTGGTGATTAGAATGAAAGTGATAAACTAATGAGTATAATGTATAGTGACTGAAGATAGCACTTATATTTTGACAGATGCCTTAACCTGAAAGAAGTGATTAATAGGGAACCGTAGGCCTCATGGCAGGGCCAGTGTGGGAAGTCGTTTTGATTAGTAATAGCATATCAGTCCTCCTTAAACCATAGTAAGTAGGTACCTACTGACTCTACCCACTCATATAAGATTGAATTTAAGACTGAATCTAAGGAAAGGCTAGAGCTTGCCTGATTATTTGCTGAACAGCACTGTCTTAGGCGTCCTTTTATTATTGACAAATTCTTACCTTGAAATTGTAATTTTGCCTCTGCCAGGCAAGTATGTTGCCTTTCTTTTTGTGTGCTGTATGGAGCTCATTACCTGATGTAAAAGATTGATGGCTCTTGTCTCTTAGGCCCAGGCTTGCTTTAGATTCGAAACAACTTAAATTTAAAAGTATCCCTGAAAGAGGCCTCTACCTGTTGGTGACCAAGATGGATACGGGCTTGAACCCAGGACCCCAGGACCATGACCAGAGCTGAAGGTAGACACTTAACCGACTGAGCCACCCAGGTGCCTCCCACTATTGTGCTTTTAAATGCACCAAGAAGTGGTGATTTCTAGGATGTGCTACTTTTAATACTGAGGCCCTGTCTGGAAGGAGAGAAGTTGGAAGAGTATCAGCGTTGGAGTTGGAGGGATTTGGAAGAGAATTCCAGCTTGCATTTCCTATTAGCTTAATAAACTTGAACAAGTAACTTAAAATCTAGGAGCCATAGTTTCCTTGTTTGTAGAGTTGGGAATAATAATCCTTACTTCACCAAGTTGTTGTGAGAATTATAGGAGGTAACATTTGTCAAGTGCCTTACACTGTGTTTGGCACGGAGTGTGAGCCCAAAAAATATTAATTCCCTTCCCCCTCTCAATTCAAGTTACAGGCAAGAAATGCCCACCTTGCCCCAGCAACCTAAACATAATCAAAAGTAGAAATCAGTAGCTGTTCTTGTTAGCCTAGAAAACCAGTAGTTCTTAGTGCATTTTATATCCTAGCCTAGAATCTCATTGTAAATGCTATTAGTACGTGTGTACATGTGTTTAGCATTCTGGGCTGGCCAGGAGGATGGGAAGATTGATAATGTGAAAGATGATTAATAAGACTCTGACTGCCTTGTTGGTATGTCCTCCTAAAGCACTGTAATATCTGATCTATCATGGAAACAGGAGCTAATTACATTCCTGGCAGTTCTTCCTTTGTCGTCAAATACTCTGAGTCTTTATGTCTTCTTTTTTTTAAGTTTTTATTTTAATTCCAGTTGGTTAACATACAGTGTAATATTAGAATCTCAGGTCTTTATGTCTTCTGCAGATAGGAAAATCACTAGGACCTGGAAGCAATGGAAATAATAATCTTTTATGTTTGAATAGCGCTTTATAATTTCAATCTATTCAATATAGGTTCACATTCATTATCCTGTTTGATTCACAACCTAATCAAGTGAACAGGACAGATATTATCCTCTTTCTGGAAGAGAAAAAAAAAACATGGCTCAAAAAGGTTGACAACAATATAGTAGCAAAATTGGGATTAGAACCTTTGTCTTCTGACCCCTAATTCAGTGTTCTTTCTGCTTTAACTGTAACTGAAATGGTTTTGGCCTAAATGGAATATGTTTGAAAACAAACAGAACATAATACTTGGTTATATAACAGCTGCTGGCTCAGATTTAGCAGAAGCTTTAAGAACAGTAGAAGAGGGTGGAAGGTAACCAAGTGTGTAAGATGAGTTCTGCATTTTGAGATGTTCAACAAAAGCCGCAGAGGGTGCTCAGAACATTGACTGGGACAACACTGTGACTTCCGTTCTCAGCCTGTCATGGCTTTGCATTATTTCTTATCAACTCCAATGACAAAATCCAGCCTTTTCAGCATCGTGCCCCTACATTCTTAACGTGTCCCTCCAACTTATCTCCTAATTTCCTGCTTCCTTGCCTATGTCATACACACTCAATGAAACCCCTCCTCCTACTGTCTGTCTAACTCATTCTCACATCCAAACTTCCCCTGAGGCATTTTACCCTTGTCTATCTCTCTACTTAACCCTTTTAGTTTTGTTGCATGAAATCCCCATTCATTGGAAGCAATCTTTGCTAAATAAAGAAAAGAAAGTGGTAGAGATCACTCTGTAAATAACTGACAGAAGTTTATTCTTATTTTTTTAGAGGTGAGAGGGGCAGAGGGAGAGAGAGAGAGAGAGAGAGAGAGAGAGAGAGAGAGAGAGACTCTTAAGCAGACTCCATGCCCATTGCAGAGCCTGACAGGGAGCTGGATCTCATAACCCTGTGATCATGAAGTGAGCTGAAATCAAGAGTCAGGTGCTTGATGGACTGAGCCACCCAGGCTCCCCAGAGGTTTATTTTTCTTACACTTTGCATTTTCTTTTTTTAAAGATTTTATTTATTTATTTATTCATGAGAGACACGGAGAGAGAGAGGAGCAGAGACACAGGTAGAGGAAGAAGCAGGCTCCATGCAGGGAGCCCGATGTGGGACTCGATCCCGAGTCCCCAGGATCAGGCCCTGGGCCGAAGGCAGGCGCTAAACCGCTGAGCCACCCAGGGATCCCCACTTTGCATTTTCTTAGTGCTGTTTTTGACTCGCCAGCCTGACCTCAAACCCAGGATTTCTTTTCCCTGACGATTTTATTTCCCTCTAAACTTTCTCCAGTTTGTCTGTGAAAACAGTCTGGACATGGTTATGTGTGTGTGGTGGGTTGTGGCAGGGGGTAGGTGTGAAGGGGCCCTTCTCTAGGAGGGAAACATTTTTCCACTTCTCAGCTTGCAGAAGTCAACAAAATTCCTGGTCCTCACGTCTATGTAGATGGCAGGAAAAGTGTCAGAAGCAAGGAAAAGACTGAAGATGAAAGCATGAGGAAGAAAATGGATGGAAATAAATTCCAGAAGTGATAGAAAGAGAATGTTATGATATCATGAGCAGAGGTATTGGCCTGAAGAAGGGGGAAATGGGGGTTTGCTTTGTCTGGGGAAGATAAAAGGGGAAGAAAACTGGAAGAAATTCTGAGGTAGAAAAGCATTTTGCAGGGGTATCTCCCAACCTTCTCAGTAAAGCAAGAGTACTTTTTTGCTGAAGTAGATGGTGGAGCATTTGAGAAGAGTAGAAACAATTTGAAGTCGTTTTGGTAAACATGGCCAGGGAGCCAATGAATAAGGTTGTGGAACAGCAATGGGAATTACTAGACTACCTTTCCCCCCACCCCTCCAAAGCACAAAAATCTATTCACAGTTTATTTCTCCTTTAGCAACCTAGCAAGTAGTAAGGCTAGGAAGAAATGATTTAAAAAAAGATAATATGAGGAAGATACACTGGGAGAGAATATTGGTTTCTTTTTTTAAAAAGATTTTATTTATTTGAGAGAGAGGGAGAGAGAGAGAGAGACCACAAGCAGGCGGAGAGTCAGAGGGAGAATCAAACTCTTGCTGAGCAGGGAGCCTGACATGGGGCTCTATCCCAGGCCCCTGGGATCATGACCTGAACTGAAGGCAGATACCTAACCAACTGAGCCACCCAGGTGCCATGAGAGGGTAGTGTTTTACCCTCACTACCAAATCCTCTGCTTCAGGCCCCCAGCAGATGAGTACCTGCAACTGCCCCCTACCAGGCACTCAAGTGTCTGGCCTTTCTCACCTCAAATTCATCCTTCACTGCACTTATCATTCTATTGTATTCGTTTTTTTTTATTCTATTGTATTCGTGTTTAATTGTCTCACCCATTAGGCTGTGAGCAACTCCAAGGCAGTTTCAGAGTCTCTGCATCTTTTCTGTGCCTCTGGCGTCCACTCAGACTTAGTGTGTAGTAGGAACTCAATAATTGTTCTTTACATGAAAGCCATTAGAATAATTTTTCTTTTTTTGTCTTGTTTTGTTTTTTTCTTTTTTTATTAAGATTTTAGTTATTTATTCATGGGAGACACACAGAGAGAGGCAGAGACAGAGGCAGAGGGAGAAGCAGACTCCCTGCAGGGAGCCCAATGTGGGACTCGATCCTGGGACGCCGAGATTACGACTTGAGTCAAAGGCAGACGCTCAACCACTAGCCACCCAGGTGCCCCTTGTTTTCGTTTTTTTAGAATAATATTTCTAAAACATAAATCTGATCATGCTGCTTGCCTTTGAAAATTATCTTAAATGATCCTTAGCATGGTATTCTAGCACCTCCATGTATGCTTCCATAGCTTCATCTCCTACCACCTCCCATTTCTCACCCATATCCATAATTTAACTTAGCCATACTTTACTAGTACTTGCAGTCCCTTAGCAAGCTGAGTTTTCTGGGCTTTGTGCCTTGGCACATGTTTTCTCTCTACCTACCGAGAAATGTCCTACCTATCCTTATCCACCTCACAGAGTCCTGCTCAATGACACCATGGTGGGTGTTAAGCATTCTTCTACAGGTTATCAGGGGCGGGCCACAGTCAAAGCTTATGGCCCAAACCACTTTGATTTTTCTCTGCCCTCCTCAGAGAAATAGTTAAAGCTAGCTTATGTCCTTGCTCTGATTTGTCCAGATGTCCCCTGGGTGAGAGAGAGTCTCCTTGGGTTTTTTTTTTCCCTTGGGGTTTAAATGTCAGGGTGAACTTATCTATTTAGCTGGTAAGGAAAGCTCTTCCCTCTCCTTTTATTTTTTTAAATATTTTATTTATTTATTCATGAGATACACAGAGATGGAGGCAGAGACATAAGCAGAGAGAGAAGTAGGCTCCTTGTGGGGAGCCTGATGCAGGACTCGATCCCAGGACCCTGGGATCATGACCTGAGCCAAAGGCAGATGCTCAACTCTTGAGCTACCCAGGCATCCCAAGCTCTTCCCTCTCCTGCAACACAACTAGAAACTCTGTCTATCCTAATACGCTCCAGGAGAAAAAACAAATAACTCTTCTCTGAATGCCTCAGAAGGCCAACAACGGTCAAGTATGTACCTCCAGTGGCCTGTGAGATGGAACATAGTGAAAAGCCCACAGGGGCTAAGCCAGTTGACCAAATACAGGAAAGGAGAGACGTATAGTAGGCTAGGTGGGAGCCATGGCAAACTGGAGGACTCTGCCTCATCTCAAGGTCATTTGTCTTTCCTTTTCCTTTTTTTCTTTTTTTAAATTTATTTTTTATTGATGCTCAATTTGCCAACATATAGAATAACACCCAGTGCTCATCCCATCAAGTGCCCCCTTCAGTGCCCATCACCCAGTCACCTCCACCCCCCGCCCACCTCCCTCTCTACCTCCCCTTGTTAGATTCCCAGAGTTAGGAGTCCCTCATGTTCTGTCTCCCTTTCTGATATTTCCCACTCATTTTTTCTCCTTTCCCCTTTACTCCCTTTCACTATTTTTTATATTCCCCAAATGATATCTTTTCCTTTTCATACTCCATGCACGGCCTTAACCAATTTCCAATTTCTTTCTTCCTTCCTTTCTTTCTTTCTTTCTTTCTTTCTTTCTTTCTTTCTTTCTTTCTTTCTTTCTTTCTCTTTCTCTTTCTTTCTTTTCCTTCCTTCCTTCCTTCTTTTTATAAAAATTTATTTATTTATTTATTCATGACAGAGGGAGAGAGAGAGAGGGAGAGAGAGAGAGAGAGAGAGAAACAGGCTCCACGCAGGGAGCCCGACATGGGACTTGATCCCAGGTGTCCAGGTTCACACCCCAGGCTGAAGGTGGCGCTAAACCGCTGGGCCACCAGGACTGCTTCCTTCCTTCCTTCCTTCCTTCCTTCCTTCCTTCCTTCCTTCCTTCCTTCCTTTTTTTCTTTCTTTCTTTCTTTCTTTCTTTCTTTCTTTCTTTCTTTCTTTCTTTCTTTCTTTCTTTCTTTTAAATTTTATTTATTTATGAGAGAGAGAGAGTAAAAAGAAAAGAGCAGAGAAAGAGAAGGACAAGCAGACTCCACGCTGAGTGTGAAGCCCAATGTGCGGCTCAATTCCAGGACTCTGAAGTCATGACCTGAGCCAAAAACCAAGAGTCAGATGCTCAACTGACTGAACCACTCAGATGCCCCTGAACCAACTTCTTTTTTGGGGTCTGCTCACTTGAGACACTTGAGAGAGAGAAGTCTGGCTTCTGAGGTCCCTGTGTCTCTAACCTTTAAAGGAAAGGAGGCAGTGTGCATAGAGGAAATAGCTTGAGAAAGGCAGAAAGGATGGAAAAACCATTGGGAATTCTTCTGCCCTACTCACATTTGTCTCAGTGACCTACCTAGGCCTGACATCGGTTCAGGCCACTACTAGATGAAGGAAAGCAATATAACAGTGTTTCATCATGTGGACTTTGCCCAGAGAGATCTAGGATAAGTCTTACTCCATAACACATTAGCCGTGTGACCTTGGACAAGTCATTTAACCTCACTATGTTACAGTGCTTTATCTGTAAAATGGAGGCAATAGGAGAAGCTATTTTAAGTGTGTTGTGAGGATAGCTTGTAGTATATGCTCAATAATGTTAGCCATTATTATCATTATTAGCATGATCTATAACTAGCTGATAACAGTCTAATGTTTTTTTGTCTCATAGGTAACATTCCCATTTTCACAGGAGCTGTTGGTGCCTTAAACAGAGAAATAAGGAGGGGAGGTCTTTTCCATCATGATGGGGTCTGTGGGAAAGAGATTTCGGGAAGTCTTTTCTTATACCCCTCAAAACAAACTCTGTGGGTTTATTTCCGTTGAGGCAAGTACTGTACTTTTGTATCTGCAGCCTAAATGCTTTCTCTTGAGGAAGAAAAAGAAAAGGATTATTCCAAGTGCTCCTTATGATCTGGATAAGCCCAAGTGCAGTCAATGTAAGAGCAAGTACACCCTTCAGTTCACCTTCCTCTTTCTAGACCTAGGCCCTGGTTCTGTTTGGCTTATTGGTGAGCTGGTGCTAGGGTGAGTAGTGAGTCAGGTTCCCATGTGTTTGGTGTATGTCTGTTGCAGTCATTCTGCATCTGTACTAGCCCAAATAATTTCTCAGAGTGTTCTCTCTGGTGTTTCTTCTAGCCAACCCTCCCTTCCAGGTCATTCCAAGTTAGCTCTAAAGGACTCCTGGGACCCTATGTTTGGATGGTGTTGAGAAACCCTGAAAGCTGCCAGGGCTAAGATTGGGGCTGGGGCTCATAGCCAGAACTAGGCTAGGGTGGGTAGCTAAGAAATGCTCTGCTGAGGGTGTGTAGTTTGAGAAGACGTATGTGCTTCCAAAAGGTCTTTTGGGAATCAAAGACCCTTTCTGCACCTGCATGGAGGCCTGGCTGCTGCTTTGGCCAAGCAGGAGGAGCCACTCATGCAACTCTTGAAAGCCTATCTGGAAAGGGGGGTAGTATTTTATTCCCATTCTGTTTGCTTTTTCTTTTTTTAAGATTTTATTTATTTATTTATTCATGAGAGACACAGAAAGAGAGGCAGAACATAGGCAGAGGGAGAAGCAGACTCCCTGTGGGGAGCCCAATGCGGGACTTGATCCCCGGACCCTGGGGGTAATGCCCTGAGCCAAAGGCAGACACTCAGCCACTGAACTACCGAGGCAACCCTGTTTGCTTGGTTCAAAGAGATTAGGCCTTATCGTTAAACTTTTACTGAAACCAGAAGCTTAAGTTTTTAAAAATTTTATCTCAAAAGAAAACACACACATACACTTACACACTAATTATTTCCTGAGGATTTTCTATTATTATTATTATTATTATTATTATTATTATTATTATTATTCTGAGTCTCTGTAAACACTTTGTAAACACTAGACCCAGGTCCTTGGGGCCATGAAATATGTTCTGTTCTAAATTCCACTGCCATCAGAGCTTATAGAATTTGTAGATGCAAATTATTAAAGTTAAGTAACACCCCAAGCCCCCAAAATCAATCTGTTTCTCTCTGTCATGCATCATGTTCTCAGAAGTGGAAAGATGAAAGAATGTTTCTCTTTTCCTTTGCCCTGGTGTGCAGCTGCTAAACCTTTAGGTATGAGTATGTTTGTGTAGGAGGATGGTGATGGTGAGTTTCTGTTATTCCATCCATCTTTCTGTCCATCTATCTATCCATCCAATTCACTCATTTAACAAATATTAAATAACCAACTGTGTGCTGGGCACTCTGTAAAGGTCTATAATCCCCTCTGTCCCCTTAGTGGATTTTCCAAGGTCTCTCCAGGGTGTTTGGAGCTTTACCCTCTTCTCTTCAACAGGGGTGGTAAAGGAGTAAGCGGTAGGGACAGCAGGAGGGAGGGTTACTGGGGTAGTTGCTGAGGAGAGGCATGGAGGAGATCTATTTTCTCAAATCATTCAAGGTCCATTTTGTTTCCCTCATCGTGGAGGCTCTTTCGACATGTACAGCTAACAGAGGTGAGCAGAGAACTTTGGGGTAACAGGAAGTCAGCCCTGGCCCACGACTGCACCTTGGGTACCAATGACAGTTCTAGAGCAGAGTGTTTCAGTCTCCAGCACGGAAGCTGAATCCTGGACTGGCTGACCGAGGGACCCTGCCAGCTGCTGGCTCTGAAGTTGGCTTGGGCTCTGGGCAAGATCCGTAGAAGTTGGGGCCCAGGCTCCTCGCTCAGCAGCTCCCGTATTGATCCCCGGGCCTCTTTTGTCTCCTCCTCCCCAGTGGAAGCCTCTCCCCCTCTCCCCCTCTCCCCTTCTGCCTCTCAGCCTCTTCCGCTTTCCTCCTCTGCTCCTAATGAATTGAGATCTCCGAGAGACAGCCGCTAAGGCTCCGGTGGTTTTTACAAAAACTGTCCTTGCCCTTCCAGCATTTGCCCAGCCAAGGGTATCTTGGCCGCGCCGAAAGTCCCGATGCGATTGCATAGCAACACAGAGCGGCTCTGAGAGGGGAGGAGGAGGAGGAGAGAGAGAAGAGGGCAGGAAGGTGGGAGAGACAGAGGGAGAGTGTGCACACGGCAGCTGTCGGCAGCCCTGTCTCAGGGACTTCTTTGCTGATTCACAGAGGCAGCCGGCGCCCCATTGCAGCCTGCTCCTCAGACCTGACGGAAATCAGAAGGTAGGCCACAGAGAAAGGATCCCCCAGCCTCGCCCTTTCTCAGCCCTTTCTCAGCCGGCTGAGGGGAAAGGACTGAGGGAAGGGAAGCTCCAGAGGTACTGTGTGTGTGTGTGTGTGTGTGTGTGTGTGTGTGTGTCCCTGCCTGCTGCCTGCGTGTGCCTTTGGGGGAAAACTTGCATTAAAAAAATGCCCACGATGAAGTAGCTGCTGCTCGGACTCGGAGTGGGGAGAAGAACGGTGCCCTGAAATGCAAAGTCGAGCCAAATTTGAGCAACTAATGACTAAGAGGAAGGTCCACAGTTTGCTTCTCAGGGAGGAGAGGGGTATTATTTATTTATGTATTTGTTTGTGTATGTGTTTGTGTGTTCATTTGTGTTTGTTCTCAGTGACATACCTTTCTTGTCCAAGGGTGGATTTCCTGGCGGGAAGGAAAAGGGAGGGGTGTGGAAAGCATTGGCTGAAAAGGGAGGAGAGAGGAAACGTGGGACCTCAGAGCAGGTTTCCCCCTCAGAGCAAATGACTGTCTAGTCAGCAAACAGGACACAGGAGTGCTTCCTTGGAGTCCAGTGGGCTCTGCTTAGGAGCCTGGTGCTGGAGGCACATCCTTCTCTCCGCCCTCACTTCCTGGCTCCTTTTACCTTCCTTTTGGTTTCCTCTCAACCCCCTTGTCACCAGGAGATACTTCTTCACTACTCAAAAGCATTCGCTTGGGCGTGCTTTGCAATGGGGCTGACCTCTCCTGGAGTCAAACACCCTGTTCTTTCCAGTCTTCTTATCTTTCCTGGCTCCGGGCCCAGGTCCCCAAGCCTGGTAAGTGGGCTTGAGACTGCAAAGTGGTTAAGGTTTCTCCTGCCTTTGGCTGGCAGGCAGGCAGGCAGGGCTAGGCCTCGTGAGTGTGGGGTTCAAGCAGGTGGCTGGGCTGGGCTGGGGTGAAGTGGAATAGACAAGGAGGGACAACAGCAGTAGCAGCATGCTGAATGGAAGAGAGCATACTTTTCTCTCACCTTTTCTTTTTGATCATTCAAAAGAACGAAAGCCTTTAGAAAGCTCTGTGTCGGGTTCACCTCAGCTCCTGACTTTTCTAAAGAAATCCTTGTTTCCAGATTAAAGACCCTCAGGTAAATCACCTTTTAAAAGGCCCTGTGGGGATCCCTGGGTGGCGCAGCGGTTTGGCGCCTGCCTTTGGCCCAGGGCGCGATCCTGGAGACCTGGGATCGAATCCCACATCGGGCTCCCGGTGCATGGAGCCTGCTTCTCCCTCTGCCTGTCTCTCTTTCTCTCCCTCTCTCTGTGACTATCATAAATAAATAAAAAAAATAAAAATAAAAAAAAATAAAAGGCCCTGTGGGAACCACTAAATCTCGGGAGGTTTTCCTCTCTGGGATTTGGGCGGGGAGAGGGTCACAGAATTTTGTGGACTCGGCTTAGGGAAACCCTCCCTGAAAAGGCAGTGCTGCCAGTGGAAGTGGTAAGTGTCCTGTCCCTGAAAAAAGACTGAGCCCCTCTTTTCTTGGGCAAGTCGGCCTCTTCCCTGCAGTCCTACTTCCTGCAAACTATTGGGGGAAGAAGACACATGGAGAGGGTTCTTCTTCCTATGAGATTTGAGCCCCCCCACCCCCACCCCGCCCCCGGCCCCAGGCATTCTGCTCTTGCCAAGTATCTCTGAGCTCTGGGACAGGGCACCCACCCTTCAGTTCCAAAATCACCCAAAGGAGGAAATATGGCTCGAAGCAGTAAACTTATCAAAGGCCCAAGAGCCAGAATTAGAGAGTGTATCTGGGATGTAGCACTTCTAAGTATAGACACCCAGAAGTTTCTGATGTTAAATCTGCCACAGTGCCAGATAGGATGGGCTCTCACCAAGGAAGCCCAAGAAGATATCCTTCTAAACTTGCCAGCAACACTCACTCAAAGGAAACCCACTCTATGGAAGCTATACCATGAAACTACATTCCTCCCTTATAAGGGATTCTAATCACACATCTGAAACTGAAATAGCAAGTGAGACAAATCCTTCCAGGACGGCATTTACCAAACTGATGTCTCACAGAACACTGATCTGAGAGAATGTTAATAGATTCTGTTTTAAAATAAGGAGTGATGGTGGTGGCAGTGTGGGGGTGCATTCTGTGGGCCAATAACTTTGAAAATGCTTCAAAACTGAATTCTCCTCTTAGAGAGTCACAATGTATTTAAGCATCTTAAAGGCTCCAAGACATACTGCCATAAATAAATCTGTTTAGTTTCGTTTAACCCAGTATTTCCCAAACTGATTTGACCAGGGAACACTTTCCTACATGGAAACACTTTATTTAAAAAAAAGATTTACTTATGTATTTATTTGAGAGAGAGAGAGAACAGTGAGCACACAGAGGCAAAGGGAGAGAGAGAAGCAGACTCCCTGATGAGCAGGGAGCCCAGATGCAGGGCTCAATCCCAGGACCCTGGGATCACGACCTGAGCCGAAGGCAGACACTTAAATGACTGAGCCACCCAGGTGCCCCTACATGAAAAACACTTTAGTATCTTGCAAACACGGTTTTGAGAATTGCTCTAAAAAAAAAGCTGGAAGAAATTATCATATAGAAAAGTTTGTAAGATAATCTAGTCCAACATTACATTTTTAAATGTGAAAAGAGATTAGTCAAATTGTTCTCCTCTCCGAAGCTGATGAATATCTGAGAGAGTGGAACCCTCATCTCCTGATTATCAGTCCACTGCTGCTTCTCTAGCAGGTTTTCTTCTGTGAAACTAGTCCTAGGAAAATGAAACAGGTTTAAGGAATAATCCTGTCATTTGGAGTGCAGTATTTGCATCTCATACATTTCTTTTAGTATTTTGTTACATCTGGAAAAGTGTGGATTCTTTTCAGCCTGAGATTTGTTGCATTCTTTCAACTGATGCTCTGTGAAAAATTTTATATGTTCAAAAAGATAATAAGGAATAATATAATAAGAATCAGAATACCTACCACTCAGCTTAAGAAAAAAAATCACCGATAGAATTGAAACCCTCTGTCTATCCTTCTATGATTAAAGCTTTCTCCTCACCTCACCACCTCCCTCCGAAGTAACCACTCTCCTGGATTTGGTGTTTATGATTCTCATGCGTTTATTTATACTTTCACTGCATATGTATGTGTCTTTATTTTTTTTTACGTATATGTCTTTAAACAGCATATACCACTTTGCATGTTTTAAAAATGTATATCAATGGGATGTATTTTTGTCCAATTTTTTATTTCATTTTTTTAAGACTTTTTAAAATTTTATTTTATTTACTCATGAAAGACACAGAAAGAGAGAGAGAGGCAGAGACACAGGCAGAGAGAGAAGCAGGCTCCATGCAAGGAGCCCGATGTGGGACTCCATCCCGGGACTCCAGGATCATGCCCTGAGCCGAAGGCAGACGCTTAACTGCTGAGCCACCCAGGCGTCCTTTCTTGTCCAATTTTTAAAAATTTAGTGTTATATTTGTGAATCATCCATATTGTGACATGTGCCTCTAGGTCACTTATTTTTTCACTATTGTATAGCTTTCCATTTAATGAATATGCCATGAATTATTTATTCATTCTACTATTTATGGACATTTGGGTGTTTCCGGTTTTTGGCTCACAGGGCTATTAGGATCATTCTTTTGTAGATATTCTTATGTGACTGTTGCTATTGGGTATATATCTAGAAAGGAGTCAATCGTATCCCAGGGTAGGAAAATCTTCACTTTTGGGAGATATTGTCAAATTGCTCTCCACAATGGTTTACTAACTTATACGCCCACCAGTGATGTATAATCATTTCAGATATATTGTATTCATTGGCCTTAGAACAAAATGCTTCCCATGGGGATGCATCTCTGATTCTTTTCACTGGAAAATAAACTTCCTTTCTCAAAATTGCTTGATAACAGCTAACTTCTCAGGAACATATTTCATTGTTTCTGTTTGTAAATGAGGGATTGGTCTAGATAATCTCTAAGGTCCCTCCCAGTTTGACAACCCGAGTCTCCATGATTTATTCATTAAGTAAGAGCATCTGAAGCAGAACCTCAGTTTTTGGCTACATTGCAAGAATTATTTTAGGACCACACAACAAGGTTAGGTACCAATGAAATGTGTGTCTTGTCTCTTTGTGCCATGCTGTCAGGTAGAAAGGCAGCGCTGTGAGAGAGGGGGCCATCATTCAGTGTTACGTTTGATTGGAGGGAGGAATCTATAGCCCATGAGAGGGGGGATCTTCTTCCCACTGCCTTGTTCTTTTCTTTTTTTTTTTAATTTATTTTTTATTGGTGTTCAATTTACTAACATGCCTTGTTCTTTTCTAAGCCTCTCATGATTTAAAAGTCTTTCCTATTTATCTATTTTTCCCCAAGAATAGTAAATGCTTGTTATAAGATACCTACATACAAACATGTGTGTGTATATGTGTATATGTATGTGTACATATATACACACACCAAGTGTATAAATCAAAGGGAGAATCCCCCTCAATGCAACCCTCTAGAAATAATATTGCTGAACGGTTTTGTGTATCCTTGCAGGCTTTCTTTCTATGCATATACACATGTAGATTTTTTTTCAAAAGCTTTTTACATAATTGATGTTCTATCAGACATATTATTTTGAATATGTTTTCTTTTATCTAAAATATATACCTTCAATATCTGTTCAAATCAGTGGGCATAGATCTACCTCTTCCTTTTTAACAGCTACAGGATATTTCATTTCATGTGTGGCTATAATAGTAGGCAAGGTTTGAGTACTTCCTAGATGTCAGAAACTATGAATGAATTCCTTGCAATAAGGCTAAGAGGTAGGTCTTTTCATTATTCCTGTTTTACAGAGGCAGGGATGGAAGCACAGTAAGAATAGGGGGCCTGTCCAAACCTGTGCTGATAAGTAGGAGAGCCGGGATGCAAACTTGGGTGCCCTGGCTCAGAGTGCACACATTTAACCGTCATGCTGTGCCACTTCTTTGACATATGGTCCACTTAGCTGGTCCCCAATTAATGACCACTTGAGTCAATTGCAGAGTTTTGCTATTAGAAACATACTACAGCAGATATCCTCATCCATTTCTGCAAGTATTTTTTTTAAAGATTTTATTTATTTATTTGACAGAGAGAACACTAGCAGGGGGAGTGGCAGGCAGGCAGAGGGAGAGGGAGAAGCAGGCTTCCTGCTGAGCAGGGAGCCCAACTCGGGGCTGGATCCCAGGACCCCTGGGATCATGACCTGAGCCGAAGGCCGATGCTTAACTGACTGGGCCACCCAGGTGCCCCTCTGCAAGTATTTCTATAGGATAGGTTCCTAGACTTCTCTATAGATAGAAAGACTACTCATTCATTTAAAAGAATATATATTTACTGAGTTCTAAGGCACAGGAGAAGCTCAGAGGTCAGACTAGGAGAGTTCACCAGAATTTTACTTTTCAGATGTCCTAGAAAGGTAGGTCATCTACCTGTTCTGTAGGGTTTGCCAGCTGGGTGATACCCCAGACCCCAGACTTACTGCATCCTCTTAATTGCTTGTGTCTGCCTGGGGATGACAGAACTGAGTCAGTGCTTGGGCTCCCACCTGGTGGCCCATAGCCAAAAAAAAAAAAAAAAAAAAAAAATCTCTGCTTGCTAGGAGCCAGTGAATACAATGCCTCAGGGCCTGGGTTCTAGAATTTACAGAGGCCGAATAGTGTAACAGTGAAGAATTTGTATTCTGTGACACATCTGTCTGGATACAAATCCCAGCTTCTCACTCCATATTCACAATATCACTTTGAACCAATTACTTACTGCTTCCTTTCTTCGGTGTCCTTTTTTTTTTTTAAGATTTTATTTATTTATTTGAGAGAGGGAGTGAGAACAAGATAGGGAGCAGAGAAAGGGTTGGGTAGGAGGAGAGGGGTAGAGGGAGGGGAAGAAGTAGGCTCCCTGCTCAGCGGACTTAGCAGGACTTGATCCCAGAACCCCGGGATCATGCATGACCTGAGCTGAAGGTAGACGCTCAACCAACTGAGCCACCCCGGCACTCCGAAACCACATCTCTTGTTAGTGGCACAGGACTTTTGTGAATGTGGGTAATTATTCTGTTTTTCAACTCAAGTAGTGACTATGTGGGAATTTGCTTTATAATAATTCAGCATATTTTACACATATGCTTTATACACTTTGTGTAAATGTAGTGTATTTCTCAGTTTGAAAAAGAGAGAAAATCCCAAAGGAATGGAAAGCATTCTCCCACCTCTGTCTGGTAGCCACTTGGTTCCCTTCTCCAAGGGCAGTCAATATGAACTGATTCTTTTGTATATTTTTATTTTATTGCATGTGATTTTTTTGCATAGACATATGTTTTCCTTTTGGTTTTACACAAATGTAAACTAACTACCTTACGTTTTCTTCTTTTCTTTTTACTTAAAATTATGTCCTAAGAGATTATTCCATAGAGGCACATAAAGTGTTCTTAATTATGTTTTTAACAGGTATATAGAATTCCATTGTATGGATATACCATTATTTATTTAACTAGTCCCCTAGTAATAGAAATTTGGGTTGTTTGTAATTTTTGTTTTGCCATTTCAAGGCTTGCTTCAAATGCTAATATTCTGTATACATCACTGTATCCAAATGCAAATAAATATGTGTTTATTTGCAGTGTTTTTCTTCATGCCTTCTGGTATTTGTACTGACAAATTTGAGGACTTATACATTTACCTAATTGGAGTTCAATTCCATAAATCAAGTCAGGATATATTCACTAGTGCCTACTGTGTACCTGGCACTGTCTTAAAAAAATATGTAGGATAGAAATAAATATCAGACATGGATCTTGTCTTCCATTAGCCAATAATTTTGCTTTCATGTTGGAATCCTGGTATTTCTGACATGGTTTTAAGGCTTTTATCTCTGCCAAAGAGAAACAATGTCTCCCAACTGAATCTCCCTGGGAGGGCCTCTATGTGCTTTGGAAACCAGAAAGAGTATTCCTAGTAGCAGACAGCCACAGCTTGGTATCTAGCAGGAGCCCTAGGGAAAAGCACAGAAGAGTTAGCTCCACCACCAAAGCATTTTTCACACTACTCCATGTGTACAAATCTTCTCACCTTAGCTCATAAGCATCTCTTCCATAAATATGTCCTAAATCCCTCCAATTTAAGGCTAACACTTCTTCCTCTGTGACCTCTCATAGCATGGTTTCTGTGTACCACATAAGGTATGAATCATTTTTTCCCTTAACTTATACTTTTTAAAAATATATCTTATTTCCTACACTTGGCCATCTGGGGACTAAGATTCATCTCCAATTCCTTACAGCCTCTGCAAACTAAAAGGAATAGGAAGAGAATCAGTATGTATAGGTAGTAATGTGGGACATCATGGAGATAGAGAGGTCCAGGCTCACTCATGTCTCAGCATCTTAATCTCTTTTTTTTAAAGATTTTATTTATTTATTTATTTATTTATTTATTTATTTATTTATTTATTTATTCATGAGAGACACAGAGGGAGATTGAGAGGCACAGACACAGGCAGAGGGAGAAGCCGGCTCCATGCAGGGAGCCCGACGTGGGACTCGATCCCAGGTCTCCAAGATCACACCCTGGGCTGAAGGCGGTGTTGTTTTGTAATAACCTGACATCAGGGCAGTAGAGAAATAAGAAGCAAGGAAGTTAACCTGTAGAGGTTGACCTCAAAAGAGACAAAGATGTAGCTCACAAAAGAAGAAATACAACTGGTCACTAACAATGTAGGGAAAAGATTAAGCATCTTTAGTAATTAAGGAAGTACAGAGTACTCCTCAAGATGCCATCTTCTCTTATAAAATTGGCAAAGATACTTTAGAAATAAGAATACTCACTGTTGGCAAGTGTGCCAGGAAACTGGCACTCTCATACATTGCTGGTGTTAGTATAAAGTGATCTAACTATTTTTTCTATGGCGATTTAGAAATGTGCATCACAAGCCTGAAACTTTGGTCCAGGAATTCTCCCTTCTAGGAAATTATCAAAAGAATCACAAATATGCACAGGGCTGTTCATTGCAGTGTGACTTATGTCTGCTTGTTAAAATTATGGTATATCCATTCAATTGAATAGTATACAACAATGATTACAGCTAGCATTTATTGAGCAGTATACTATTGCCAGACACTGCGCTAAGTTATTTAAATACATTATTAATTTTAGTAGTTAGAATAATTCTCGAAGGCAGTATCATTGTCATTTCCATTTTGCAGATGAGAATACTGAAGCTCAGAGAGGTTAACTCATCCCAGGCTGCACTGCTATTAAGATGAATAATGTGGATCTGACTCTAGATCTATATGATACCAAAGCCTGTGCCTCACCCATAGTGCTCTATCACCTTTGCAGCCATTAGAAATCATGTTTTAGAGGAATAGTTAGTGACATTCTAAAATGATCATGATATAAATGGCAAATGAAAAAAGCATAATATAAAATGATATATATCATATGATGACAAGTAGATATGTATGGATTTTTTTTTCATAGAAAACTACTGTAAGGCTTCTCACCTATTAGTAATATTCTGGGTGGTAGTATTATAGGTTATTTTAATTTTCATCCTTGTGATTTTTTGTGTTTGCCAGTTTTTCTTTAAAGAACATACAATACTTGTGTAATCTTCAAAAATAATAATGTTAATATAAAAAGTTCTGACGGCAAGTCTTTTGTAGCCTTCATGCTTATAACACATCTATAGTAATACTTTTTAAATCTGAGTTACTAATTATTTTATGTTGGTGTCAGATAAGAGAGCCATCTTTTCAACCATTCTTTGGAGAATCTCTTCAAGCATGAGGAGCTATGTAGCTGTGTAATCTTTAGAGACTTTGAGTACAATAAAGTGTTCTTCAGACCATAAACTCTTGCATCTCTATGATCTGTAATAGTCCCCAATTTTGGACCAGGGACCCCTGAGGAGGAAGGAAGAATACTCGATGCAAGAACTCCACAGATCTTTAAATGTATGAGTGTTTTTTTTTTCTCACTTTGTAAGTACTAAAAGTACAGCTACTATTGTAGGTATGAGTGGGTGAAGTGAGATTCTTTTTTTTAATCTTAAGAAGGGGCCCTTATACCTAAAATGTTAGGAACCACTGAAATAGAGAATAAAAATGATGGCTCTTTAATCATCAACATAAGGAGTTACAGGTACTCACTCCCTGCCCTTTGGATCAGGGTTTGCATGTCTTTGCCCAACACTGAAAGATAGCACTTTTAGCATTTGCAAGCATTGTCTTTGTTACCCATTCTCATTACACTTGTGTACATTCACTAAACTGTCCACTGATTTGTGCACCCAACTTTTTCATTCATATCTTCCTTTTTGCAGCTCATCTAAAGCTGAATATGTTTCAAGCATAGGTTATTATGGAACACTGCCCTCACTCCCTACCACACCAAATTTGCTCCTTCTGTCTTCCGTCTTTTGCTGTTGGCAACATATTCCACCCAGCTCCCAACTTAGAAACTTTTCACTCCTTCACCTCCTTCACCCTTCACATCCAATTGATCACTGAGCTCAATGTATTTTACCTCTTCAGTAAGTATCTCATTCTGTGCACTCTACTCCTTCCTCACTGCAACTGCTTGCCAATTATAACAGCTTCTCAATAGGTTCTTCCCCAGGGAGAATCACTCCACAAAAGCAGCCAGAGGGCTCTTTCTAAAATGCAATTCTGGTCGAGTCACTCCCCTGCTTAAAATCCTCAGTGCCTCCCAATTGTCTACAAGATAAAGCTCAGAATTCTCTGCTTGTCATTCAAGGCATGACACAGTCTGGCCACAGCCTCATTTTTCAGCCTAGTCTACTGCTTCCTACAGGACACCTGCCTTGTACTCTGGTCACACCATACATTTCATTTTGTGCTGTTTGAAATTATTATTTGGTTTTATCTCCCACACCTAATGACAATCTTGATTTCTCTTTCATGGCTCAACTCAAGTGTATTTCCTCTAAGGAGGCTTTTCCTGACATGACCAGGTAGAACTCAACTCATCTATCCCTTCACTCCATCCCATAAATACTTCTATTATTAATACAAATAGCACGTTGTGGCTTGATTTTTCCCATGCCTGTTCTTTCTATATGGGAACTCCTCGGGGGCAGGCACCATGTCTTTTTCATCTCTGTGCCTCCTAAATTCTAGCTGAATGGAGCTTACTGTGCTCTGAACATGCTATGCCTTTTTTGGTGGCATCCACTTTTGCATAGGTGGGTTCCTCTGCTGGGAACACCCTTCTCTGCTAGGCAAACATCTACTTGTCCTTTGAGATCCATCTCAAATGCAGTCTCTCTGAAATCTTTGCACATTCTCGACTTAGTTGTTGCCCAGTCTGTGCTCCCGTAGCCTTCTGGTCAAATCTCAATTATAGTGCTTGCCACATAAGCATTTTACTATAGTTACGAGCTTATATGACTGCCTCCCCCCACCCTGATCTCCCCCACCCTCTTGTCTAGGTTGTGAGATCTTAGACAGCAAATCATCTTTGTGTCTGTAGCACAAAGCACAATAGATAAACAATAAATACTATTTTGGTCTATGATTTAATAAAGTCTCTTATGGTAGATGGCAGCCTGGGAAAAACTACTGGGTAGACCAGTAAGCATTGACTACTTATTTACATAATTGGCGAAGGCACCTTTGAGTAAGTGTTGGGTTCATAGGCCTTTTCTAGGTCTTGACTCTTAACCTCTCCTTGTTACTTTTCCAGGTGCTTATGGTCAACAGTCGGTGCATTGCCCATTCTCACCCTCCATGAGCCTTGGTTCTGATGCAACCTATGGTCATGCAGGGATGCCCTTACACCCTCCCACGATGTCATGAATGGCGGGCAGCTGACAAGTTCCATCACAGCAGCAGCCTCCGAAGCACTTGCCCCCAGCCTCAGGTAAGAGGCTGATAGCAAGACAACGTCCTGTGGAAAAAGTGTGGACACAGGATCTGTGTGTGTTCTTGTGGGTGTCCATGCTTCCTAAAATTCTGGGGGACTCTATATATACGAAACCCTTTGGAGGCCACGGAACCTCCTTCTGGCTCATCCCTTGTCACTCATGAAGCCTTTTGTAGGGGGCATGGGGCAAGGAAATGTGTTGGCCTGGGTAGGGCCCATGTGGCTGAGGGGGACAAGTTCCATGTTAACTTCTTAAGAGAGATCCCAGAAGAGTGACCTTTTGGAGTATGACCTAGGACAAGGTGGGTCCTTCCTTTGCCTTAGCTTCTTTATGGCATACTTTATAGTCTGAACCTGTGGAATATTTGTTCTCCTTCCATTGGCTCTTCCTCTCAGGTCTTTAGTCTTATAGCTCCTGGCTCAGCCCCACTAAGAATCCCTCCAGCTTCACACCTGTCTCTCCTTTCCTCTCTCCTCCCTAAGAATAGAATGGTGGTGTTGTCTGTCCCTGCTTATGTATGTTGGTAGGTGGGCAGACTATGTACAAGAGACAGTAATCCCGAGAAAGTAGTCCCCTTTACTGACAATGAGGGAGGTCCATGAGAAGGTTAACTGGACAAGGGGGACTTAACATAAATATATTTTGGCTTGTCCTACAATGCTTTGAGGTCCAGGGGCCATGAGGATGTGAAAAAGTACTGTGTCTCTTAGTATCTCACAGATGGGCTGTGGTGCTGAGTCACTGCTGAGGGTACAGACAGCAGCAGAATATACAGGGAACAGGAAGGGAGGGAGAGCAGCAGCAGGGATTAAGAATGTGGATGCTGGGGAGTCCATTTTGCAGAGAATAATGAGGGAAAAGTCTGGAGAGGCATAACATCCAGCTCTTCCTGAGCGGTCTTCCCACATCTAACCAGAGAGAAATTGCAGCCTCTAACATATTCTCAAGCCAGGTCAGCTTAGTGTACCTACCCCTTCCCCAGATTGGGACTTACATAGGGTCAAGGGATTGAGAAGCTTGGGCCCTTCCAAAACGCTTGCCCTGTACACTGTTCACCCCCTCCAAGCTTCACCACCTAGGCAGAGAGACCTGAGGGCTTCATTTGGTGATTGATAATGGGAAGACTAACCCCTTTCCTCTACCACTGTCCAGTTTCTTCTCTTTCTTCCCTATGGCACTTTGTCTTAAAGTTTCAAGAGATAAGGAGAGAGCCCCCTGGGGATTGTGGTGAGAAGCAAACATCTTGGCCACAAAAGCCAGAAGTAGAAGGCCATTGGTAGGGAACAAAAAATGTTATTCATCATCTGCCTAGTGTGTACCTGGCTCTGCTAGGGGCACTTGTAAATATAAGGGGGAACCAAGAGGGGAGTCCGAGTGATGGTGTATAATAAGGGAACCAAGTGGGGATTCGGGAAACTAAGAAGTCTGAAGGGAATGAAAGCCTTATATGGGTGGAGCTCAGTTCTTCGTAAACACTTCTCTCAGAACCAGGACCACTTGGTTGTAGCTGGGTCACAAGGAGCCATTTCTAATTCTGGGGCATTCCCAGTCTGGGGGACTCTGGGAGACTTGCTTGAGCCCAGTCATCCCACCATAAGCAAAGCTTTGACCCAGAGCTAGAACCATTCCCTCCTCTTGGCCTGCCATCCCCTGCCATCCCCAATCCACCAAGAATAGCTCCACCTCAGACCCCCAGAAAGGGTCAGGCAGCTGCTCCAGCTATTCCTGTAGGTGGGCCTCAGCATGGAAACAATGTGGAACTGTGGAAAGCCCAGAAGACTCTGTGGGAGATAAACGAGGATGGGAACAGAACCCTTTTTGGTAAAAATGAAGTGTTTTCCCTCAGTGCTGAGGGGTGGGGGCCTAGCTTGGGAATGTTAACCTTTACCCCAGGCAAGTCGGCTGGAGGAAGAGTGGCCACTTCCAGAAGGGGCCCTGCCCCTCAAACCAGTGGCCCAGGGCAGCACAAGCAGAAGACAGGAGCCTTGCTGGCACTGGATCCCTGCACAGAACGGCTGGGTTCCATTTTGCCCTCTCCCTCCCCTAAGGAGGTCCAGGAGGATGTCCACAGACCCATTTCTTTCCCCCTAGACTTAGAGTGCAGTGAGAGGTCTGGGGGGGATGGATAATGACTCTCCCTCCATTTCTCTCTGTCTCCCCAGGGCAGGGCAGAGCACCCCCTTGTTTTCACGGTGGGCTTAGATGAATCTTCTGCTGGCCAACTTCCTGATCCTGCCTTCCCATGGCTCCATCCCCAGGTGTGCCACACACATTGCTCACTGCCTCTGAGCACACTTAATTAGTTAAAGACTAAGGCTTATTTCCAAGCCCAGCCTCCTGCCAGGCTTTGGGGAAATAGCTTACCAGAAGTTTGTCACCAAAGTGGTCTGATCCTTTCTCCTAACTCCGGAGAGGCCGAGGGGGGGCTAGAGGCAGAGTCCTTTGGGTCTTCCATGGAAAGGGAAAACAGATCAAGGGAAACTACCCTCTGCATGCCCCTTCTCAACACCGTGGAATGCCCAATCCCACTCCCGCCATCCTTGGCAGCCTGGGAGGGCCTTCCTGGCCCCGGTGTGGCAGGCTGGAAGCGAGCTGGAATTCCCCAGGGACAAAGCTCTGATTCACAAGCTGAGCCCTGACATAGCCGCCCCCTCCAGATTCCTGGGGGGTCAGTAAACAAACAGGGTGACAGCTCCCGCCTCCTGACCTGGCTCAGCTCTGCTGGCCCTCCCTGAGGGAGCCTGCTTAGAGCCTGTCAGGACTCTGCCTGAGGCTCACCAGGCACTGATTCTGGATGCGAGCTGAGGGATAATCATGGAGCTGCCTAATCCTACAGTGGACTCCCCAGGTAGCACAGGTATGATCAGCTCTTGGGGACACAGGGTAATTGAATTCAGAACTTTGCCCCTGAGCTCGGTTGCTCCCTTACTTCCCTTTCAGTATGTGGATGTGAGCTGTGGTTTTAATGTGATGATTGGTTTCCTAAATTGCCTGGAGAGTCTTAAGTGGGAAGGAAACGTGGTTTTGGGAGAAAGGGAAACTAGAGGAGTCTCAGCCACCACCAAAACCATGTTCTTTCTACAAAAGGCAAACAAGTAGACAGACAGGCAGGTGGGTTTCCCCAGGCTGGGATTGAGCAGCATGGGCTGAGATTTCCTCCTCCAAACTCTCCTTCCCTCTGACCCCTTCTGCCCCTGGCTGGGTAGTCCCGGCATTGTGCTAGAGGTAGGGAACTTCTTAAGGGCTATTTGGCACAACCCTCATTCCCCCCAAGCCTTGTAATACCCTTTAGGGTGAACAAGTGATGGGCTCTGAACTTGAGTGCTCAAGGTGAGCCTCTGGCAGGCTCTAAGGCTGGTCCTCTCGGCAGCTGACTCTGGTCAGAGTCGTTTGGAGAGCAGGATCAAAAATGTGGCTTTAGCTCTTTCTCAACCCCTGGAAGATGAACAGTGGCCTTTAGGACTATTTCTAGGCTTCCTGATTGGTAGAAAATGCAGGTGGAGGAAGAGGGAGTGGGGACACCAAAGACTAGATTCATTTGGGAAGTAGGACATCTATTACTGATAGGTCTCTCTGGCTGGTCTACTCTCTCTCCCTGAATCTTTGAGGAAGCCCCTCAGCTTTCTTTTCTAGAAGGTTGGGTAAACTGTGGGACACTGAAATGTGAGCCTACAGCTTACCTTGAAGGCTGTGGTTGCCAGTGTTTGGGTAATTCTGAGCAGATCTTTATCTAAAGCAAATACTCTACTCCCAGAATCCCATCTGGGCAGTAAGTAGTCTTGGCAGAATTTACAGTAGTAAGAGTAATAATGATAGTAGTTAGCAGTTAAAAGTGACTGACCTGTACCAAGAGAGGACCTTGCAGTGAACAGAGCCATGAAGTCTTCCTTTATCTCGCTCGTCCCCTGCACCACCCCCCAACATACCCTGGGACAAGCCCTTCTCTCCCCTTGTTCACATTTGTCCCATTCTTGGCTTGGTGCAGAGCAGAGTGTGGCACACTCTGGGGATCACAGGATATCTGTGTTTCTGTCCAGGTTAGAGCTGCTGCTACTGCCCCTGCGCCTCCTCAGGATGGTGCTGGGGTTTCCTGCCTAAGCCCAAAGCTCTTCAACGGGTCAGTTGGTGCCGCTGGACCCCTAGAACCACCAGCCATGAATCTGTGTTGGAATGAAATCAAAAAGAAGTCTCACAACCTCCGGTAAGGCCCGGCCCCTAGAAACAGGGGTCTTAGGCAATTGGCTGGGACAGTGTGGGGCTCCTTTTGCTGCTGCGACTTGTCATTCTCTCAGCCTGTGTGTCACCCTCTCATCAGCCTCATCATCCACTTCTCCCTTTCCTTCTCTGGACTTTGGAAAGGACCCTGAGTCAGAATTTGGGAGACTTGGATTTGAGCCTGTTTTTTTTCTATAAATTTATTTTTTATTGGTGTTCAATTTGCCAACATATAGAATAACACCCAGTGCTCATCCCATCAAGTGCCCCCCTCAGTGCCCATCACCCAGTCACCCCCACCCCCCGCCCACCTCCCCTTCTACCACCCCTAGTTCATTTCCCAGAGTTAGGAGTCTCTCATGTTCTGTCTCCCTTTCTGATATCTCCCACTCATTTTTTCTCCTTTCCCCTTTATTCCCTTTCACTATTTTATATTCCCCAAATGAATGAGACCATTGAGCCTCAGTTTTAAGTAGTTGTGTCACCTCGGATATGTGGCTTGAGTTATCTGGATTTCACTTGTTTTTTTAAACTATAAAAAAAAAGAGTGAAGAAACTGTCCTAACTCCCTCACAATGTTGTTGTGAGGATTGTTATAAGGTATGAAAATGCTTTCTGAACCTAAAAGCACTGATGTATAAATGAAGGATACGATTGCTCCCTCCTCCTCTTCCTCTCATAATTGTCCTGTCTCCATCTCAGTAGATCTTATCTGCTCTTTTCCTGTCCTTTTATGTCTTCTACTCTCATCCATTGGTTATCAGCAAACCTATTCCTCCTCAGGCTAAGGGTAAATCAGTAAGAGCATGAAGGCAATTCTGGTATCAATTGTCCCTCTTCTCCCTACCCCTCAATGTAACCTACCCCCATACTTTTCCTCTCCAATCCCTATTATCAAAGCCCAAACGCCTGCCTTTTGGTAGGCTTTGCCTGGAATGAGGTGGCATAGAGAAGTTGAAAAGAATGCAGGCTCTGGAGTAAATCACCCTGAGTTCAAATCCTAACTCGACCAGTGATTTCACTTTGTGACCTTGGGCAGATTACTTAACCTCCCTAGGCAATAGTAGTACCTACCTCATAAGGTTGCTGCTCTGAGAATTAATGGAAGCAATAATTTAGGTCAGGGCTTAGCCCCAGTGGTAGGGAGGCAATGAAGAGTTATTGTCAGCGAAGGGAAATGGGCTTGATGTCTATAGCTAGGCTGGCCTCCAGCTTGCTACCACTTACTTGGTCCTCAGCTCATGTTTCATTTGTGGAGGGAGGCATACAGAGGTGATTATAGTATGCGCATTTTTCTCCATCCATATGTCAAATCTCTAGCCTGCAGTGCTGTCATCCTTTGAGACCCTTGGGTTGCATATACTTCTATGTGTCCTCACACATGTGAGTGCCCACATTCATTCACCTGGCTTACCCTTTCTACTTACTGTATCCTTTCCTGCTCAGAAGGCAGCTCTGAGAAGCTTCCGTTGATGAGTAATTCGGCATGATTGGAGTTCCTCCAGGGCGAGAGGGCAACCTGACGGCTGTCACCCCTAATGCCTTTGCTCAGTTTCCTCCCCTTTCCTGGCCTGATGCTGGGCATGCAACTGAATAAACAGTGTGCACACTGACACTCCCCACCCGTGTACTCACTCATTGGTTTTAGTACTGCACTCCATGTGAAGGTACCTTGGAAGCCTCGGTGGGTGGGTTAGAGGGAGGGCTCTGGGCCTCCTCCTACTTCAACCAGAGCAGCTCCTCTTGAATCTGTTTCATGTATTAAAGTTCCACATAAATATTTGGGGAAAAACATTTTGCCACTTAAAAAAAAAAGATTGAAAATCACTGGTCTTATGCATTGTGTGCAGCGCTCGCCTAGAAGCCTTCTCAGACCATAGTGGAAAGCTTCAGCTCCCTCTGCAAGAGATTATTGACTGGCTCAGCCAAAAGGATGAGGAACTGTCAGCTCAGCTGCCCTTGCAAGGGGATGTGGCCCTGGTACAACAGGAGAAGGAGACACATGCAGTAGGTTTGAATTATGGGGGCTGTGGTGTGTAACCTCTTAGCTGGGAAAGGATCTTTTTTGCAGTATTCTGACAGATGGGCACTTAGCCTCTGCTTAGACACCTGAAGTAACAGGAGGCTGGATACAGTTTTACTGGTTTTTGTATAACACTCCACCAGAGTCAGTCAAACCTTTTCTCTTTTGCCCTTTCATCAGAAATTGGCTTCCCTTAAAATCCTGCCCTGATTTTCAGTGGGGACATGGGAAAATGAACATAATATACTGTTAAGTGGAAAAAACATAGGCTACAAAGCTTACGCAGGTGGACCTCAGTTGTACCAAAATCTATGTAGATGTGTGTGCATGTATACACACATACAAAAACAAGAAGGAACTATATCAAAAAGTTCACAATGGTTAACTCTAGGTAATGAGATTAGAGTTCTTTTTAGTTGTCTTCTTCATGCTTTTCTGAGATTTCTAAGATTTCTGTGACATATATTACATTTTATAATCAGAAACTAACAACAGATATTTCTTTTTTTAAAGATTTTATTTATTTATTTGAGAGAGAGAGAGAAAGAGAGAGAAAGCACAAGTAGGAGGCAGGGACAGGGAGAAGCAGACTCCCTACTGAGCAGGGAGCCTGATGCAGGGCCCATCCCAGGACCCCAAAATAATGACCTGAGTGGAAGGCAGATGGTTAACCAACTAAGCCCAAAACCAACTAAGCCCCCATATATTCCTTTTTTTAAAGATTTTATCCATCCAATTGAGGGAGAAAGAGAGAGAACAAGCAGCGGAGAGAGGCAGAGGGGAGAAGGAAAAGCAGACTCCCTCCATGCTGAGCAGGGAGCCCAATGCAGGATTCGATCCATCACAACCAGAGCCAAAGGCAGAAGCTTAACTGACTGAGCCACCCAGGCTTCCACCCCCAGATATTTCTTAAAAATGAATACAGTAGGGATCCCTGGGTGGCGCAGCGGTTTAACGCCTGTCTTTGGCCCAGGGCGCGATCCTGGAGACCCGGGATCGAATCCCACGTCAGGCTCCCGGTGCATGGAGCCTGCTTCTCCCTCTGCCTGTGTCTCTGCCTCTCTCTCTCTCTCTCTCTCTGTGACTATCATAAATAAAAAAAAATGAATACAGTATGTACTAGAAGAAATAATTGTGTGACATAGCAGAGGTGTACCTAAGGTGACAATGGCAATCATATTGCAATATAAATGCATCAAATCAACATGTTATATACCTTAAATTTATACAATCTTATATGTCAATTATATTTCAATTTAAAAGGTGGATACAGAATGGAATACAGTACAGCAAGAAAATAAACTATAGCTACATGCCACAGCCCAGATGACTCTTAAAAACAGTATGTTTAGTGGGGAAAAAAAAGCCAGATACAAAAAAAAGAGTATATACTGTATGATACCATTTATATAAGGTTCAAGATGGGCAAAACTAATCAGTGGTATTACAAGTCAGGATAGTGGTTACCTAAGGGGGAAGGATGAGATAATGACCAGAAGGGACCACTGAGTGTGCCTTCTGGGATGCTGGTGGAATTCTGTTTCTTGATCTTAGTACTAATTACAGATATGGAATCACTAATGGAAATTCATTGAGCTGTATATATTTGATTTGTGTACTCTTCTCTGCATATCAACAAAAAATTTGAGTAAAATTATGCTTTTAATCCTGTCTATCTGGTTTTGATTTCTCTAAGCCTCTTACAGGGACTTTCTGGGTCTTCCAGAGAACCAAGATTCCCAACCCTAAATCTCCACATTTCTCTCTACCTTGTGGCATATACAGACCCATTTCATACTAAATAGACTTCCCAGTGTCAAAGTCATTCTTCTGCCCATAGGGAGGACTGCACCTCTTTATGTCTGGGTAGCCCAAAGATACATGATAATGCTAAAGGATCAAACTGCATGGAAGAAAAGAAAGGTTGTCAATTGCAGAATGGAATTTAAGGCAATTGAAAGATTTTACTTCCCTGTTGACTGTGTTGCTACACTTCATAGGCCTTTATGGAAGATGTCAAGTCTCGGGGCCCCTATATCTATTCTGTGCTGGAGTCAGCTCAGGCCTTCCTGTCCCAGCACCCATTTGAGGAATTAGAGGAACCTCGTTCTGAGAGCAAAGGTAGGTGGTCTTCCTCTTTTTTGTCTTCTTAACAATGAACTGCTAAACACCTTCCTGCCTTCCCCCAACTCATTTTCTTAGCTGTTATCTGGGAGGATAATTTTCTCTTAGGAGTCCAAAGCTGAGAGGGAGCAAGATTCACATTGCAAGAAAAAGCAAAGAGAACCAGAACCTGGAGCAGGGGAGACAAACATGTGGCCCAAAGCTGTATGTGGCTCTGTGGAGCATCATGTGTGGCCTTCTAATGAGATATAAAAAAGAAAAAAAAAACAAAAGACTCAAATGCATTGAGCTGACTCAGTAAATAAAAGTAGTAGTATGTCCTTTCAATTGGAGAAAAACAATCCACATGGTTTCACTCATATGTGGAATATACGATATAGTGAAAGGGAATATAAGGGAAAGGAAAGAAACTGAGTGGGGGAAGAATTAGAGAGGGAGACAAACCATGAGAGACTCCTAACTCTGGGAAACAAAGGGTTGCAGAAGGGGAGGAGGGTGGGGGGATGGGGTAACTGGGTGATGGGCACTGAGGAGGGCACTTGATGAGATGAGCACTGGGTGTTATACTATATGTTGGCAATTGAATTTAAATAAAATATTAAAAAACAAAAACAAAAAACATACTGCTTTATTCCAACATAGAGAGACATGCAGTGATGCACTAATCAACCAGAAAATTAAAAAAAATCTTTTTACAATCTAAAAAGCTAGGTGATGACATTTCAGGAGAAAATTTACTGTGTATCTTTGCTACTGATCCTGGTGACTTCTAGTCCCTTCCCTCAGTAGAGTTGGCCACTCTAAGTCTAGGTTCAAGTAAGGTAGCAGGGTGGGATTCATGGTGATTAGGTCTGAGTGGTAGCCCAGTGAACTCTCTTCTTCAGTAAGAGTCCTCAACCTTTCAAGACTGGCTATGAATCCTCTGGAAAGACTCTTTGTTTTATTTTTTAAAAGATTTTATTTATTTATGAGAGAGAGAGAGAGAGAGAGAGAGGCAGAGACACAGGCTCCATGCAGTGAGCCCAACGTGGGACTGGATCCTGGGTCCCTAGGATCACACCCTGGGCTAAAGGCAGCGCTAAACCGCTGAGCCACCCGGGCTGCCCCTAAGGACTCTTTGTTAATTGAGCCCTTTGTAAAGCTGTTGAATCTCTCAGTTTACTTCCAGCTCCTGGGTAGGAAGCTAGTAGTCAATTTACTGCCAAGTGGGCCGCACATAGGACAAGCTCAAAAGAAAGCAGGGCAATTCCAATTAGCCTGGAGTTGTGGGGGTCTGAATCTACTTCTGAGGGGAGAGCTAAGGGAGGAAGAAGAAACCAACAATTTAGAAGCCTAGGTGGAAAAGCTTGGGTAAGTTATGCTAAACTCTCCTGGGCAAAAAATGCCTCCCTTCTTTGGATGGAAGTGGCAGCAGACACTAATGCAAAAATAGCATTCTTGAGTCATGTAAATAAGACTCTTAATGACTTGCCTCACTGCACCTCTTCAAATATTTTACTCACTCTTTACCTTGTCCATTTTTTAAGAATATGAGGAAATAAAAAAAAAGAATATGAGGAAATCCTCATAGTAGGGGAAAGTAACAACATGTTCTCCTGACTGTGGTGGGGGGACGCACAAATCCACATGTGTGATAAAGCACATAGAGCTGAACACACATGAACACATTTTACAAAAGTCTGTCTTGGTCCCTCCTTCCCTGGCCTGTCCCTGCCGGGTTGGCCTGACCTGGCTTCCTGCTTGCTCTTACAGATACCTCTCCCAGACAGCGGATCCAGAACCTTAGCCGCTTTGTGTGGAAGCAGGCAACAGTGGCCAGTGAACTATGGGAGAAGCTGACAGCCCGCTGTGTGGACCAGCACCGCCACATTGAGCACACTCTAGAGCAGCTGTTGGAGATTCAAGGGGCAATGGAGGAATTAAGCAATACTCTGACCCAGGCCGAGGGAGTCCGAGCCACATGGGAGCCCATTGGGGATCTCTTCATTGATTCACTCCCTGAACACATCCAGGCTCTTAAGGTATACAGGCCCCTACCTAACCTGGCTATGGTCCACCCTGATACCTGACCCTCCTCCCAGTCCCCGCTACTGAAACTTCATTGTTGGCCCAGACTGCAAATGAGCCTTTCCCTGAGTGATGGTTTGGGGGGCTGGTTTAGCTGGAGTCTCCTCTGCCCTTCTACTGTCTTTTCTTTCCCTAGTGTTTTCTTTTATTATTATTATTTTAAATTTATTTATTCATGAGAGACACACAGAGAGAGAGGCAGAAACATAGGCAGGGGGGCAGGGCGGGGAAGCAGGCTCCACGCAGGAATCCCAGTGTGGGACTCTATCCCGGGATCTTGGGATCATGTCCTGAGCCAAAGGCAGATGCTCAACTACTGAGCCACCCAGGCATCCCTCCCTGGTGTTTTCTGAGAGCAGAAAAGGAAGAGAGTAAGGACAGTGGCCACCCACACCTGAGTCCAGATGGTGTCATAGCAAGTACCTGGGTCATGCTGTTTAAACAAAAACCTTTGAATGAAGAGGGAGGGGTTGAGGTGAATGACTAACAGTTCCTCTTTCCCATTCTCTGTTTGCTGTGGGACTTGGGTTCTGGTTCTGTAGCTATTCAAAGAAGAATTTTCCCCCATGAAAGATGGAGTGAAATTGGTGAATGACCTGGCTCACCAACTTGCCATTTCTGATGTACACTTGTCAATGGAGAATTCCCGGGCCCTGGAGCAGATCAATATCCGGTGGAAACAGCTACAGGTAGAAGAGAAGCCTGGAGTGAGCCATCAAGAAGAGCTCTGATTAAAAAAAAAAGAAAAGAAAAAAAAAGAAGAGCTCTGATAGAACCATGTTTGGGAGAATCTTCTTCAGGCCAGAAGAAAGCAGAGAGGCATTAAAGTGGGACCTCCACAGGAAAAGAGTAGTAGAGCATTTAGGGCCAGGGAACAGGCTTCTCAACCTCCAGGCTGCAGGGAGTAATTGAAATGAGGATCTGAGAGGGGCCTAGGGTGTAGGCATTTAGGGTGGATGGGGGCAGTGACTGTGGCCTGGCAATAAGGATGCTTTTCTCTGACCCTTGGGAGTGACGTGGATGGGCTGAGGTGGGCGACAGGGATGGGGGGAAGAGCTAAAACCAGAGAGGAGCTAGCCTGGGAGGGCCTTCACGAAGATTTCCAGAGGTGCCTGGAAATCCTGCACTAAATATCTAGAATGAATTCACCGACTTTCTGCCTCTTGCTTTAGGTGTCAATTGGCGAGAGGCTTAAGCAGCTCCAGGATGCCCACCGAGACTTCGGGCCTGGGTCACAGCACTTCCTCTCCTGTACGTGAGACAGACTAGACTTCACTTAGCAGAACCTCAGATACCTTCCAAGAGAGTCTACTCTTGTGCCTTGGGGGCCTGGGAGGAGCCCAGTGTATCTTGGCATCTGCGAAGCACACAGGATAAAGCAATGTAGTACAATGGTTGAAACGACAGGCTCTCCAGTCAGAGAGGCCAGGGTCTGAACTACTGCTCCTTGACTTGATAGCCATGCAAGCTTGAAAAAAAAATAGCTCAACCTTTCTGCACATCAGTTATCCCATATGTAAAAAGAGGGGTAAATATGACCTAACTCATAGGGTTATAGGAGTTAAAGAACTTCATTTTTTCAACAACATTTATTGAGGACCTAATGTGGGCCAGGTAGTGTTTCAGGCACCGGAGTTACATCAGTGAACAAAACAGACAAGTCTTTAGACTTACAGAGCTTATACACTAGTCAGAGAGGCCAGAACATAAACAAGTAAAATATGTCTAAGGTGGGGCGCCTGAGTGGCTCAGCGGTTGAGCGTCTGCCTTTGGCTCAGGTCGTGATCCCAGGATCCTTGGATTGAGTCCTGCATCGGGCTCCCCTCAGGGAGCCTGCTTCTCCCTCTGCCTATGTCTCTACCTCTCTCTGTGTGTCTCTCATAAATAAATAAATAAAATCTTAAAAAATATATATGTCTAAAGCAAACTGGCAACAAGTGCTGTGGGAAAAAAGTAAAGCAGGGAAGACATTGAAAAGGTGGTGTGGACTTGATGAGGGAGGTCTTGCAATTTTGGATGGCACAGTCAGGAAAGACCTCACCAGGAGTGTGGCAATTGAGTAGAGACCTCAAGGAAATGAGGGAATGAGCCATGTGGATGTCTGAGGGAAGAGCACACCAGGTGGAGGGAACAGCAACTTCTAGGACCTCAAGGCAGGGGCATGCCTGAGGAACAGGAAGGAGGCTGGTGTAGAGGTAATAAAGAGAGGAGATAGTGGGAGAGCAGAGGGGTAGCAGGAGACCAGAGCCCTGAGGACCTTGTAGGGTATGGTTAGAACTTGGGACTTTCCTCTGAATGGAATGGAGAGCCTTTGGAAGGGTTTGAGCAGGAAGCTGACATGATCTGACACAGTCAAGTGTTGAGGGGCAAGATTGGGAGCAGGAAGATCTGTTAGGAAGCATAGTGTAATAATCCAGGCATTATTCCACCATAATGAGGCATTATGGTGACCCAGGTCCGGGTGGTAGCAGTGGCAATGGTGAGAATATACGGATATGAAAATTAGTTATGTACACAGAGCACTTAGCGAGGTATCTGGCTCATAGCAGGAATTCAATAAATTTTTTTAAAAAGATTTTATTTTATTTTTTTACTTATGAGACACACACAGAGAGAGAGAGAGAGAGAGAGACAGAGACACAGGCAGAGGGAGAAGCAGGCTCCCTTTGGGGAGCCTGATGTGGGACACAATCCCAGGACCCTGGGATCACAACCTGAGCCGAAGGCAGATGCTAACTGCCAAGCCACTCAGGCGCCCCAGGAACTCAATAAATATTACTGGCAGTTAGAACTAATCCTATTATAATAACTGATGTGCAGCTATAACTACAGTGGGCTCTTATACTCAGGGAAATTGCAGTGTGGTGGTTGACCAGGTAACTAAGCCTCTCCTGGAACATCTGAAAGATAAAGACATGGAGCAGAGAAGGGCATCCTCTTCTGTAATTCCTCACCAGAGAGAATTAAGCGATACCATTCCCAATTGTCCCATAGGACTGAGAGGCTTAACCTTCCCAGGGGAAAGGCTTTGAGCTCCATGAGGAAAGTAGGGTCCACTTCATATCCACGGCAGCACTGGAGCTACCCGCAGCTGAATGGGCAGAGATGGCAGCCTGCTCAGGGAAAAGATGGTCAGTGTGGCTGAGGCCAGGTATTCCTGCTCATGCCCTTGCCACATCTCTGAAACATGAGGGTATCAGTGACAATTTCTTCCCTTGCCCTAAATAAGTTCAGAGAGAGAAGTGCGTTCATTAGTTTTGCCCCACCTTCAGTAAAGCAGGCATCCCCTTTTGGGCTTGACCTCCTATTTAGGAAGATAGAGAAGATAGAGCGGGGGAGTTGCCAGGGGCCTAAAGAGCTTAAGTGGCCAATTCCTTTCTCTTTCTCTTCTCCTTTACCAGCCTCTGTGCAAGTTCCCTGGGAAAGAGCAATTTCACCCAATAAAGTTCCCTACTACATCAAGTGAGTGACCATCTGAATTAGAAGTGGGTCATTCACCTGCCCACCACCTTCCCTTGCCTTTTTTTTCTCCCTGTCCCTGTCACTCATCTATTGGGATTCCCCCATCCAGTCCAGTTTGTCCTCCTACTCATCTCAAGAGCTCAAGATGCTACCTGGGTAAAGGTGAACGCTTGTGCTTTGGGATCTTCATGCTTCACCCTCAGATCCTGCAGTTCCTTGTGTTCAACCTCTCACTGAGGGATGCACACGTGTGGGGGGGAGTGTGTGTGTGGGGCGGCATGGACCCTGGTATTATTGATGCTTTTGTTTGTAGCCACCAGGCTCAGACCACTTGCTGGGACCATCCCAAGATGACTGAGTTATACCAAACACTGGGTAAGAATTCGGGGTTCCTGTATAGGGTGGAGATCTATCTGGCTGCCTTTTTCCTATAAGAACAGAAGGGAATTCCATTCAACAAGCAGGCGGGGTGGAAGTGAGTGCCTTCTCATTTCTCCAGCAGCCTTCCTTCCTTTCCCCTCTGCACCTCCCTCAACTGGAGGCTCTGCATTCCTCTTGAACCATTTTACTATCACATTCCGTAATGATGCTTAGAGATGTGATGCTTAGAGATGCGTTTCTGCTTTGAAAGACGCTGTCCAGGCTATGATTATTGTGACTTTCAGGTGCTTAATTTTGACTACTAAGAGAGATTCACCATTAGGTTGCAAATATTATCCATGCTGCTGCATGTGAATATAGTTCATTCATTCTCCCTGTTACAGAGCATTCCTTTATATATACCACAGTTTCTTCACCCAGTCTACTGTTGATAGACATTTGGGTTGTTTATAACTTGGAACTAATAAAGACAGTGCTGCTAAGGAGCTCTGGTACATGTGTTCTGGTACACGTGTGCATGTTTTTCAGTCTCTGGATCTAACATTGTTTCAGTGCCTTGTGAATAGACTAAGAAATTTGAAAGTGCAACAGATCCTGAGCAAGAGTCATATTTGACGTTAATTTGTCATGTTTTTACTTTATCAAATCTAGCAAGGTGTTTCCTGAAGTGCTTGATTCAGTTATTTATACATGCACAACTGTGTGTACATATCGGACCCAGATGTCAAATGAATTTCTTACTATGCGTCTTGGTCAATAAATGCTTGAAAAGCATGGATTTAGGATCCATATCCAGCTGGGTTGTAGGATATGTGAATGTTCGGTTTTACCAAGTGATGCCAAATTGTTTTCTGCCAACTTGTTACATTCAACTGATTGTATCAGTTTACCCTTCCACCAGCCTTCCTCATTTATCCAGATCTTTTCTGACACCTGCTATTGTCAGACTTTTGTTTTTTGCCAATCTGGTGGGTGTAATATGGTATTTTGTTGTGGTGTTAATTTGCATTTCCCTGATCGGAGTATATCTCTTTCTAATCTTTGCAGCTGATCTGAACAACATTAAGTTCTCAGCTTACCGCACTGCCATGAAGCTACGCCGGGTCCAGAAGGCACTGCGTTGTAAGCTTCCCATCTCACTTCCCTGTGGCCTCCACCCCACTCCCATTCTTCCTCGTCTGTTGGCTGTTTTCCACTTTTATCCCACCTCAGCTGTCCCCTCTGTCTGTCCTGGCCCTCCCTTGGAGTCAGTGTTCTGCCTTCTGGGGCTGGCTTTGAGGAGGCCACCCTACCCCACGAGGTGGAGGGCCTGCCTAGTGGGGGAGGGGACAGGCCACCTCAAGGACCCTCTCCCAGGGGTTGCCCAAAGCCCAGTCAGGCCCATTTTTTACTGGTTTATATTATGGTTCTTATTTTTTAAAGCAACGCTAACTTTATATGGATGCTGTCTCAAGTGTATTAAATGATATTCTCTAGAAAAAACAAAAAACAAAAAAAAACCACTTGTTGATTGGCTTAGTGGGAACTTTCTGAAGGCTGGGATATGCTGACTCTGGATACCTGTTCTTTCTAGGCGCCTTCTATTGTCCCCAAACCCCAGACTTGTTTCCAAAGTAACCCATAATTATCCTCCTACTTGTCCCTTCCCTGCCCAGCATAGATAACCAAGCAACTGTTTTGTGGCGGAAGTATCTCAACCCAAGGTTTGGAGCCATCAGGGGCTTGTGTTCTTTTGCCATCTTAGGGTTATTGAACACAGGAGAACTATTGAATCAAGTGCCAGTGGTTAGGGGACAATGTGGATGTAAATAAAATGTGCTCTCTGACCTTTCTCAGGGACACTATCCATTCAATCTTCCCAGCCCAGGCATGTCTGGCCAGGCAGATTCCAGCATTGACAGTAAATGAGAAAGTCCTCCTGATGTATATCACATTTACCCAGGCATACCTGAGTCTTCATAACTAGTATCTAGATTCTCAGAACAAGGTTCATGGACAAACCTATTTGCTATTGAAATGTGTGTAAAGCCAGAGAGACTTAAAATAGGATTTGACCCTTTAGGAGCTAATACAATAAAGGAGGTGAATTTACTCACATCCTACCATCTTCTTGAAGCTGATGTCAAAGAACAAATGAGTATATACACATTTTGGGTTAATTTAGGAGGCCTTTCACTACCATCCCCCTCTTTGGGATGAGAGTTTTGATGAAATGCAATCTTGTATCATACTTACAAATGATTGGTCTGGAGACTGAGTCAAACTTGGTGATGCTGGTGTGCTATTTCCTTGTCTAGCCTTAGGAGTTCTGTTTTTGGCTATACTTTCTCCTGTCTCTTTTCCTTCCCAGTGGACCTGGTAACTTTAACCACAGCCCTAGAGATCTTCAATGAGCATGATCTGCAGGCCAGTGAACATGTGATGGACGTGGTGGAGATCATTCACTGCCTGACTGCCTTATATGAACGGCTGGAGGAGGAAAGAGGCATCTTGGTCAATGTGCCACTCTGTGTGGACATGAGCCTCAACTGGCTCCTCAATGTTTTTGATAGGTAAGGGCTTGTATCCCTGGAAGCCTCCATGGTGAAATCCAGTGGGACATTTGAAGTGGGCATGGTGGGAAGAGGTTGCTTCCACAGTGGACTTGGACTTAGCTCAGCTCGGGGCCTGGTTGGCACAGAGCCCTGCTGGGATCAACTCTGTGAGGGAAATTAATGCCAAGATGTTAACTCTTTACATGTATTCGTGTTCTCAGTCTCTTCTCTTAAACCTAGTGGTCGCAGTGGAAAGATGCGGGCACTGTCTTTTAAGACCGGCATTGCATGTCTGTGTGGCACAGAAGTAAAAGAAAAATTGCAGTGTGAGTACAGCCCCAAGTCTGGAGTGGAGTTGGGCATAGGGAGAGGTGTTGTGGGAGGAGAAAGGGTGGAAATAAGCAGAAGGCACGTCTTAATGACTCAGCAGAGCACTACTCGGACTACATTATAATAGTGGTCCAGGCTATTGCAATGAACCTACAACAGCCCAAAGCTAAGATGGATCTAAGGCCTGTTACTCTTTCTAGTGTCACTCCAAGGGGGTTGGCTTCTTCTGATCCAATGTGATTAATTGACCAAGGTCTGAGCTGGTATCCTGTGGCCTATCAGGCTTATTAGCTCTCTCCCCGTTGGAAGCTCAAGCCATGTCACACATTCTACTGGAGACTTCCCATGTGATTACACAGGCAGGGCACAATTATTAATCCTTATTGGGGTTATTATTGGGAGGTGAATAGGATGTCCTTCTGTCATATTTAACCTCTCTGGTTTATAGTGCCTTTGCCTTTCCCTCCATCCTCCATCCAGTACAGCATTTTGTACTATTCTGTGCTAAGTGTGGCAAGTACAAGGTTCGATCAGATATGGTCCCTGCCTCAAGCTGTTGAGAGTCCAGAGGAGGAGACAGAAATACATAGGAAGCATTTTTGAAAGTGCTAATTAGAATAATCTGAAGGGCAAAGGATATGTGCTATATCAGATCACAGAAGAGGGATGACAGTGGTCTGGGAAAGCTTTACAGGGAAGGAGACAGAGCAAAGCATGTTCATTGCAACACTATTATTGATTTCTCCCCACATTCCTTTGAGAAAGACCAGACAGTGATTATTTTTCCTCAGTTTACAAGAAGAAAACTGCAGCATAGAGAGGTTCATGATTTCCCCAAGCTCCTACAAGCTAGTCAGTAACAGATCCAGAACTAAAACGCAGGCTGTCTGCTTTCTGAGTATTTTCTAAGCCATAGGTGATGGCATGAGACAAGACAAAAATCTTGGAAGGAGCTTCTCTAGGGTCGGGATAGGACGGAGGTGGTTCTCACTGATCAGATATAGCCCATGTTCAAATACAAGTACCATAGTCTATTCCATAATCATTTAGAGGTAATTATTAGATGATGAGCTCCTCTTTGTGGATTATCCATGCCAGGGTTTCTTTCCATTTGTGTGGAGAATTGAGAGCTTACTACAGTGCCAGACTCCATGAGCTACATGAGTAGAAGGGGACTCATGTTCAGACACCCCTACACCCCATGCCCCTTCATCTTGCTTCTTGAGAATCTGTTTTCCCGGCAGTGTTGTATCCATGTCTGGCACTGGTCTCACATGCAGCCTGCTCTCTGTCATCATCTCTCACTCCCCCTGCTTCTGATGCTCTGTCTCTTTGAGCCTGTCTCTTTTTCTCTCTCTGAACGCAGAGGATGCTTTTTTTTAGACCCCATGAGCTTCTAGAAGGTCAGGGATGGGCCTATAAGTATTCCGGGTTTCAAAAGTCATTAGCTCAGTCTGTGTGCTCTTTCTCTGTCTTCCTTCCCTGCTCTTTCTCCTTACACCATTCTCTGGCCATTCCATCTTCGGGTGGGTGGGTGGCTGTGACTTATGGTGTGGCCAGCAGACCTCTTCAGCCAAGTAGCCAACTCAGGCAGCCAGTGTGACCAGCGCCACCTCGGTGTCCTGCTTCATGAGGCCATTCAGGTGCCCCGGCAGCTGGGGGAAGTGGCGGCCTTTGGGGGCAGCAACGTGGAGCCCAGTGTCCGCAGTTGCTTCCGTTTTGTGAGTATGGAACTGGGGATGGATGACGAGAGGCAGGGTGGGTGGGAAGAAGGGAGGGAGAACTAAGAGTGAGGCTTCTCATCTGAACTACTCAGATGTAAAGGGAGGTCTGATCAGATGGGACAACAAACCAGAGGGTTCTCTGGACTTTTAAGATCAGAGTTCTGTTAGGGTGGCAGGGGGTGGTGGTGGCAGTTTGACAGCTCAACTAGGACAAGGCAAAAGGTGGACACCTCTGTAGGATAGGCCACGGGCCAACCCAGGCCTTGCTGGCTCTCCTGCCCCTCTAAGGGCGGCCATTCTGGGGATAGGGGCCTCAGTCATTGTCATTGGCCTTCTTGTTTCCCTAGAGCACTGGGAAACCAGTCATTGAAGCTTCACAGTTCCTAGAGTGGGTCAACTTGGAGCCCCAATCCATGGTATGGCTGGCTGTTCTGCATCGGGTCACCATTGCTGAGCAAGTGAAGCATCAGACCAAGTGCTCTATCTGTAGACAGTGCCCCATCAAGGGCTTCAGGTAGGGAAGGCAACACCTGATCATTTTGAATAAATAGACCATGTGACATATAAAAACATACATCATTAAACAATGTATTCTATAATCATATAACTACAGCTAATCTATGGTACAATGCTACATATGGTAATCCTTTCTACTGCAGAATGTTTAACGATTTAAAAAAATTGGAAACGATTAAATACTTCCTTTTGTTTTAGTTTATATTATGAAGTATTCCAGACCTACAAAAACGTATAGAAAAGTGAAAGGGGGTATGGGAGGCAACAGCGCAGAAATAGTTTGTTGATTGTGTCCCAGGGAATATTAAATAGAACCCAGAAACCCCAGCATCCGGACATAGAAGAACACCTCTGAACCAAATGGTATGCTGGCAAGTGGTTCACAACTGACTCCCCAGAAAGCAAAGCAAACAAACAGAAACCAAAACCTGGTTTGTAGTATGTGCTAATTTCCATGATGTAAATACTCCCACTGTGGCTGATGTTGAGAAAAGATGCATGGTTGTACACTAGTTACAACATTTCCACATTGTAGCTATGACAGACTTAACCTCGAGGGCATAGATAATAGAAAAATATTTAGGAGGAGATGAGTTCTGAGCATTTGTTACCTTTGTTTTTAAGATCATTTACTTAATTTTGAGTTTATATATATATTTTACAATGGCTGTATTTAACAACTGGCTTGGAAGATCCCTGAAATTTTAACAGCTGGCTCTTGTGAGCTGGTGTGCACCCACCACCAAGCTTAAGAAAGAAAGCATTATTGCAACACATTTGAAATTTCCCTGGTTATATTCTCCTTCTCCTCCCACTATCCTGAATTTGGCTTTCATCATAAAATGCTCCATTTTTAAACTTTTTAAAGCATTAAGGCACTCTCTTTACAACTGCCCTGCTTTTTATAAGCAAATGAGGCATGGAGGTGGCATTTGACTTGCCCAAGTTCACACAGTTGGGTAGTATAGATCCAGGATTAGATGTTGGATCATCTGACTTTTCTAAGTCTAGGCATTTCACTTTTCTATACTACTAGGTCTGGGCAGTTCAGCCAGGCTTTGGACCTGGATCTGAAGGGCTAGTCAATATTCAGTAATAATAGAGTTATTATTATTATATTTTTTTGAGAGAGAGAGAGAGTGTGTGTGTGAGCAGTGGGAGCGGGGCCAAAGGCAAGGAGAAAGAGAATCCCCCCTTTTTAAAGATTTTATTTATTTATTTGACAGAGAAGAGAAAGAGAGAAAGCACAAGCAGGGGGAGTGGCAGGCAGTGGGAGAGACTGATTCGGGACTTGATCAAGACCTGAGTCAAAGGCAGACATTTAACCAATTGAGCCACCCAGGTGCTGGAGAAAGAGAATCCTTAAGCAGTCTCTATGCTCAGCGTGGAGCCCAACTTGGGGCTCAATCCCACGACCCCGAGATCATGGCCTGAGCCAAAATCAGGAGTCCGATGCTCAATCAACTGAGCCCCCAGATTCCCTGAGTTATTATTATATAAAGAAGTCTTGGAAATAGCTTAGCCAACATGCCCAGGGCTAGTAGAACAAGTGCCTTGGTATTGTAAGTGTAACTTCTCCAATGTAGTAAGTGGTACCTGTGAGACTGGACCCTTTGGAGACATCGTTTAGAAAGCTATTTGATTGCAGAAGGGGAGGTTGGGGGGGAGGATGGGGTAACTGGGTGACAGGAAGTGAATCTTGGGCACTTGATGAGATAAGCACTGGGTGTTATACTATATGTTGACAAATTGAATTTAAATTAAAAAAATAAAGCTATTTGATATCAAGAGCTCTTTACCCCTGCCCACCTTTGTAAAAAAGATGGTGAGGCAATACTATTTCCCACGCAGAGTCCTGGGACTCTGACCATGTACATTTCATGGAGGCTTATGGTCTTTAGAATAAGGTGAGTCATCTGGTGAGGACACAGCCACTGTTATGTACAGAAGGTTGCGCACATTATGACTCCATGCCTCACCCCCTTCTAATGTGTGTGTGTATATTTGGATGTAGGGAAACGGAGAGGTCACTATGGTATACTGTATTCTCTGTCCTACCGCCTCTTGTCTCCCCAAGGTACCGGAGTCTGAAACAATTTAACGTAGACATCTGTCAGACCTGCTTCTTGACAGGCAGGGCCAGCAAAGGCAACAAGCTGCACTACCCCATCATGGAGTATTACACCCCGGTATGGAGCCTCTGTGTGGGGCAGGAAGGGGAGGCAGCAATTGGGTTCTGGGCCCTTGATCTACTTGGCCAAGCATGGACTAACTATATTCTGCTCTCCCTTGGGGAGCATTCTCCCAGCAGTCCTGGTGATTCACCAGTTTGGGGGATTCTGGCCTTTCTGTTTTTCCAGCAGAGCTTTTCCCTCACTGGGGCCATAGCTGGCTTTAGCAGCCCAGGGCACTCATGGCCATTTAAAAGGCATTTACTATTTTCCTGCAGAGAAAAGTCTCGGGGAAAAGATAGAGCAAGGCAGTTCCAGGCAACTAGCCTTCCTTCCACGGCTCACTTTAATTTTTCCTACCTAGCTTCCTGCATTGCTCCTGTCACCTGGTCTCCACCTGATACTTTGTCATTTCTTCCATCCCTTCCAGTCAATACCAAAGTTTCTGTTCAAATCAATTATTCAGTCTCTTGGAGGTAAAAAAGAGTATGTTCTTTACCCAGGTCCCCAAATTCTACTTCATTTTCATTGGAAACTGTGCAAATCATAGCTACCTGAGCCCAGGTTGGTCAGCATTCCTGAACTCCACTCATAGAATTTCTCCTCTGCTGTGGTCAGGACCCAGAGCCCCATGCTTAGCTCCCTGAGTTGACTCTGCTCCCCAGACTCTTTTATCCCTTTCTGCTTCACAGATACTCCCCAAGTCCCAAGCATATTGCCAGCTCCCCCCACTGTTTTCTCCCATCCTACCAACTCCATCTTCCAGTGTGTTTCCCCGTAATCCATCTCTCCAAATCATCATCTCTCCTCCGAATTCTGTTAGCACAGAAACATGCGTGACCCAGGGGGAACAGGGGCTTGCCCTTTATTTTTCTTTTATTATCATTTCAAAATAAACATACATAGAAAACTGGCTTGAGATGGTTGATTGATGATCCCCTACCTCCTGCTCACCTTTTACACCCCTAGAATTTATATAAAGATACTTTTAAAAAAGATTTTATTTCTTCTTGAGAAACATAGAGGGAGAGGCAGAGACATAGGCAGAGGGAGAAGCAGGCTCCTCACAGGGAGCCCGATCACTCCCTGAGCCGAAGGCAGATGCTCAACCACTGAGCCACCCAGGCGTCCCTATATAAAGATACTTTAAAAATTAACACATATATGCTTACTGTAAAAGATTCAAATTCTATAGAGGTGTACAAAGTATAAAACCAAAGTCCCCCTCTCTCCTCAGCCTTGCCCCCACCTCGCCATCCTACTTCCCCAAGGCAACCAGTGTTCACATTTTGGCATTATATCCTTCTAGACCTTTTTCTAAGAGTGGGGTGTGGTAGACATGAACAAGTGTAGATGACCAGTCATGTTCCCTGCTCTAGGGGAGCATCCACACTTCCCCAGCAACCCAAAGCCATTAGGATGAATCCCTCTGCCCTGTCTCCCCCACTAGACCACATCCAGTGAGAACATGAGGGACTTTGCCACAACCTTAAAGAACAAATTCCGCTCCAAGCATTATTTCAGCAAACACCCTCAGCGAGGTTATCTGCCTGTGCAATCGGTGCTGGAGGCTGACTACAGTGAGACGTGAGTACCAGGGGCTGAACTGGGGCTGTGGGCCCTGCCAAGCTGGGGGTGCTCTGTGTAGGGGCTGAGTCCCATAGGGGCTACAGGCATATTCCGAGGCAAACCCGACTAGCGACTGGGAAGTTCAGCTTGGGCCTGACTGGGAATCTGGCCTAAGAAATAGTTTAGAGTCCAGTCTCTGTAGCCTTTTTCCCATCAACTCTTGCCCATCTCCCTAGTTTGGTGGTGGGGGATGGAGGGGATGGTGATAAGGAAACAGACTGCTCAGCTGCCTGTTCCTTGGTCCTCTGAGTCCGCTGCTTTCTTCTAGGCTGGCCTCTTCCCCGATGTTGCCACACGCTGACACACACTCCCGCATTGAGCATTTTGCCAGCAGGTACCACCAGGCTTGGGGGAGGGAGATTTTAAAGAGTCTAAGGGGGATGGGATTTCCAGTGAGGGCAAAGAGACTAGGGGGATGCACAAAGTGGGGTATGTGGCAGCCAGTAAGGCCCAGCACTTAGGGGTGGTTGGGTCAGCCCCCAAAGCTAATGATCCTATTGTGGGATTAGTGTCTTTGAGATGAAAGCAGGCCCCACATCCTGCTTTCCCTTCTGTTCCTGCTCTTTCTTCTCAGGCTTGCAGAGATGGAAAGTCAGAATTGTTCCTTCTTTAATGACAGCCTGTCCCCAGATGACAGCATGTAAGTTTTCACAGCTGCTTGTTTTCTAAGAATAGTTCTCCTTGGGATCCCTCTGTCACTATCTGGGAAGGCTATATCTTCAAGGGGGAGGTAAGTGTGGTGGTTAGGGTCCTAGAAGCCCTGAGGAAGGGAGGCTGGTTTCTGGGCACAGTGTTTAGTAATAGAAGCCCTCTATTGACTGAGCTGCCATCTTCCCAGGCCCCTTCCTCTTGCAATAGCCCATCCTTCCATGCCTAACCCTGAAGGAAGAAGAATCTGCCCTCATCTAACATTGCAGATGTGAGTCATTATCTCCTGCTCAGGATGTCAAAGCCCCATCCAGTGCCACACCCTGAGGAGATGGCAGGGACTTGACTGGAGTGTGACTAGAGAGATTCTCTCGTGTTATAGCTCAGAGGTGGGGCCCCTTATCCCTAGGGAGGTCCCCTGGCAAGCTCAGGGGGCTTAGGAGCCACTGGCCATGGATCAAGTGGGCCCTGATTGGGACTTAAACAGTCAGTGAGCTGCCTGGGGGTGGCGAGGAAGCAAAGGAGGAGGCCGTCAGGAACTGCACGGAACGGGAAGTGATTTGCTCATTGTTTCCCAGGGGGCTTCAGGTAGAACCCAGAAGCCCCAGCATCCTGAAAACACTCTCTCTTGTACCCTCAACCATGACCTCTGCCACCTTTAAACATTTCTGTCCCTCTTCACCCTCAATATATAGCCTCGCCCTCTCTCTGTGTCTTAGAAGTGAATCTTCCGGCATATGTCTCCTGGGATCTGAGCTGTGAGCTGAGAACTTGTGCCCTGAGAGGTTTCCTGCTTTAATGCTTTGGCCACCCTCCTTTTCTCTCCCCACATCCATGCAGAGATGAGGACCAGTACCTGCTGCGGCACTGTAGCCCCATTACAGACCGGGAGCCAACCTTTGGACAACAGGCTCCATGTAGCATGGCTACAGAAAACAAGGGGGATCTAGAGAAGATCCTGGCACACTTAGAAGATGAGAACCGGTGGGTGTGGTGATGGCACAGATCTGTGTGGGTTTGAGCATCAAACAGTTTAATTCTGAGTCTTGACTTCCACATCGAGCTATGTGGCCTTGACTGAGTTTCTTATATTTGATGATCCTCCATTTCCTCATCTAAAAAATAAGAAGGGTGGTTATAGTATCTACCTCCGTAGGGTCACTTGTGAATTTCAAAGGAAATCAGGCAGATTTCTTTTTTAATCTTTTTTAAGATTTTATTTATTTATTTATTCATGAGACACACACACACACACACACACACACACACACACACACACACACAGAGAGAGACACAGGCAGAGGGAAAAGCAGGCTCCATGCAGGGAGCCTGACGTGGGACTTGATCCCGGATCTCCAGGATCACACCCTGGGCTGAAGGCGGCACTAAACCGCTGGGCCACCGGGCCTGCCCAATGCTAGCTATTCTAATAATTATTTGAATCCTTTTAACTCAACTCAAATATCTTCAAGTACTCAGTAGATGCAAGCAGACAGAATGCGAACACAGAGACTACAGAAGGCAGTATGCATGTCTCTGGCCTCAAGGAACTTTCAGGGTTGGAAATAGAAAGAGGCACTTGGCACTTGCTGAAAGTAATAAAACAAGAGAAGGGTGACATTGCATGGAGTGTTTGAGGACTTGAAGAGGGAAGGTGAAAATGACAAAGATGACTTTAATCTCCATAAAGTATGGGTGTCAGTGGGGGCCTGGGTCAAATGGTCCAAGCCACTTTGGGGGCATTCAATAGAACCCAAAGTATTCCTCAGACCAGTGTTTCTCAAACATCAGTGTGTATACGAGTCAATTGGGATGCTGGGTAAGAGGCAGATTTTGATTCACAGGTCTGGGGCAGGGTCTAAGTTCTGCATTTTTAACCAGCGCTCAGGGGAACCCCCTGCTGCTGGCCCACAGGCTACTTGGAGTGGCAAGTCCTTAGAACAGGGCTGGTCTGTCAAGCATTCGTTACTGGTTCAGGACAAGATAAATACAGAAATACAAAGTCGGCTTTTAGAAACTTTTATAGCAGTTCAACATTGGCATGTCTTCTAGGCACATCATTGGTGGACTTTTCATCGAATAAGGTCTGAGTGTTGAACTTGTGTGGCAAGTCATATGTGATGGGAGCTGTGTACAGCCATAGACATTATGGGTCCACAGTGATTGAACTCCCCACTCCCACCCCCCAATTTTTGGCTATGGATAGTTTGAGAAGCACTGCATTAGGTCAGCAGTGGGCAGGCCCTGGGAAGCGCTGGAGAGAGGGTGATTCTGTTGCAAAGCAAAAGTGATGTCCTGCAAAGTAGACCATCTTTTTGGAATCTGTTTCTTGATGATTCAGCATGGGTGTTCAAAGTGGGCCACAGAGGATGATAAGTGGAGAGAAGAGGCAAGGTAGGTGATCTTTTGTTTAGGTCTTCCATTGGAATCTAAAAATCTAAAAGTGGAGTAGGTGAGTCAGTGGCCCTTAATGCTTCATTTATTTGCTGACTATGTTCCTGCCTGATTTTAAGTTCAGAATTAATCCCTGAAGCAGTACATCAAAGCCCTGAGACATTTTTTATACGAAATGTCAGCAATTCTTGCTCTGAGGCCCAAGGATGGCAGAGTAAATGACATGTGTGCTGGAGAAGAATGCATATGGCCATAAGAGGAAGAACACAGCTGGGGCGGGGGTGGGCAAAGGGAATGCTCACACTTAGGTCCAAGGGGACATCTGGGAGCTGGATGGTCAATACTTTGTTAGGGCCTAGGTCTCAGCTCCTCTGTCCTTGATAGGATTCTCCAGAGTGAGCTGAGACGCCTGAAGTGGCAGCATGAGGAGGCTGTTGAGGCACCCACCCTGGCTGAGGGCTCTGCAGAGCTAGCACAGGACCACCGCAATGAGGAGCTTCTGGCTGAGGCCCGGATCCTTCGGCAGCACAAGAGCCGCCTCGAGACCCGCATGCAGATTCTGGAGGACCACAACAAGCAACTAGAGTCTCAGCTGCAGCGCTTAAGGGAGCTGCTCCTGCAGGTGAGGCTGGAGCCAGGGGAAGGACCAAAGCAACCCCCCCACCTCTGCCCCACAACCCTCCCTGCACCCCTGGAGAAGTGGGGAGCTGGGGAATGCAGCAAAGAGAAGGAAAGGAAAAGCTCCTTGGCAGTGGCTGTTGGATGACTTTCTAAAGAGAATGGGGCTGACAATTAGGGAAGGTGGGGGAAGGAAGGGGCCAGTGTGTCCCATTGCTTGGCCAACTCTGAGTGCTCACTTCTCTACAACCCATTTGAATCTGGTATTGAAGGAACACAGTTCAAAGAATCGTCCAAAACATTGATTTTGCTACTGTGATGTTTGCTGGAAAGAAGCAGGTTTGGACATGCTGGGCAAGAGAAAGATTTTTGCTGGGAAGGGGGCTCTTGACTACATTTGTTCCTTTCCCCTTTGAGAGATAGAATATATGACATAATGTAGCTCTGGATTCAGACAGCCCTGGGTTTGAATGTGGCTCTGCCCACTAGTGACTGTCAGGTGTCAGGAAAGTTATTTAGCCTCACTTATCCCCAGTTCCCTCATCTGTAAAACAGAGATAGTAATATACTAACTTCATGGAATTGTGAACATAAAATGAGATAATGTATTTAGCATGATAGCCAGGAATATAGTAAATACTTTGTAAATGTTACCTATTACAGTTGACCCTTGAACAACACAGGTTTGAACTATGTGGGTCAACTTATATGTGTATTTTTAAAAAGATTTTATTTATTTGAGAGAGGGAGAGTGCACACAAATGTGCATGAGTGGGGGTGGAGGGGCAGAGGGAGAGGGAGATGTACAGCTCCATCCCAGGACCCTGGGATCATGACCTGAGCTGAAGACAGATGCTTAACCGACTGAGCCACCCAGGTGGCTATACATTACTGTAAATGTATTTTCCCTTCCTTGTGATTTTCTTTTTCTTTTTTTTTATAGAGGGAGAATGAGGGGGATAGGCAGAAGGAGAGAAACAGAGAGAGAATCTTAAGTGCAGAGCCCGACACAAGGCTCAATCTCACAACCCTGAGATCATGACCAGAGCAGAAACCAAGAGCCAGATGGTCAACCAACTGACCCCTTATGCTTTTCTTAATAACATTTTCTGTTCTCTAGCTGACTTTATTGCAAGAATATAGTACATAAGGATGCCTGGGTGGCTCAGCGGTTGAGCATCTGCCTTTGACGAAGGGCGTGATTCCGAGATCTGGGGATTGAGTTCCACGTCAGGCTCCCTGTGAGAAGCCTGCTTCTCCCTCTGCCTGTGTCTCTGCCTCTCTCTCTGTATCTCTTATGAATAAATAAATAAAATCTTTAAAGTAAAAAAAGAGTATAGTACGTAGTGCATATAACATACAAACTATAAGTTTGTTTACTGTTTATGTTATCAGTAAAATTTCTAGTCAATAGTAGCCTATTAGTAATTAAGTTTTTTTTTAAAGTAGTTAAGTTTTAGAGGAGTCAAAATTATATGTGGACTTTTGACTGCACGGAGTGGGGGGTTACTAACCTCCGCATTGTTCAAGGGTCAACTGTCTTATCATTTTATGTACTAAGTAATACCAATCCATACCTCTTCCCCAGATCCTCCAAGGGATAGCCTCTAGATGAATTCCTGGAGGTCTTAATATATATCATCAACTGAGGATCAGGTGTGCAGCTCTATGTTTTCAGGGAGCGCTGGATACTAAATAGCTTAATTATAGCTGAGGTGACAGCAAGAGAACTTTAGGTGCAATGCCAGCCTTATAAGTGCTGGGAGCCTTGGGGCACCTGGGTGGCTCAGTTGGTTACCGTTTGCCTTCGGATCAGGTCATGATCTCAGGGTCCTGGGATTGAACTCATTGGGCTCTCTGCTCAGCAGGGAGCCTGCTTCTCCCCGTCCCTCTGTCTGCTGCTCCCCCTGCTGGTGCTCTCTCTCATAAGTAAATAAAATCTTAAAAAAACTGGGAGCCTTTGAACATGTTGTTGAGGGAAGAAGGTAACTGGTAACTGAATATTCTACAAAGTTTCTTAAAAGGGGAAGCCACTATTTGAGGCACCACGGAAAACTTCTTAAAGTCCAAGGGCAAAGGGATGGGCATGAGGTCTCTAAAAACCCCTTCTAAGCTCAGGAGTCTGTTAAAGTAAGGTCAGAAAAGCAAAACCCCTAAAGTCATGCCTTACCTCCTGTTAGCCACCCACCGAATCAGATGGCAATGGCTCTGCAAGCTCGTCCCTAGCTTCCTCTCCACAGCAGTCAGAGGGCAGTCATCCCCAAGAGAAGGGACAGACTACTCCAGATACTGAGGCTGCAGGTAAGTTCCTCCGGCCCTTCCTAGCCCCTTCCTCCATGGCTTCATCTCCCCCAGATCTACCCAAGGTCCTGCTAGGGCTGGGACTGGTTTTTCCTCATGGCTTTGAGCTTAGCATCAGGGATGATTGACTTATTGACTGATTCATTTATTTGCTTATTCTACACGTGTATGTTGAGCACCTCCTATGTACGAGGTGTGCTGGGAAGACACAGATACTGTGTGTTTGTCTTTCAGCTGGCAGCATCCCACCTCAGCCCCTTAGCCTCTTCAGGGGATCCCTAGTTCTCTTCCCAAATCTCTCTTTCCCAACTTAGATGATGTGGGGTCAAAGAGCCAAGATGTCAGTCTGTGCCTGGAGGACATCATGGAGAAGCTCCGCCATGCCTTCCCCAGTGTGCGAAGTTCTGATGTGACTGCCAACACCCTGCTGGCCTCTTGATGGAGCCAGATCCCCATCCTATAATCCATAGTCCTCTCCCGATTCTGGCAAATTCTTCCTTCAGCCTTCACCCAACCTTTCCAGTCCCTATGGGGCCCACATTCCTCAGCCAGAGTTCTTTGGGCTCTGGGCAGCAGCAGGGATCGGCTGGTATGTGAAGTGGATGCTTCAGGGCTGGAGGAGGGAGAGGCACGATTCCTCCAAATATAGAAATGTGCCCTTTAACCCTCAAGTTTGAGACAAGTCGCTGACATATGTTTCTGTTGTAGTCCAGGCAAATGGCACTTGGAGGCCATTCTGATGGGGAGCAGAGAATCTACCTTGCAGAGCTAAGCAGTGCCCATTACCCCTTTCCCTTCTCCATGGAATTATGGAAATAAGGAAGCCTACTGACCCCAGGGTTACAACATTATGAATCCACAGGAGTTAGCCCTATTCTCTGGCCCAACTCAGGGAGGCAGAAAGGTATCCCCAAGACACACCCCCCAAAAAACATGCCCCTGAAAATGTTTTGGCAGCATGTGTCCTGTGATTTTAGTTTCATGGTACCTCTCTAGCCATCCTAATGTTGTTTCCCCTTTGAATATCTTCCGTTCCTTCTGCCTCAGGCCCTGGCAGACCTTCCTCAAGGGGGGAGGGGGGACCAATTCATTCTGATTCCTACTTACACCTTACATTTGGAAACATTAAAGAAACACTTATGTGCTTAGTTTTTTTCCCCCTGATCATCCTCCTTCCTGAAGGCCTCAGCATTCCGAGACACCAGCTGAGTTGCTCTGGGGATCCAGCTGAAGCCACCCTTAGCTCAGCCGGGTCTGCCCTCACAGCCCTGGGGTAGGGGCAGCAGCTTCCTCAGCAAGGGAATCTTGCTGTACTTGGGGTGAGGAAGGGGATGCCACTCACCAGCTTAGAGGAGTGTGACTGCCCAATACTCTTGCAGGCTGTGACCCTTCTTTCTTTCGGGTGGAATCAGATGGGGTGGCTGATTTTCCCCTGCTAATCATAAAGCAGATGCGAGTGGCAACCCTAAATAGTGGCACCTTCCTAGGAGCCACTGGCCACAAATCAGGAAGCTGGCCACTTTCCACCCAGACAACAGCAAGGCCTTCCTTTGCGTAAAACGGTTCTAACTCTGGAAGGTGAACCCAATCCTCAAAGTAAACTAACTCTTCCTAGACTACATATACCATAATCCCTTTATCCAGAAACCGTTCAGAGCGGATAGCAGGTGATTGGGGTGGGGAGGGAGTTGGCTTGGGAAATTGGGAACAGAGTCAGAGCCCACTGAGGCAGCATTTTACAAGAGGAGCTTTATAACCTAGAACCCTGCAATTGATTTAATTTGCCTGTTTATATACATATATATCTATCCTGCATATTACTGTACCTCAGTACTCCTCTGGCCTCACTCACACATTAAATTCTAATACCTCTTAAAGTATTAATGTTCTGCCTTGCTCTTTGTTAGCCCCATCCTCTGGTTGGACAGATAGAGGCATCCTGGCTGCTCCCCTAGGATGTCTCTCCACTCATGTTTGGGGTGAGCTGTCCTCAAGACCAAAGCAAGAGAAGCCTGTGGCCACAGTGGAATCGAACAGAAAGGGTCACTCTGGTCTCTTGACTCATTCCAAATCTTCTTCCCTGGAGACCTGGGCCTTGGATGAATTTTCCTGGTCTCCCCTAAATAAAGGATCAGGTGTCAAAATAGAGCAAAGGCAAGCTTTACTCATCCCATATAGACAAGAAGGAACAGATAGGCTTTTATTGGCCTTTGCCAGGCTAAGACACAGAGAATACCCCCGGCCTCTTCCAGTTCCTAGGTCTGGCTCAGGGACTTAAGGAAAGCAGTGGTTGCCACCAAGATCAGGAGGGTGTGAGATAGTGGGGGTGCTCTGTTATAATCAAGTAGCCAGCCATGGGTAGAACTGCTGGGAAGCTAAGATGTATCTGCTGCAGGGGAAGGAGGGCAGCAGCTTGGGTTCAGAAGCCTAGGACTAGTCCCTTCTAGAATGGCCAGGGAGCACTAAGTCCTAGGTCCAGGCTATCAGACCTAACCACAACATCTGCCTTAGTGCTCATAAGGTCTCTGGATGGGAGGACTAGGTATCCAGGTGTATGGTGGACAGGTAGTAGGCAGGCACCAAACCAGAGCCTGGGCCTCTGTCTATGGTGGGGGTGGGGGGGATAATTGTAGGGGCCTGGTTGTGGACTGGAATGGGATAGAAGGAATTTGCTATATAGGTAGGGAGCTCAGGGTCTTTGAGGCATATCCTGCCTAAGCCATAGAAAGGCAGATGTTATGAAACAGTCTTTTACTGGGGAAGTCCTTGAAAATCCTTTCCATAACCATCCCTCCCCTTTCCCCTCCCCCTCCCCACCCCCGCCAAGAGATCTTGGGCTGCTGAGGGCCTGTGGCAACTGCGTGGGCTAGGTATGGTAGAAAAGATGTAGATCTTGCTATGTAGGATTTTGTGCTGTAGGTGGACCGAAGCAGCAGGTTAAGAGTTGAATTGTCACTAATGGGGCCATTGCCATTTTGTGTGTGGTCCTGTGTGTACTTTAATGCCCGAGATGAGTATATCACTCGAGGGTCCAGTGACCATCACAGCAGCATGTGTGGGCAGTTTGCCCGCGGTGAGGTAAATGGGTCCTTGGGCACTGGGAATCTAAATTAGGGTGAGATTTACTGAGATGTGTTGCATGTTGTTAGGCATCTGTCATGTATTGTGTTTCCTATAGGTTTTTTTTGTGAGGCTGCTTAATTTATGGCCCTGTGCCAGAGGAGTGGCAAAGAGAGTTTCTGGGCAGGCAGCCTAAAGAAAACCTCCGACTTGTGAGATTAGCATCAGTGGAAAGGAATGTGTTTGCTGAGGTGGTTGTCAAATGGTATCAGGGGACAGTTGGGATTGATAGGCGATTTATTCTGGACAGAATCTGACACAGGCCCAAAAGCTGTTATGAGGGTGCCTCTGCTCCAAGTGAGAGCAGAGTTGGGTTATGTTGACTGGGAACTTGTCAGGAAAGGCTAACTGGCTATAAAATATCAAGCTCTGTGTTGTATGGTTCCCTAAGGAGGGCCCTACCCAGGAGGACATGTGCCCTTCCCTCCAGGATGGCAAGGCTGAAATCAAGGCTCTCAAGTGCCCATTTCCTTCAAGTCCCCAGCTTTGGAAATATTTCCCTGTGGAGAAACCCGCTTGAGGCCCTTGTGCTCCGGGAACAGGGCCAGTAGGCCACAGTAAGGAGAAACCCTGAGGTCTGGCAGAGGCCAAAGCCAGGAGATGCTTTCCCTCCAGGTTAATTTTAAGGAATATCCGTGCTGCCTGAGGTGTGTATTTGGGACCTGGGCTCCATGTCCAGCTTCGTGCTTAGAACATTCCTTGAGCACACATTCGTAGTGAACGACTCATGGCCTCTGACCCTGTTTCAGGCCAAGAAACTCATTAAAGTTCCCCTGACATAGGTGACAGCTAGCCAAGAAAGTAAGCTGCCTTAAAAATAAACAGTCCTGGGGGAGAGATTGAGGGCCTTGCCCTGGGGCTGTGGAGACTTAGCTGCTCAGCTGGGCAGCTCTATCTCTAGGCTTTCCTGCCAAAATCTGGCCCTAGGAACAAAGGAATACTTGAGCTCCTTACTTTCTTAGCACCACCGGCTGTGGGAGAGGGCAAGGCTCAAGGTCAGGGCTCAGCTCCTAGCCTCGATCTCCTTCCACAGCTGCTGCATTTGGGGTGACCTGCTGAATGTTCTTGATGCCCCAGGGCAGTACTGAGGCCAGAGTGGAGGCTCCTGTGCTGCTTGCTGGCTGCAAGAACTGGTCTCAGGAATAGAAGTTGGGGAAGGGATCAAGGGGAGGGGGAAGTGGCAAGGGTGGCACACAAGTCTAGAAAAGTTTGGGACAGGGGTGTGGCTGGGGAAAAATTGGTTAACTTTGCCACTCACCGTGGTGCTTTTCCCCTTTCCCTTGAATTCTGCTTCGAAAAGAATAAATTTGTATTTGTTTACTTTGGTTCTTCTGGTTATACTCTGATATTCTACATCCTTCCCTCATTTGGGTGTGGAAAGAGAGGGTGGGCCAAGGCGGCACAGGAATACTACACAACACAGGCCACCAGATGAGTTCAACACCTGCTGGACCAAAAAAAAAAAAAAAAAGAAAAAAGAAAAAGAAAAAAGAAACCCCCCTGCATTAGGCCCCATCCATTACTGTTACCTAGATTGGTTGCCTTTCAAGGTCCCACACAAATTAGCCAGTTAGTTATCCCCTCATGGGAGGAGCTCTCTATAGCAATAGTTCTTAAATACCATCCTCATCAATCTGAGGGATTTTTCATCAGCCCAAAGCAATATGAGAAAAGTCAGGACAATGAAGTGAGTTTCCATAAAGTTACATTTATTCAATTCAAAGGCCTATCTTTTATTATGGATATATATGTTTAAGGTGTTCTTGTAGCTATGGCGATAAAACTATGACAATAGTTTTTTTCAAATGCCATTTTCTGGCAGAATAAAACCCTGTGAGTCCCTCTTCCCCACCACCAATTTTTTTCTCACCAATCCTTAACAGCACTGTCCAATAGAAATTTAATGCGAGTCACATACACAAATTTTCTAGCAGCCAGATTTTAAAAATAAACAGGTGAAATTAATTTTAATATTTAACCCAGTATATCCAAAAGATTATTTCAACATGTTATCAGTATAAAACAATTACTGAGAGACGCTGCATCCCTTTTTTGTTTTTTCACTAAATCTTAGAAATTGTCAAGCGGGTTGACAGAATCAGTTGGGAAAAAACCCAAGACACCCACATCAATCCAGACACTCTATTACTCATAGAGGCAGCAAAAGCAAGATCAGCAAGGGTCTCACCTCCCTGCATCCCTTGTGCCACAGGTTGCCACTGAAACAAAAGGGGCCCGAGGACATGCAACATGAATGGTGGGACCTCCTGTTGCTGAGTAGCCAATTCCACACTGCTCTACCCTCTGGGGGTGGTGGGGCAGGCTGAAAGTCTGGTGCCTCACTCCAATGAGGGAGGCAGATGAGAAACCGCCTCCCAGAAGCTTCCCTGGAGATAGGGAGGTGAGTGAGAAATGGTCTTGTAGCGACTTCTCAGGAGACTGCCTATCTTCCCATGTTCCGGGAGGCTCATGGGGCATTCTGCCAAGGCCTGCGGCAGCCTGCACACAACCCTTGACAACGTGGCCTATGTCAATATGTGCAAGGTCGGCAGGACACCAGCATGGAACAGTTCGCCTTCCAGAAAACCAGTGTGTGTTTTACACTTACTGCACATCTCCGTTCAAGCTAGCCGAACGCTGAGGGCTCGAAACCCCCATGTGGCTAGTGGCTACCATGTCGGACAGCACAGGTCTGCGACATGCAAGATTCAGGATTACGGGACCGTAAAAAACGAAAACTTCCTGAGACATGGTATGTGTGTGCATGCGTGCTTGTGTGTATGTGTGTGTGTGCACGCACGCGCACGAGCATGCGAGCGTGGTGGGGGTAAGGTGAAGGGTCAGGGTGGCAGGAAGCCTTGGGTGACTGGAGGGCATGGTGAAGCAGTTGCCCTGGGTTACAGTGAGATGTGGTAGCAGAGGGCTTGGAAGGTGACTGCCAACATGTGGCTTCGCCCTTGCCTCTTGCTGTTGTCTTCCCTACCATCCTGCCTCTCAGCACGGTTCTGTCTGCTCCTGATACCACGACCTGAGCCCAACCCAAGAGTCAGATGCTCAACCAATTGGAGCCAACCAGGTGCTCCTGAAAAAAAAAATTTTTTATATCATGATTTTCTAAGATTATTTCTTTATTCATGAAAGATACAGAGAGACACACAGACATAGGTAGAGGGAGAAGCAGACTCCCTATGGGGAGCCTAATGCAGGACTCAATCCCAGGACCCCAGGATCACGACCAGAGTCAAAGGCACATGCTCAACTACTGAGCCACCCAGGTGTCCCATCACCTTGGTCTTCAAGCGGTCTTCTAACTTCTCTCCTAGTCTTCATTTTGTTTGCCCTTAACATGTCTAGCTCCTTTCACCCCACTTCTTCTCTGCATTTGCCCCCAGTATTCCTTGCCTTCCACCCTCATCCATGGGCCTTGCCCATACATATTGATCTGCTCTTCACTGCCTCTAGCTGATTAACTTCAACTGGGAATGGGAGCACTAGAAGTGGCCCAGAAAACTTGGGAGTTCATTTCCTAGAGCAGCACCAACTTTGTCGATTGGGACTAGATCTGGGTCTAGCTGGACTACTTCCAGAAACCCCTCAGATGCCTCTTGGTCATAAGTATTATCACCCTTGATTTCCAGATGAGAAAATACTAGAGCTCTAAGTGGTGTAGGGACTTTCCCAAGGTGAACAGCAGAACCAGGATTCCAACCTTGTGTTCTTTCCACTACAATGTAATGAGATTCGAATATTGGAGCTGCCATTTTTTTTTTGGAGCTGCCATTTTTATCACTTCTCTAGACACTTTCTCGAAATCCCAGTGCTATATGGTTAATAGGAGACGATCTGCTTAGTTCATTAGAAGTTATCCCAAGGGCTCTTTAGGAGGATGGCCCAGTACTGGCACCATCTTGTCATTTCCTAATGGTAGTTTATTGCCTGTATCTCCAGTTTTCTTTTGGATAGGAGTACAACCATCATGGGAGCAATTTAATAAAGTGACAGCAATCCATTTAAAATGAGGAATTTATTTATTGCTTAAAGAACACAGACCAGAAAACCTTAACAGTACAGCAGAAAAAAACAAACCCATCCAGGGTTTTTAAGGGAGTCTTCATAGGCATCACAGGCATCTGATTTTTCCTAATCTTTTCTGGTGGGGATTTCAATGAAGAGGCTCAGAATATAGATAACAGCTCAAAATTTCATCTCTGCTCTAACTATTCTCTTAGCTGGCAAATAATAACCAGACACAACTTATAAACACAACAGAACAAAGCTAACAGCAGCAAGAAATCATCCCTGAGCAGGAAAGCAGCCCCTATCACCTAAACAGAGACAGGACACAACCTAGTGCTAACTGCTGCGAGGTAGGCACTTAATTCACTGTGGCAGGTCCTAGCCTTTGGGATCTTTGTATCTTTGTAGAAAAGATTCTTTTTGTGTCTTAGGAAATATTTAAAATTTATAGGAAAAGGGAACTGGAAACATATTCAAACCAGCTATATAGCCTTCAGGCTAGAGTGTCTTTGGCAAGCATGGCTGAATCATTTGATGGCATCAACACAACAGAAGCAATATAAGCAATTCTCAAATTGATAAAGAGAAGCAAAGTTCCATATTGAAGTTGGGTTTTTAGGTCTACTATGTTTTTATATTCTGTCCCTTTCTACACAACCCTAAACTTCAGATATGACTAGAAAACAAAAGTTCAGATAAACAAATACAAATGACTCAAAAAAAGGGTCAGAAACACATACAATTTCATCCAGTCTTCAGGCTGGATAGTGAATCCAACGTTCCTGCGCCAGGGCGAAGGCTCTCTCACTTCTCCAAAAAACATTTCAATTGTTCCCGTAGGGAAATGAGCTGTAGGGAGAGGTGGAAAAACATGAAAAATTCATCCAAAATCTTAAGTTCCATTACTTGACCTAGAATTTACTTGAATGAGCCAAAGAGAACTACTGTAATTTGGTATTTATAGGGTTATCTTCGTCTTGCAGTGTTCCAAAGAACAGTGCCATGGTAAGTCGAGTGCTGCATGCTGCTTTCTTTTATGGTGCCAAACTTATAAAAGGAAGCTTTAAAATTGAATATGCTTAAAAATTCAACATGCTTGTTGTTAAGACTTTGTGCTTCTGGGAAAAGCGTACAGAGGGATCACTGTAGCCACATTTGAAGAATATAAAGCAGCTGGGATAGCCTTCACTCCCACGGAACACACCAGATCTTAAACCAAGTCTTAGCTGCTGCTTCTTGCCATGTTATGCTAGATACTTAGAAACCGAGCCGGAGACCTGACCAGTCAGGAGTCCTGATGATGTTCTACTTATTCTGATTCTTTCTAAGTCAGAAGTCCTGAACCTTTTGTGATGTAGGATTTAATTTCTTTTTTACTTGAAATGGCAAAGTGACCAATAACATTAAGAGAGACATTACTATCTTTGGGACAAAGATTGTTTCTGAGTGTTACTCAATTTAGGTCACTCTGTACCAGTGTAAATTTTCATTCTGTGAAAATGAAAGGACAGAGCATTATAAAATGATTCTATGCTGCACATAACCTACCAAACTACCAGAATTGCTTACTACAGTAATTTAGAGGCTCTTTACCCTCATATGCTGATGTGATATCAACTGCTGCATGCTCCAGTTCTTTCCCCCTTACAGGCTCTTCCTCTCACCACCTCCAGGTTCAGACTTCTGGCTAAACAGTCGACCTAACTCATCTAAGCCTCACAGCTTCAATGATCGGTTCTCTGCATGAGCCAACCTCTACTCTTCCATTTTCAAAAGTACTTCCAAGGCACCATGCTTCCAATTTGACTCATTAGCCTCTCCACCCCCAAACCCCCGCCACCCCTAATAATTCCCTTCCTGTTGTGGTCTGCTAGTGGCATACCATTTACCAGTCACTCCGGCTTCGGACTCCTCCTTGTTCTCCTTTTTGTCCTGTAAACCCAATCAATTGTTAAGCTCTGATTCCTTCTAGCACTCATATCTTCCTCTAGTCTCTCTCCACTCCAATTCCTCCTACCTACTGCTGGCAGAGAAGTCTTCCTGAGTTATTCCCCAGTGAGAAAAGCTTTGATGGCTCATGATGCCTTCCATCAAAAATCTCAACTCTAGCCTGTCAACAGCACCCCTGAGCTATAGTACTTTCTATATAGAATGCCCTCCTTTCCTTATATCTTTATTAAAACCCTACCTTTCAAGGCTCCAGCCAAACATCATTTCTCCACAAAGTCTTCCCTCATCTCTATGGACAAAAGTGACCCCTAATTCCTTTAAATTCCTGTCTCTCTCATGAATCTCTCTCCAGATGGAGGCAGAGACTGGGCTGTAAGTATTTTGTAGCTCCCTGCAGAACCTAGCTTAAGGCGGGCACCCATCTACGCTAAGTGAGCTAACATAAAGGACTGTGAGTGAATAAAGTTTATGGCTACATTTCTGTGTTGGAAGTAGCACTCCCCAATACTACTTAGATGGACGGAAACAAAGATGTTTGGTGGGTCCTAAAGTAATTTGGCATTAACTGTTCATGTGGTTGTTTTAAGTAGTACCTGGTTAAGTGATTTGCTGAGGGGAAGGGAATATACAGAATTCCCCTCGCCTTGCTGGTCTGAGGAGTGGGGATGAGGGATGGTGTCTCCACCTTAAAAGCCCCATGCTAAGCCCATCATCATATGGCCTCCAGTTTCTTTGAAATTGTGATCCTCAGTTTTTTAGGGCTGAAGTCAGCATCCATTTTCTGTACAGCCAGTTGACCCTCACTTATCCCACATTAACCTCTTCTCTTTTCACTCTGTTCATTCTCTCATGGCTTTAAATAATACAGTTGTTCCAGTTAGAAATCTGGCATGCATCCTTAACACTTTCTTCAACACCCACTAATTGATCCAAGTCCCATCAATTCTATCTTTAAATTACATTCTCCCATATATGAATGTTTATGGCAGCATTATTCATGATAGCTAAAAAGGGGAAACACCCAAATGTCCATCAATAGATGAATGGATAAACAAAACATCGTATGTATGGTATGGTATGTACATGCATGCACATGCATGCACGTGCACATAGACACAGACACAGACAGACACACACACCATTGAATATTAGAATATTATTCACCCACAAAATGGAATAAACTACTGATACATGCCATGACATAGACTAACTTTTAAAATATACTAACTGAAAGAACCAGATAGAAAAGACCACATATTATGTGTTTCCTTTAAATAAAATAAGCAGAATAGGGAAAATAGATTAGTAAAAAGTACATTTGTGATTGCCTAGGTCTGGCAGGTGGGAGGAATTCAGAAGAAACAGGGAGTGACTAGTAATGAGTGCAGGTTTCTTTCTGGGGTGATAAAAATGTTCTAAAATTGATTATGGTGATGGTTGCACAATTCTGTGAATATACTAAAAGCCACTGAACTGTCCAATTTAAATGTATGGCATATGAGTTATACCTCAACAAAGCTGTTATAAAAACATTTTTTTTAATTTTTTTTTCATTTATTTATGATAGTCACACACAGAGAGAGAGAGAGAGAGAGGCAGAGACATAGGCAGAGGGAGAAGCAGGCTCCATGCACCGGGAGCCTGACGTGGGATTCGATCCCGGGTCTCCAGGATTGCGCCCTGGGCCAAAGGCAGGCGCTAAACCGCTGCGCCACCCAGGGATCCCTAAAAACATTTTTATTACAGTTAAAAAAATTCTATTCTTCCCATATCCACTGCCACCACCTTAGTTCAGGTGGTCATCACCTCTTATTAGACTACCACACAGCCTCCTAACTGGCCTCCCTGCTTCTAGTCCTGCCTCCCTATAATCCATTCCCCAGATAACAATCAGAGTGATCTTTAAAAAGTGTAAATTAAATGTGACTCTCTTGCTTAAAACTCTTCATGGGTTTCCCACTACACTTAAGACTAAAACTCATCCTCCTTATCATGGCCTGCAAGGGACCATATGCTATGGCCTCTGCCTACTTCTGCAACCTTATGTTAAGTCACTCCCTTCCTTGCTTTAAATACTCCAGAGATCCTCCAAGAGGCCAAGTTCTTCTCCAACGTGGGACCTGGCATATGCTTCACCCAAGAGGCTCTCCATTCCCTCTTCGCCTGGACTTCTCCTGTAGGTCAAAGCTTACATATCGCTTCCTCAAAGAGGCCGCTCATTTTAATTCCATTTAATTCACAACTCTTTTTATACAAATAGCACCGATTTTTTTTCTGCTTCACAGCACTTCGTGACTTGCACTTTTATATTTGTATGATAATTTGCTCACTGCCAATCTTCTGTGGTAGATAGTTAGCTCCATGAGGACAAGCACAATTATCTGTCTTATTCAACACTGTATGGACATCTTGTGCTTTTCACTTAATAGGCATTCAATATCTGTTGAATGATTGAGTTTTCACAAAAATCTTTCCAACCTGCTACCCTCATTTAAAATATTTGGCCGTTACTACTTATGTGAAAGGAACAGCAGAAATGACATTGGAGATGGGGTGAGGGATTCTTTGTATCAAATGTTTTCTGGTTGATTGAAAAACTCACTTCTCACCTGCTCATTTTTTTGTATTTCCTGTAGCTGAAGCTGCTCCAGCATAGACTGTAAATGATTCTGGAAAACAAATTGTATAAATGATGAATGCTGAGTCTCAAGGGAAAAGAGAATCAAGTGAGACAAAGAGTTTGACAAATGGTTTGATAAGAAAATGGTCAGTTGTAACAAAAGAGCGCTCTTTTTAAAGGATTCGGAGTCTAAAAACTGTACCCCCTAACTACAGAGCCATGTCATTTGATTGTATAACCCTACACACAGAATTTTTTTCTTGCCCTAAAATAAATGGTTAGAATGCCTTCATGTTACCTTTTTCTAGTTTTAGCACAAATCCTTTGACTATGGTGAACTATTTAAAAAGCTGGCTTGGAACTGGATGCTGACTCACTCATTTTCCTGCACTAGGTTAGAATATTACTATTACTAACTAGTACTTCATGCAACAGCATAATAATACCATATGGGTGTATCTTTCACAGTGTGCCCGCATCTATTAGATCACTTGGTTATTCTAAAGGACAACACTCTAAACAGGTATCGTTCTATGTCACGTTGCTCCATTTTGATGACTACAGCTCTCCAGAAAATGAAATCTGGCAAGGAATTTTCCAGATGCTTCAGAATTTCCCTTACAATAAAAAAGCATTCAGGGGCAGCTGAGTGGCTCAGTGGTTGAGCGTCTGCCTTCAGCTCAGGTCATGATCCTGGGGTCTTGGGATCGGGTCCCACATCAGGCTCCCTGCGGGTAGCCTGCTTCTCCCTCTGCCTATGTCTCTCCCCCTCTCTGTGTGTCTCTCATGAACAAATAATAAATAAAATCTTTAAAATAAGCATGCAAACATGGCCTAAACATACATTTTCCTTTGGTTGAAATATGTATTAACAAAAATAAAGCAAAATATTTATTTTTCTTCAGGCATGCATCATAACATTTAGAAATGAATTTAGTTAATTTTCTTTTACTGCAATGAATACATTTTGGTACAAACAACAGGATTCAATCTATGTCTTACCACTTGCTGTGGTCCTTGGCAAGTTACTTAACTTTGAATTTCCAATTCCTTATCTATAAAATAGGACTAGTGACAGTACCTGTATTTCAGGAATGTGAGGATGAAATGAGATGATACATGTAAAATGGTTAGCTCTTTATGTGCCTTTCTTATGATAAATGTTCAATATTGGTGATTATTATCTCAGGCCTCCTGGTCTCTTCCCAAAAATGCTTATGTGAGATGATCAAAATTACTCAGGTAAAAGGAATAGGGCTATGTTTTATTAGGGGTTTCTAAGAGGCTCTTTAGGTGTGCAAATGAATAAGAATGCTGCACAGAGACAACATGAGTAGAAACACAAAGATAGAATTTTGAAAGTAAGATATCAGGATATCTTTATCCCAGCCAGCTAGAATTTACCTTGAGCGTCAGGTTTTCCACTTTCATTATGAGATCCTTCTGTCTTTGTGCTTTGCATTGAATCTCTTGGAGCTTTCTCTCCATGTAATGAATCTGCTTCTGAATATCCATGACTAACAGAGATAAACAGAAATTTTATCTAAACAGAGCCTAAACTAGTGGGCCGAGATAAAAAGAAACTAAAACTCCAGTATACATCTCAGCAATAACTTCTCAAACTTAGTCCTGCATCTAACATGTGTTTAGAGTCAATCTTCAGCACTGCCACCCAGTCTGTCTCGCCCTTTTGGTTTTTCCTTTATAACTTACCTACTGAACTGGCTTCTTCCTTTGCCTCATATTGGCCAGATGCAAAGAACCTGGCCTGTAGCTCCCTTTCCAGATCCTTTTCATAATAATCTTCCTCCTCTTCCTCAACTTCATACTCATCACCATAGTTGTCCTTTTCTTCATCCTCCTCATCCTCATCCTCGTCGTCATCATCATCCTCGTCTTCGTCGTTGTCATCGTCGTCGTCATCATCATCATCATCACTGTTACTGCTAGAATCACTGGACATCTCCCGAAGCATACCATATTCTATTGGTTTTAAGGAAGAGAGGAAGGCGAAACTATCTGAATCTTTTATATTTTTTAAAGATTTTATTTATTTATTCATGAGAGACAGAGAGAGTCAGATACACAGGCAGAGGGAGAAGCAGGCTCTTTTGCAGGAGCCCAATGTGGGACTCCATCCTGGACCCCAGAGTCAGGCCCTGAGTCAAAGGCAGACGCTTAACCGCTGAGCCACCCTGGCATCCCTATCTCAATCTTTTCAAATGACTCCCACTCTAGCTGCAATTATCCTCCTTCCCCTCAAATTCACCAGAAACCAATGCATTTTATAAATAATTTTCTTGAAGGAAGATTATTCTCGGGATCCCCGGGTGGCTCAGCGGTTTAGCGCCTGCATTCGGCCCAGGGAGTGATCCTGGAGACCAGGGATCAAGTCCCACATCAGGCTCCCTGCCTGGAGTCTGCTTCTCCCTCTGCCTGTGTCTCTGCCTGCCTCTCTCTCTCTCTCTCTCTTTCTCTCTCTGTGCGTCTGTCATGAATAAATAAATAAAATCTTAAAAAAAGATTATTCTCTTCCCAGAACAATGAGGGAACTAAATGCAAAACACTAACATTCATTCATTCATGTATTCAATGATCAAGACATTTAGAGTATCTAAGAGCCCAGAGGCATTTAGAATACCAGCGATGGATGAAATGACAAAGGCCTCCTTTTTCTGTGATTGGCCAGTGAGTCTATGGAGAATGGCTTTTCACACAGTCAACACCTGTCCTCTCTGAAGCTCTTATTTTGCTGCTATAAACCTACCTGACAAGATATGACCCTGCATATAGTCACTTAGCCCTGGGGACACTGCAAAACCCAGGATGGAGCCTTGGCTTTCAATTTCCTTGGTTTCATCTTCAGCAATGACTTCCCATCCTGAAAGGTAGGGCAATCAAGGAACAAGTACAAAGAAAGGAGAAGGCACAGTTGGAAAGGAAGAGGCACTCTGGCTGAAAATGCTATTTAATTTAGTCCAAATTCTATCTGGATTCCTAGTATGAAGAAGTACCTTATATTGAGTCACGCAAGTAAATACATTTCTATCATGTGAGTTTAGTGTTCCTAGCTAGGAAGTAACATTTCCCCAAATCCTAAGTTCTACACATCAACAATTGCACACAAATACGTGAGGACTTGTCAGCAAGCGCATATGGGCTGGAACAGACAACACAGAAAATATTTAGTATAAAAGGATACGAGCACTGACAGCTTCAGCATCTGAACACAAGAGTCTTTTTACTTCCTTTTCCACATCAGGAGATTCAATGTACTGAACCAAAGTGGGGGAAGGCGGGATACCAGTAAGGTCATTTAACATCCTGTGTTTTCCAGAAATGTCCTTGTCCTACATACAAATGAATTCAAATAATTAGGCTCTTCAATATACATCCAACCAAATTTCTACTTTAAGCAATGCTATTTACGAAAGAATCTTTATACCCACCAGGGTCTAGGGTTTTTGTAGTAAACTTTTTTCCCCATTCAAACAAATTATTTGATACATCTAATCTTTTCAATCTGCAATTCTGTGTTAAAGACCTCTCTCAGAGGCACAACCTTAGGTCTCAGTTATTAATTATTTGCCCTTATCCATATTGGCAAAGAACTACAATTCCTTATTTGTTCTTTAGAAGTAATTTCGCCAGCGATCCAAATTCCCAGGGTTTACTTCTTCATATCTTTATTGTTACAGATTTTCCTATAAAAACTGGGTCTTAGCTACATGTTCTCCTTTAAATACAATTTTAGACAATTATCTCCACAGCAACCAATTCGTCATGCCACAAATAGAAATTAGAACTTTGCAGGGGGGAACAAGCAATTGCAAACAACTGCTGGTAAAAGCAAACACTGGCTTCCAAGAAATGGCTTTTAAAATAAGTATCAGAGAAAAAAGCAGATTGGAATACACAGTCACTAGCCAAATTGTATCTTTTCCTCTAGGAGTTATCACACATTGAACAATGAATCCATTTTTCAATTAATCCAATTCAGTTTACATGTATGGCAGTGGCAGATGAGAAGGAAGGCTTAAAAATAACCTTTATGATTTCTTTGATTGCTTCAAAGTAATAAGCTATTGAGGAAAACATACTAAGGGTAAACAGTAAAGTTATATGATGATTGCTCTACCTCAGGAAAGCTGATTTCTTCAATTTGTTTGAAATCAATGAGCTATGAAATAAAACACAATAAACAGTGAAGTTATATTATGATTTTCTACTTGATTAAAGCTTAAAGAATTCTAAAAGTATTCTTAACTTAGTTTCACATTTAGCAGGCACTCAATAAATGCTGTTGACCAACATTATAAAAGCCAAGGCAACTGTGTTCATAGACTGATTCAACATGGTAAAGCTGTCAATTCTCCCCCAAATTGATCTATATATAGGTTTAATGCAAATCCTACCAAAATTCTAACACGGTTTTCCATAGACATAGTGGGTGGCTCAGTGGTTGAGCATTTGCCTTCGGCTCAGGTCGTGATCCGGGGTCCTGGGTTCGAGTTCTGAATTGGGCTTCCCGCAGGGAGCCTGCTTCTCCCTCTGCCTATGTCTCTCTCTCTGTGCGTTTCCCATGAATAAATTTTTAAAATCTTAAAAAACTTTTTCTAAACTTCAAACTTATTCTAAAATTTATGTGGAAAGGTAAAGGCTCTAGAATGGCTAAAGCAATCTTGACAAAGAAAAATAAAGTAGGAACAGCCTTCCTGGTTTCAAGACTTCTTATATAGCAACACTGTGATATCAGTAGAAGGATCAACATATGGATCAACAGAACAGAATAGGGAAACCAGAAACAGACATGCACGAATATGCCCAAGTGCTTTTTGACAAGGTGCAAAGGCAATACAATGGAGGAAAGATAGTCTTTTAAACAAATATTGCTAGAGCAATTGGATGTGAAAAATGCAAGAAAAAAATGAACCTTGAATTAGGGGCACGTGGGTGGCTCAACTGGTTAAGCATCTGCTTTCAGCTCAGGTCATGATCCTGGGGTCCTGCTCCAAGGGGAGCCTGTTTCTCCCTCTCCCCCGCCCCTCTCCTTACATAGGTGCGTGCTCTCTCTCTCTGTCTCAAATAAATTAATAAAGTATTTTTAAAAACGAACCTTGGACTAAAACCTACACCTTTTACAAAAATTAGCTCAAAAATGGATTGCTGGCTTAAATATAAAATGTAAAATTTTTAGAAAAAAGAAATAGAAAATCCTCAGGATCTGGGCTAGGCAAAGAGTTCTTAAACTTGACACAAAGGGAAGATCCTTAAAAAGAAAAGTCAATACAGTGGACTTAAACAAAAAACTTTCGCTCTTTGAAAGAACCTGCGGAGAAAATGAAAAGATAAGCTATAGACTAGGAGAAAATATTTGCAAATTTCTACATATCTGACAAAGGACTAGTATTTGGAATATTAAAAGAGCTCTTAAAACTCAATAATAAGAAATCCATCTAGAAAATGGGCAAAAGGCATGGACAGATATTTCACTGAAGTGCAATATATGGACGGCAAAAAAACATATGAGAAGATGTTTGACATCATTAACCATCAGGGAAATGCAAATTAATACCACAATGAGATCACTACATATCAGAATGGCTAAAAAAAAAAACCTAGTGACAAATACCTAATTCTGGTGAGGATGCAGAGTAACTGGATCACATGTACACTGCTGGTGCGAATATATAATGTTACAGCGACTTTGGAAATAGTATAGTAGTTTCTTATAAAATTAATCGTTCAAAGGGCACCTACATGGCACAGTAGGTTAAGCATCTGACTTGACTTGGATTCAGGTCATGATCTCAGGGTTGTGAGATCAAGCCCCACATTGGGCTCTGCACTGGGCATGGAACCTGCTTAAGATTCTCTTTCTTGGGGCACCTGGGTGGTGCAGTCATTTGAGCATCCAACCCCTGGTTTTGGCTCAGGTCATGATCTCCTGCATCGTGGGATTGAGCCCAGCATCTGGCTCTGTGCTTAGTTTCTGCTTGAGTCTCTCTCTCCCTCTCCCTCTGCTACTCCCTCTTCCACCTGCACTCCACCTGCTCTCTCCCTCTAAATACATAAAGCTTTTTTAAAAAAAGAGATTCTCTCTCCTTCTGTCCCTCCTCCTCTCTGAAAACTAAACTAAACTAAACTTTCAAGTACCATACGACCCAGCAATTTCACTCCTGGGCATATATCCCAAAGATATGAAAACTTATGTTCACACAAAAACCTGCTTGAAATTTTATTTACAACAGTAGAAAACTGAAAACAACCCAGATGTCCTTCAATGGGTGAACAATTAAACAAGCTGTGGGACATCCATATGACAGAATACTAATCAGCAATGACAGGAATCAGCTATTGACACGTGCAACAACTTGCACAGATCTTCAGGGAACTATGTTGAGTGGGAAAAAAGCCAGTATTAAGGGTTACATATTGCATGATTCCATTTATATGACATTCTGAAAATGACAGCATTACAGAGATGGAGAACATAACAGTGACTGCCAGAGGTTAGAGACTGGGGGAGTGGGGTATAAGGAAGATGAGTGTGACTATAAACGGGCAATGGGGCACCTGGGTGGCTCAGTTGGTTGAGCGTCCGACTCTTTGTTTCGGCTCAGGTCATAATCTCAGGGTCTTGAGATCAAGCCCTGTGCTGGGCTCCACGGTCAGTGGGGAGTCTGCTTGAAGATTTTTTTCCTTCTGCCCCTCCCCCCATTTACTCTCCGTCTAAAATATTTAAAAAATATTTTTAAAAAAGAGCGAGATGAGGGATCCTTGTGGTGACAGAACTACATAGTATTTTGACTGTGTAGGTGCCCACAAACATACACGTGGGATAAAATTGCACAGAACTAAATACACACACAAGTAAAACTGGAGAAATGTGAATAAGATTGGTGAATTATATAATATCAATTTCCTGTTTGTGATAATGAACTGTAGTCTTGCAAAAAGTTACAATGAGGAAAACAGGATAAAGGGGACATGGTATCTCTTTTATTTCTTACAACTGCTTGTGAACCTACAATTATTTCAAAATTAAGTTAATTTAAAAAATAAGCCAAGCCACAATACTCCTATAGCTTGCTCTAGGTTCTACAAGTCTGAGATAAGGTTAGGAATATAACCACAGTTCTCAATTCCCAGGTTCTAGATGGGTTCGCTTTAAAACTAGATCTTGCAATTGAAAACTGAAAACATTAGCAGAAGTTTCAAATTCATGACACATCCAGATCCCTAAATGATCAGGTCTGTTTTTGTTAGTATATAGTCCCAATTGCTACCACACAGTGCCTGGCATTTAGCTCACAATAAATGTTTATCAAACATATAAATGAATGAACAAATTAATCCCCAACTGATTATCTCCCTTTCCTCCCCGCCCATAATCCTCTTCCAATCTACCCACTAGACACGGAAATAGCATGAAACTAACCTTTTTTGTTGTTTTGCGGAACCTTTTCTTTCTGACATTCTTAAGTGGTGGAGTAACTAAAATAAATTCAACATGGTGAAATGCATATATGACTGTTAGTAGTCACATTCTATCTGAATTTGATAAAGAGAAAGGTCATGCTATAAGCCACTGGCATGACATGACCTGTTCCTTTAAAAGTGTCTGGATGCCTAATGAACCAAACACCTAAGTGTGGTAACAGGTCCCTGGATCACAAGTAATTAGGATTTAGCAGATAAATATAGTCAGCCAGAATGAGCAAGGGGCCGGTGACTTACTGCCATGCTTCCAGATATATTTTTTCTGTCTCTCTTTTTCACTTTTCCTAATTGCTTTGAGACCAGTAGAAGTAACTGGTTCTTCCGGAGAAGACTGGAGCTCAGCACCAGGAGTGCACACAAGCATCTAAATTTAACAAAGATAAAGAAGTTGACTTTGGGCCACAAATTTTGGATTATTATGAATCACGATCATCTTTACTACCAGAAATCCTGGAGCATAGAAATAAGGAGACTGTTAACTTGACGTTTCCAGAAAACCAAGTATTAATATACATGCCTATTCGTTCTCTCTGTCTCAGCAGCATTGTATATGGATTCTGGGTTTTGTTTTTGTTTGTTTGTTTTAGTTCAAATTCTTACCACTGCAGAGGAAACATGTTAAAAACAAACATATCTTAGCATTTTGATTTAAAGACAAACAGGAAGTCAACAATTAAGATGATGAAAAGAACAAATATAAATTTCCAGAATTAACAGCATCTTGCTTTAGCAGAAAGTTCAGAAGAAGATCCCAGATCCTCATTTTTTTCAGGTGAAAATCATTACAAATGGCAAACATAAACCTTTTTTATCTAAAAGCTATTTGGATAAAATTAAACAGTCAAAAGTTATGGATCAAACACCAAACCAGAACATGCCTTTGTATTCCTGTGCAATTGAGCTGGAATTAGAAATGATAAGCAGCCATTCACCAAGTGGGAAGGAGCACTGAAAGAGAGTAGGGAGAAAGGGACTCCTCAAAGGGTATAAGGGCTAGTAGATTAAGAAAACTCATCCATACCTGAGAAACATCTGCTGTTTTATAAAAAGTTTTTTTATCAAGAGTTTTCAGACTTCCAATAACACATGGCAAATCAACCAGCTTTGCGGCTAGTGAGATTTCTTCTACCTCAACAATTGCATGACGTCCATCAGCTGAAGAGAGGTAGGAAAAATTAAAGTTAACATCTTCCCAGTGCATTCCTAAGCTTCCTAGGATTTGAGTAATGAAGACTTAAGTGGGACAGACTAGTCTTTCAGCGAAACCTACTATTTCTCATAATGCTAGAATTGTGTATGTAATTAGTAACTTCCCAGAGAAAAGAAGGCAGGGTATATGTTTATGCTGCTCGATCAAAAGCAGCTAAGTTTCTTGTAATCACTGTGAACTAAATGAGGATGAAGTGGTTTCATTCTCCTGAAAGGCAAACTCCATGCTAGCCCATTCATTTTGACACCATTAGAAGCACTCACTTATGTCATTGTACCTGGATATTTTCAAAGGGTCAAGCGAAGAAAGGGTTGATCTCAGAATAGTGCTAGTAAAACTGAAGTTATAATCTCCACAAAGATAAGATTCTACACAATATCCATGCACCGTAGGAATATATATATATTCATATATGGACAACTCTGACTCCTGCCCAGATGTCTCAAATATGAATGTCCTTTTTATTTTATTTTTTTTGAATGTCCTTTTTAACACAAGAGGATTCAAGTGTAATCTTCTAATATTACGTGAAAAAGAAAAATTCAGAATGATGTTGGACATGACTCATTTTGTGTCTTTAATTCTTTAAGGAACCTTTAAAGATATAGACGATTTAAATGTTAGTTGTGCATAAAAATTTTATATGTAAGGAAACATGAGGAGAAAGTTATTATTAGTTACCTTTGGCATTAATGCTGGGGCATTGCAAAGGAGAGTCTCACTCTTCTTTTTGAACTTTTGTTTTATTTAAATTTTCTAACTATGAACTTGTATTACCTTTTTAAAAATGTCAATAAGGGCTACCTGAATGATGGCATTATAGGCCATTTTAAATTTTCTTCTTTATGTACTTCTCTGTATTTAAAACACCTAATAAATATCATTCAAAAGAGAAAGATATGTCACTTTCATAAACAAAGAACAGTACATTCATTTTTCATTCCCCTGGACAGTCAGAAGTCACAAAGTTTGTATGTAGGAGACAAAAATCAGGATACAAATTGCATAGTCAACTCCCATGTTTTTCCTTATACATACTATAATAATTACCTCAAATTACATAATTTCTAGTTCCTTTCCTCAAAAAAGAAGATATGAGAATGAGTTAAGCCTCTCTTAGAGTCTTTCAAGGCAGAGACCATATCCTGTTCTTTGCTACACCCTTAGTATCTAGTATAGTGTCTGGCACATGGCAATCCCATAATAAGCTACTGTTCGATGTATGGTAAATGGATATTAACTACTTACAAGATAAGTCAATTTTTAGTTTATCCTTCATGGCAACACTTCTGGAATGTACTATCTTCCTGACAGTAGATGCATGTTCCTAAAAAGGAGGTAGATTGAAAAATCAGGATGAATTGTCTACTTGGCAACTAATAGATGTGTCACAGACAAGTCCTCTCTTAAATTAAATCTTAAACCTCCCAAATGTTAAGAATAATGCCATGCACTATGACATACTGTGCTCTAAGTCAAGTTGGGGTGAGGCTGACTAACCTCATTGTTGTTTCTTAGCTAGAGTTAATGCCTTTTTCTTTTTTTTTTAATGCCTTTTTCTAGCTCTGCATTCCTGCGTCTCACTGCTGCCCTTCAGTTGTTGCTAAGGAAAGGCTTAGCTGCAGTTTACTGGGTATATTAAGTAGCTCTAATTGGGAAAATACCTTTTTGAAACCTGTTTTTAATATAGCTTTCTTAGACTAAATACTACTTGAATGCAGGTATCAAAGGGAGAAGAGACACTAACACAATGTTAAGATGAGCTTCAAGAGCCTTGCATGGTGATGAATTTGAGGAAATAGTGATGGTCCCCCTTTAATTGCCCCTTTTGAGGTGACAGAAAGGATTTTAGAGGAGTCTTATCTTGGCTGTCCAGTGAACAGACTGTTAGCACCTCTGGTAAGTGACTGAATCCCTCACTGTCACAGCTGTTTGTCAGGAAATCAGCCCACATGATAGGCAGCATGTACAAGATGAAAGAAATTCAGCTAAAAGAGTACACACTAGGATAGGACTGTTTAATAGAACACGATTCCTGGGAAACAAATGTTCTTAGTTTTTATAGCATACCTTAAATAGAAATGCTAGAGAATCCAAGCAGAGCTTATATGCAACTGATGAATTATTGAACACTACATCTGAAACTAATGATGTACTATATGTTGGCTAATTGAATTTAAATTAAAAAAGAAAGGATCCAAGCAGAGCTAATACATATGTACTAAAGATATTTGGTCTGAGATACAAGGGTTTCTTACCAGAGGCAGACGCAATATAAACTGGTTCTCAAGTTCATGAGGAGGTTCATCCTGGGTTTTACTCATCTCTGTTTTTGAGTTCATGAAAGCAAAAACAAAATTGACAGTGACCAAAAACTCATCTTGCTCCCTCTGCTGACCACTTCTGGTAGTACTGGTTACATTATACAAGATCTAGCCCATAATCCTCACTGGAACGATGCCTGCACACCTTGAAGTACCTTATTTGACATAACTTGATTATTTCTAAAAGTCATCTTATATCCCTTCCAATATATATGCACGTTTTCCAAGGATAGCCCAAATTACATGATAACCAATGAAGTAACAGCTGTTAGGAAACATGATTTAGTCGTCTTAATATTCTTAGACCCTTAGGTAAAGGACCACAATTCATCAACACAGTGGTGGCTACTGAAGCAAACTACATGCCTCTATAGGGAAGAGCGCCAACCAAAGGCCAAAATCATCCAAAACCACTGGCAGAAATGTTCTATGATGATTTGAAGAGAACAGCTTAATTTTTAATATTTCATTCACCTTAATGGATTGGTAGGAATTAAGCTAGTGGGAGAGCAGGTAGCTTTTACAACTCTAAAGTCAGCATCAACGGCTCTGAGCTACCTTGGAGAAAAGTCAGGAGTCCCGTTCTTATGGCTAGGCCATCTATATGAGCACATTTAAGTTCACAGAATAAACCCTTTCTTGAAGGGATAATATGAAATATTATAAAACCCAATTAATGAATTCATTATTAACACTTATTGTGTACATTCTGTATGCTAGGAACTTCACTGTGTGCATTTGGTCTGTTATTTCATTTAGTTCTCACAACCACCACTTACTTGAAATACTCCAAAAGTTATTTAAAGGAATCCTAAGATGGATTCCTTTATTTCAAAACAAAACAAAAACAACAACAACAACAAAAAAAACCCAACCTTTTGTAAAGTGAATAATCTCATCAACGTTCATCTTTATTTTTAATCTAATTTTCCACCTATTTGGGATATATCTGTAAGTGGCTTGCATGTTGGATTTTAGGGCTCACACTGCTGAGGAAATTTTTTCTCACAGGGTGGAAAGAAAGTGCTATACATATATGAAACCTGACAAGGTCTTCCTATGCTTTAAGGACATTATGCTATACACCAAGTTATAAAATCTTATACCTTAAATTAGATTAAAATCTCCAGATAGTCACAGCTCCTAATACTTTGTAAACCATTTGAATCTCACTTAAAAGCATTGGAATCATTTTTAAAAACACATACAAGTGAGTCTGAGACCCTATTATGGTGAAATCATTCACCAGTCCTTTAATATGACTTCAGAAACTACCAGAAATGCATAGAAAGCAAGAGAGAGGTCAGCAGTGGAAAAGGAGACACCCAGGATGAGAGAGAGAGATTATTTGTGATAGTCATTTCTTCTCTTCCTGCTTCATAGAATTATATCTATCTATCTATCTATCTATCTATCTAAATACAATACAGAAACTGAACGTAAACATAAGGGAAAAAATTAATTAAAATAAATGAAATTAAAAATCTTGGAGCTGGGCACATTGCTTAACAGAATGAAAAGTAGCAAATACAACATTGAGGGCAGAAATACAGATTATTTGAAGAACTAGCTGCTAGGCAAGATTTTATCAAATCAGAAGTAACCTTCAGATTTTTCTGCAGAACTACAAATAGGGCATTTTTGTTCGTTTCAGTACCTTTCTAGCATCTCCTCTCTTAAAGAATTTAAGAGTCGAAACAATTTCAGAGGAGATGGATAACCCTAGTTGAAATGAGCTTTAATTATTTAAAAATTTGTTACCTTCATTTACCCAATGAACCGGGTTATCGTATTTCTTTTAAGAAAAGGCATCCATTTTTTCCCCAGACACTCTTTGATAAGTAATTAAACTAACAGGACTGCTCTCCACCGTTCACCCCCAGCGCCGCCTCGTTGCAGCGCAATCAAACCTGGCATTAGAATTGTAGCCAGCTAGAGGGTGCCTAACAGCATGCTCCAGGCAGCACAAGTCAGCACAAGCCTAAATTGGTATTTTCTCAAGTTCACAGTCCCTGGCTGCAATCTGGAAGCAATGACCACTCCATCCTTATCCCAGGGGCACTAAGCTTCCAAGGATGAGTCCAGCTCATAGGATTTGATCCAATTTCCCAGGAAAGCTTCTCGCGGGGCCAAGGGTCCCCAGCCTTCGCGCCTCGCTGTCCAGGCGGGCTTGCGGAGCTAAGCGCGGCGCGCGGGAGCGGGGCGCTGACCCGCCGGGGAACCCTCTGACCGCCCGACTCACCCGCGGCTCGGCTGTGTAGCGCCAGGACCGGAAAGGCTGCGCGGGGGGAAGCCGCCTCTCTTCCCTGGGTAGGGGGGCGGGTTCCGGCGAGGGCGTGAGTGGGCTCACGGGCAGCGGGCGTGGAGGCGGGCTGCGGACCCACCGCCTGGCGACAGGTAGGAGCCGCGCGCGCCGCCCCTCCCCGCCTAGCCACGCCTCCGCGGCCGGGGCCAACTGGACCAGCGGGTGGCCTCGAGGCGGCGGCCGGTTCACCGCGTGCCCTGCCGGGCAAGGAAGGCTGGAGGGGCGCTGAGCGCCGCGGGGACCTAACTGAGCAAAGCTTCAAAACAAAGTCCTCTCCTACGGGGCGGGGGGGGGGGGGGGGGCACCTGCGGGGCGGTACACGGTGGTATTTGTAAAAGGGGAGGCACGTTTTGTTTGCTCCTCGAATCCGTTAGGTTTTACCGATTTGTCCCTTGGCAAGGCGACCTCGCCTGGTGACAAACACGCCGCCACGCAAAGCCACTAAATAACTAGACTCCGTGCCCCAAATACTTTAACTTAATGAACTGCTCTCTTCTTGAGCGAGAGACACTACTGTACACCTTTCAGACGGGGACGTGCAAGTGATAAGCACTTATTTCACCTAAAGGGAGTCTCAGTTCAGATAAACTTATGGCGGTTCGCTTCTCTCAAACAATATCCATAACCTATGAGGAAAAATAAATAAATAAAGCCACTTACCTTTCCCTTCCTGTAAGTTTTCCACAGCAGTTGACGTAACAACCTGGCTGCCGCTGTCGGCATCAGCTTGGGTGACATGGTCGCCTGGAGTTTGGGTGTCCGGGCGGCTGGCAGTACTGGCGGCCTGGTCGCCAGCGGTTTCAGCTTCGTTGTCGACCGGAATTTGCGGATCTTGTGAGCTCGTTACTTCTGATGTTGAAGCTGTTGGTGTCGAATCATTTTCTAACGGGCGGGGAGGCGGTACCTCAGGGTGCTCCATGGTCTACGCTCCTTGAGGTTGTAAAATGGCTTCCTGTTTAGTCACGTGAGTTTGAAGCTTCCAGAACTTTCATGAAATGATGTCAAAGGTATCCTCCTTAAAGACGTAGGGATAATATTAAGGGACAGCATGGGTGCCTGTTAGAGATGATAGTGGTGAAATCTCTACTGCCTAATATATATCTAAACTTAATCGTAACGGATAAATATTTTTGGAAGACTAATTATTGTACAATCGTTTCTCCTGAATAAGAAAAACAATTTTTTTTTCATTCAGTGAAGCTAAATTATCAAAGTTTCAGATAGGCAGAATTATTTTGGTCCTTTTTGGAATCCATCCACCGATCTTTATATCAAGGGTTATAATACAAAATAGACCAATGAAACTAATTTTTCATGTAGTACAGCATATTCTTAAAGGCATTTGCATCGCAAAATAAGTCTTTAATAACTCAAAGGAAAAATTCCATTTTTTTGGTAGCTAAAATAGCTGATTGTGTTTTTAATCATATTGACAATGTGAATTATGTAATTAACTTTCCTTGTGATGGCTGCTAGGAAGCTCAGAACCAATTTTGCAGCCCACCTCTAACAACTGTGAACTTTATTTCCATATGCTGATATCTTTTTTCCTAAGATTTTGTTTATTTATTTGAGAAAGAGACAGAGAACAGGAGGGGGGCAGAGGGAGAGGGACAAGCAGACTCCTTGCTGAGCAAGGAGCCTAATTCCAGGTTATATTCTGGAAATCATGACCAGAGCCAAAGGTAGACACTTAACCAACCGAGCCGCCCAGGCACCCTGGTATATGCTGATCTTTCTGTTATCTTAAATAACCATATTCTCTCCCAATCCCCTAATTATTTTTATCTTGTGCAGTAACATTGAAATCTGCTTCAAGACTTTTTTTTTTTTTTTTTTTTGATTTTTAAAAGTAATCTCTATACCCATTGTGAGGCTAGAACTCAGGACCCTGAGGTCAGGAGTCTACTGACTGAGCCAGGCAGGAACCCTTCAGAACTTTAAAAAAAAAAAAAAAGGAATCAGAGGGATGCCTGGCTGGCTCAGTCAGTAGAGTGTGTGACCCTTGATCTTGGAGGTCCGAAGTTCAAGCACCACTTGGGTGTAGTGATTACTTTAAAAACATTAAAAGAGGGATGCCTGGGTGGTTCAGTCAGTTAAGTGTCTGCCTTTAGCTGGGATCATAATCCCAGGGTCCTGGAATCAAGCCCTGCATCAGACTCCCTGCTCAGTGGGGAGTCTGCTTCTCCCTTTCCCTCTGCCACTCTCCCTGCTCATTCTCTCTCTAGCTCTCTCTCAAATAAAATCTTTTAAAAAATATTAAAAGAGTCAGATATAAATAGTATATAAATAAAAATAGTACCCTGACAAAAGTGTCATGGGAACATCCTATAGGTAGAAAGGTACATAGTAACTGCTCACTTAAAATTCAATCATCTAACAGACGTTAATTGAGAATCTCATTGCCAGATTTGATTTTAAATATTTATTAGATCCTTAAAATATGGTAAAAGTTTCATGGAAAGAGACAAAAATTACCCTTAAGATACAGGCATACATTTATGTGATTTTTTTTCCCTTTGTTGCCAGATTTCCAGCCCCTTCTTCAGGAAGAATGGAATGGGATGTGCAAGAAGGCAAAGGGCATGAAAATTGTGGTTTCTCTTGTTGGGAGAGAGCTGATCCAAGATGTGCCACTGATGTACAGATAAAAACGTATCATATACATATTATAATATTGTCAAATACATACAGATATATTTCTGGGCTCTGGTTTGTCATGTTGCTGTCTTTCCAATAAATTCTTCGGGACCCCATCCTCTCCCCCAACTGTGGGTTCGATCAATTTCATCATTATAGCACATACAGTTTCATGTATTCCTTCAACAGAAATTTATTGAGTTATGGGCCAGAAACCATTGGAAGGCTAATAATAGCTAACATTCGTTGAGCACCTTTTAGATGCGTAAGCTCTTTGCTAACCATTTGGTATGCATTATTTCAGTCAACCCTTACAATTGCTCTATGAGTTTGGTGTAACTATGTTCCTGGGTTTTCTTTCCAGATAAGTAAACTGAGATTTGGAAAGGTTAATTAACTTGACCCATGTCACACATGTAGTAAAATGGTGGACCCAATACATAATTTAATCCCAGGTTCCTTGACTGTGTCTGTTTACAAAGACTTCCCCTATACAACTAGATGTACAGGTATTCCCCCATTTTCTGCTCCCCTACAGACCCTGGTAACTTCTATTCCACTTTCTGTTTCTGTGAATTTGCCTATTCTAGGTACCTCATATAAGTGGAGTCATACAATATTTGTCCTTTTGTATCTGGATTCTTTCACTTATACAATGGGTTGGGAAGTATTTTCTCCTTGTATATTTTGGAATAGTTTGAGAAACATAGGAGTTAATATGTGTAATGTTTGGTAGAAGTAATCAGTGAGGCCATCTGATTTGAGTTTTTCTTCGTTGAGAGGTTCTTGATACTGACTTAATCTCCTTATTGGTAATAGATCTGTTGAGATTTTCTATTTCTTTATAATTCAGCTTCAGTAACTGTGTTTCTAGGAATTTTTCCATTTCATCTAGGCTGTCCAACTTGCTTATGTCCAATTGTTAATAGTATTCTCTTATAATCCTTTTATTTCTGTAAAGTCAACAGTAATGTCCTCAATCTCTTTTCCAGTGTTATCAAGTCTTCTTTAGTCTAGCTAAAGATTTCTCAATTTTGTTGATATTTTCAAAGAATCTACTTTTGGTTTCATTGATTTTCTTTATTGTTTTTCTATTCTCCATTTTATTTATCTCTGCTCTAATCATTATTATTTCATTCCTTCTGTTAGCTTTAGGTTTAGTTTGTTCTTTTTTTGTTGCTTAAAATGTAAAGTAAGGTTGTAGATTAAAGATGTTTCTAAATGGGCTTATAGCTGCAACTTTCTGTCTTAGCACTGCTTCTGCTATATCTCATAAGTTTTGTTATGCTGCATTTTCATTTTCATTGGTCTCAAGTTATTTTCTACTTTTCCTTGTGATTTCTTCTTTGGCCCAATAGTTATTTATTCTGCCAATCTTTCTTCCTTTTTGATTGAAAAATTTAATCCATTTGCATTTAAAGTAATTTCTAATAAGGAAGGACTTCTGATATTTTGCTATTTGTTTTCTACATGTCTTATAGGGGTTTTTTTTTTTTGTCCCTGATTTCCCTTTGTGTTTAGTTCTTTTTTTTTTTTTGTAGTGACACATTTTGGTTCCCTTTTCATTTCCTTTTGTATATATACTCTATAGATATTTCTTAGTGATTACTATGGGAAATACATATAACATTCTAAAGCTATAAAAATGTAATTTTAATTAATAACAACTCGACTTCAATTATATAAAAAATTCTACCTTTATTTATAGCTCTGTCCTCCTCTTTATGTTATTAATGTCACAAATTATACCTTTATGTATTGTGTGTTCAATAGCATAGATTTATAATTATTGGTATGTATTTGCTTTTAAATACTGTATAAGATGAAAAGAGGAGTTACAAACCAAAAATATGATAATACTGGCTTTTACATTTGCCTCTGTAGCTACCTTTGCACTGTTCATTAGTTTATCATATGGCTTTGAGTTACTGTCTAACGTCTTTTCATTTCAGCCTGAAGGACTCTGTAGCATTTCTTATAGGTCAGATCTACTAGTAGCAAACGAGTTTTTTGTTTACCTGGGAATGTCTTAATTTCTACTTAATTTTTGAAGTGTAGTTTGACTGATACAGAATTCTTGCTTGACAAGTTTTTTTCAGCACTTTGAATATGTGACCCCATTGCCTTCTGGCCTCCATGATTTCTTTTTTTTAAGATTGTATTTATTTATTCATGAGAGACACATAGAGAGAAGCAGAGACATAGGCAGAGGGAGAAGCAGGCTACCTGTGGGGAGCTTGATGCAGGACTGGGTCCCAGGACCCCGGGATCATGACCAGAGCCAAAGCCTCAACCACTGAGCCACCCAGGTGCCCCGGCCTCCATGATTTCTGAAGAGAAATAGGCTGTTAATCATATTGAGGCTCTTATGTACATCATGAATCACTTCTTTGTGCATTCAAAATTCTCTTTGGCTTTGTTTTTGACCATTTGACTATAGAGTATCTTTATGGGTCTCTTGAATTTATCCTGCTTGGAGTTTGTTGGCTTCTTGGCATGTAGATACATGTATTTCATCAAATTTGGGGAGTTATCAGCCATTATTTCTTCAAATATTCTTTATTCCCCGTTTTCTCTGTTCTCTCCCTCTGGAAATCCCATTATGTTAATATGGGATTATGGGTTAATATGTTTGATAGTGTGCCACCAGTTTCTTAGACTCTCTTAATTTTTCTTCATTCTTTTTTCTTCTTACTCCTGAGAGTGGATAATCTGGATTGATCTATCTCCAATTTCACTGACTCTTTCTTCTGCTTGGCCAAATCTTGCTCAAAACTCTCTCCTCTAGGGAATTTTTCATTTTACTTATGGTACTCTTCAACTCCAAAGTGTCTTTTTGGTTCTTTTTTATAAATTATATCTCTTTATTGATCATCTCTATTTGGTATGACATCATTCTACTGATTTCCTATAGTTCTTTGCTCTTGGCTTCCTTTAGCTCTTTGGACATATTTAAGACAATTGATTTAAAGTCTTTGTCTAGGGGGAATCCCTGGATGGCTCAGCAGTTTAGTGCCTGCCTTAGACCTAGGGCGTGATCCTGGAGTCCCAGGATCGAGTCCCGCATCGGCCTCCCTGAAGGGAGCCTGCTTCTCCCTCTGCCCCCCTCTCTCTCTGTCTCTCATGAATAAATAAATTTTTACAATCTTAAAAAAAAGGTCTTTGCCTAGTAAATCCAGCATCTCTTCAAGGAAGTTTCTATTAATTTCCTTTTACCTGTGAATGGGCCATGCTCTCTACTTCCTTTGCATGCCTTGCAATTTTTGTTGAAAACTGGATATTCTGAATATTACAATATGGCAACCCTTGAAATATTATTCTCGCTACTCCCCGGGTTTTGTTTTAGCTTCTTGATGTAGGTGGTTGTTTGTATGTTTAATAGTCTAAACTATTTTTGTAAAGTCTCTATTCTGGAATATGTTCAGTGGAATTTGCATTCAATTAGCTTAGTGGTCAACTAGTATTTTGACAGAATTTCCTTAAATGCCTGGAGTCAAGAAAAGAAAAACAGAAGAGGAAAAAAGAGAAAGAAAAAGTACTCTCCCAATTTTTGCCAACTGGTTCTGTGTTGGGGGACTCCTTCAATGCTTAGCCAAGTCCATTAATGACTCCGCTTTAGCCTTCAGTTCTTGCTTGCACAAATCCTGAAGGTCAGCCAGAAGTGAAAGCTTAGGTCTTTTCAGGACTTTTCTGATCATGTGTGCAGCTCTGGGCATGCATGTGGCTCTCTCGATTTCCCAGTACACATGAAAGCTATTAAAAACTCTTATTCTCCCACATATTTCCTTTTGCAGCCTCTTCTTTCTCAGGCCTTTCAGTCTATCTATTGGTTGTCCTAATTATTATTCTTTTCCTGGGCTGCTCCAGACAATACTGCCTTTAAATGCTTTCTGCAAAAACTACCCAGAAAGCCTGAGGAATGCTCTAAGTCAGGTGAAATAAAGGCAGGCCCTTAATCTTTGAGAATAAGACCCATATTGCTCTCTCTGGTGGTATCAACCTGTGCCATGACTGCAAGATGTCATATTCCTGGCTGCTGGAGACCTGGGAAGTAGGAAGTTGGTAGGCAGGTGATCAGAAACACCACTGTACTCTTTTACTGCAAAGCAGCCATTTCTTTTTACACTACCTATTGTAAGTTTTTTACTAGATTCCAGACTTTTCACAAAATTTGGCAGCTTTTAACATCTATATATTTTTGTGGAGAGATGGAACCCTGGAGTTCCCTAGTCTGCAATTTTTGGTGATGTCACTCAACAAGCAAAGATGCTATAAATTTTTTGTTATCTTCTAGAGTTCTTATAAAGTTGATTTTGACAGTGTCAGTTTATTTCCTGCTTTTGTGAACGGAAGGACTTTTGGAGTTTCCTGCTCTGTCTTTTTGCTGATGTAGCTCAAACACAGGGATTCTTTATTTCTGGACAAATTGTCCATCCCAGTATTTTATCCCACCAAAGAACTATTGCTGGAAGGAGACAATGTCTGGCCACTCTGGCTTCAATTTTGGCTTAGTGTTAACTCTCAGCTCCAGCATTTTTCATTGGAGGAAGCTCTGTCTTAAGGAGATAGGATTTATTAAAATGACCAGCAGCACTTCTATTAGAGCCATCTCTACATTTTTAAAAAAAGATTGTATAGGGGTGCCTGGCTGGCTCAGTCAGAAGAGCATGCATCTGTTGATCTTGGGTTCATGAGTTCAGGCCCCATGTTGGGTGTAGAGATTACTTAAAATAAATAAACTTAAAAAAACTAACTAAATAAATAAATAAACTTTTAAAAAGTAACTAAAAAACAGGGACTCCTGGGTGGCTTAGTGGTTGAGTGTCTGCTTTTGGTTCAGGTTGTGATCCCAGAGTCCCCAGGGTTGAGTCCCACATTAGGCTTCCTGCATGGACCCTGCTTCTCCCCCTGCCTATGTCTCTGGCTCTCTCTCTGTGAGTCTCTCATGAATAAATAAATAAAATCTTTTTAAAAAGTAACTAAAAAATAAAAAAATAAATAAATAAAAAGTAACTAAAAAATAAAAATAAAAAGACTATTTAGCTTTTCTTCTCTCCTTTGTGCTTTACTTTCCATTAACACATTTTCTTCCTTTTACTTGCTGTATTTTCTTGTTTCTTTGCATTTAACATGCATGTCAATTTTATAATCAGAAAAAAATCAATATTTTTCAAAAACAGGTAAGTATCTTGTTTCATAAATGAGATAAAAGAAGTTTCATGAATGTGACAAGAAAAAATACAAGCTCCTTACTAAAGCTTATGAAGAACAGTTACTTTTTTTTTTCAGTTACATTTTTCAATTGTCTTTTAACCTGAGGAAAAATATAAATAGTTGCAGTATTACTTTATTATATTACAGTGTTCTAGAATTGATAGTTAATAATTTTTCTGCCTTTCTTTAGGTCACTGTAGTCATACATATCTGGAGGAATGGTTCTGGTAGGTTGAACTAATATTCAGTAAGCAGTCTTCAGTTTATAACCTATTGAAAATATGTTTACCTAATGCTCATATAAAAAAACAAGTTAATTTTTTTTTCAGAGATCACAGTCAGGTTTAGAATAAGCCAGCTAAGATTCAGGATTTCGCTTTTTCTCAGATATTATCAGCAAAATATCATTTCTTCCCATAATTACCTATACACTCATATACACAGAAATAGTCACATAAACATTACTTACTTTTCTATAACAAAAAATTATCTCAAGAGTATATTTCTGTCTCTGCCCTACATTCAGATCCATTTCTGTGTGCTAAGTCACAAGCAAACTTAACTTCAGCTCTCATTGACTTGGCCTATAGTTGAGTCTCACAGTTCAAGGCCTGCACTATAGGTAAACAACTTTCCCAGAAAAATTCTCCAAATGAGGGAGCATTCTGGGAACAAATAACAGATTGAGATAAGGATAAAGTTGATGTCAGGCTCTAGAAATTGAGATTGTCTGTGAACCTTTCAATAAAATCCTGCCTTTTTAGTCATCTCTTCTGGCAGAAGTAGCGCTTTCTTAATCATAGTGAAATAGAAATTAAATGCTTCTCTACTGCTCATTTCTCTGGAAAACATGATGTATTTTCTTCTCATTTACCAGTCATTTGCACATATTTGCTGATACTTTGATTGGTGGGTCATAACACATTAGAAATTATCAACCTAAAAAAAACTATCAATCTTGGCTCACTGGAATAATAATAACTACTAGGACATCGGTAAGAACTATCCTATTTTATAGCTGCTGTGGGATTTATTTAATTGAGAAAAAAGCATAGCACTAAACTGGAATTTGGTAGATGTTCGGAGTTTATATAGCACAAGTGTATATATAAGAGCTTTTGCTTCTTTACATGGGCTAGACTTGACTTTAGGAAGTGCAGTGTATGTAAAAAATCGTACAGATGTGCCAAGTTTTGTTTATAGGCGTGTTCCCTTACTTAGTCATGAGCTTTGTGTCTCCTGTGCAATGGGAATTGGAACAGCTACCAATTTTGTAGTCTGTGCCTTTGCCCTAGCACCCCCTGGGTGCACTAAGTGTATTAGGTAAGCAGAAATAAGATGCTTTATCTAGAACTTCTGTCAGCCTGAATAAGTATCATGATGACACTAAATTCCTATCTTTCAATAGTAACTCTGAACATGAATGGGCTTAATGACCCCATCAAAAGGTTCAGGGTTTCAGACTGGAAAAAAAAAGCAAGACCCATCTATTTGCTGTCTACAAGAGACTCATTTTATACGTAGGGACACCTACAGCCTGAAAATAAAAGGTTGGAGAACCATTTACCATTCAAATGGTCCTCAAAAGAAAGCAGGGGTAGCCATCCTTATATCAGTAAAATGTTTATCCCAAAGACTGTAGTAAGAGATGAAGAGGGACACTATACCATACTTAAAGAATATATCCAACAAGAGGACCTAACAATCATGAATATGTATACCCCAAATGTGGGAGCTGCCAAGTATATCAATCAATTAATAACCAAAGAGAAGACACACTTAGAAAATAATACACTTATACTTAGTGACTTGAATATACTGCTTTCTACAATCGACAGATCTTCTAAGCACAACATCTCCAAAGAAACAAGAGCTTTATTATTTTTTTCGATTTTATTTTTTATTTTTTTTTGTAAATTTACTTTTTATTGGTGTTCAATTTGCCAACATATAGAATAATACCCAGTGCTCATCCCATCAAGTGCCCCCCTCAGTGCCCGTCACCCAGTCACACCCACCCCCAACTAACCTCCCCTTCCACCACCCCTAGTTCGTTTCCCAGAGTTAGGAGTCTCTCATGTTCTGTCTCCCTTTCTGATATTTCCCACTCATTTTTTCTCCTTTCCCCTTTATTCCCTGTCACTATTTTTTATATTCCCCAAATGAATGAGACCATATAATGTTTGTCCTTCTCCGATTGACTTATTTCACTCAGCATAATACCCTCCAGGTCCATCCACATCGAAGCAAATGGCGGGTATTTGTCGTTTCTAATGGCTGAGTAATATTCCATTGTATACATAAACCACATCTTCTTTATCCATTCATCTTTCGATGGACACCGAGGCTCCTTCCACAGTTTGGCTATTGTGGACATTGCTGCTAGAAACTTCGGGGTGCAGGTGTCCCGGTCTTTCACTGCATCTGTATCTTTGGGGTAAATCCCCAGCAGTTCAATTGCTGGGTCGTAGGACAGATCTATTTTTAACTCTTTGAGGAACCTCCACACAGTTTTCCAGAGTGGCTGCACCAGTTCACATTCCCACCAACAGTGCAGGAGGGTTCCCCTTTCTCCACATCCTCTCCAACATTTGTCGTTTCCTGCCTTGTTAATTTTCCTCATTCTCACTGGTGTGAGGTGGGATCGCATTGTGGTTTTGATTTGTATTTCCCTGATGGCCAGTGATGCGGAGCATTTTCTCATGTGCTGAAACAAGAGCTTTAAATGATACACTGGACCAGATGGATTTCACAGATATTTACAGAACTTTGCATCCAAACTCAACTGAATACACATTCTTCTCAAGTACACATGGAACTTTCTCAAGAAGAGACCACATACTGGATCACAAATCAGGTCTTAACCGATACCAAAAGATTGGGATTGTCCCCTGCATATTTTCAGACCATACTGCTTTGAAATTATAACTAAATCACAAGAAAAAGTTTGGAAGGATTTCAAACACATGGAGGTTAAGGACCATCCTGCTAAAAGATGAAAGGGTCAACCAGGAAATTAGAGAAGAATTAAAAAGATTCATGGAAACTAATGAGAAAGAAGATACAACCATTCAAAATCTTTGGGATACAGCAAAAGCAGTCCTGAGGGGGAAATACATCGCAATACAAGCATCCATCCAAAAACTGGAAAGAACTCAAATACAAAGCTAACCTTGCAACTAAAGGAGCTGGAGAAAAAAACAGCAAATAGATCCTACACCCAAGCAGAAGAAGAGAATTAATAAAGATTCGAGCAGAACTCAATGAAATAGAGACCAGAGGAACTGTGGAACAGATTAACAAAACCAGGAGTTGGTTCTTTGAAAGAATTAATAAGATAGATAAACCATTAGCCAGCCTTATTAAAAAGAAGAGAGAAAAGAATCAAATTAATAAAATCATGAATGAGAAAGGAGAGATCACCACCAATACTAAGGAAATATCAAATGATTTTAAAAACTTATTATGAGCAGCTATACGCCAATAAATTAGGCAATCTAGAAGAAATGGATCCATTTTTGGAAAACCACAAACTATCAAAACTGGCACAGGAAGAAAGAGAAAACCTGAACAGGCCAATAACCAAGGAGGAAATTGAAGCAGTCATCACAAACCTCCTAAGACACAAAAGTCCAGGGCCAGATGGCTTCCCAGGGGAATTCTATCAAATGTTTAAAGAAGAAACCATATCTATTCTACTAAAGCTGTTCGGAAAGATAGAAAAAGATGGAATACTTCCAAACTCTTTCTATGAGGCCAGAATCACTTTAATTCCAAAACCAGACAAAGACTCCACCAAAAAGGAGAATTATAGACCAATATCCCTGATGAACATGGATGCAAAAATTCTCAACAAGATACTAGCCAATAGGATCCAACAATACATTAAGAAGATTATTCACCATGACCAATTAGGATTTATCCCTGGGATGCAAGGCTGGTTCAACACTCGTAAAGCAATAAATGTGATTGATCATATCAGCAAGAGAAAAACCAAGAACCATATGATCCTCTCAATAGATGCAGAGAAAGCATTTGACAAAATACAGCATCCATTCCTGATCAAAACTCTTCAGAGTGTAGGGATAGAGGGAACATTCCTCAGCATCTTAAAAGCCATCTATGAAAAGCCCACAGCAAATATTCTCAATGGGGAAACAGTGGGAGCCTTTCCCCTAAGATCAGGAACAAGACAGAGATGTCCACTCTCACCACTGCTATTCAACATAGTACTAGAAGGCCTAGCCTCAGCAATCAGGCAACAAAAAGAAATAAAAGGCATTCAAATTGGCAAAGAAGACGTCAAACTCTCCCTCTTCATAGATGACATGATACTGTACCTAAAAAACCCAAAGGCTCCACCCCAAGATTGCTAGAACTCATACAGCAATTTGGCAGCGTGGCAGGATACAAAATCAATGCCCAGAAATCAGTGGCATTTCTATCCACTAACAATGAGACTGAAGAAAGAGAAATTAAGGAGTCAATCCCATTTACAATTGCACCCAAAAGCATAAGATACCTAGGAATAAACCTAACCAAAGAAGTAAAGGATCTATACCCTAAAAACTATAGAACACTTCTGAAAGAAATTGAGGAAGACACAAAGAGATGGAAAAATATTCCATGCTCATGGATTGGCAGAATTAATATTGTGAAAATGTCAATGTTACCCAGGGCAATTTACACGTTTAATGCAATCCCTATCAAAATACCATGGACTTTCTTCAGAGAGTTGGAACAAATCCTCTTGAGATTTGTGTGGAATCAGAAAAGACCCCGAATAGGCAGGGGAATATTAAAAAAGAATACCATAGCTTGGGGCATCACAATGCCAGATTTCAGGTTGTACTACAAAGCTGTGGTCATCAAGACAGTGTGGTACTGGCACAAAAACAGACCCCTCGATCAATGGAACAGAATAGAGAATGCAGAAGTGGACCCTCAACTTTATGGTCAATTAATATTCGACAAAGCAGGAAAGACTATGCACTGGAAAAAAGACAGTCTCTTCAATAAATGGTGCTGGGAAAATTGGACACCCACATGCATAAAAATGAAACTAGATCATTCTCTTACACCATACACAAAGATAAACTCAAAATGGATGAAAGTTCTAAATGTGAGACAAGATTCCATCAAAATCCTAGAGGAGAACACAGGCAACACCCTTTTTGAACTTAGCCACAGCAACTTCTCGCAAGATACATCCATGAAGGCAAGAGAAACAAAAGCAAAAATGAATTATTGGGACTTCATCAAGAGAAAAAGCTTCTGCACAGCAAAAGAAACAGTCAACAAAACTAAAAGACAACCTACAGAATGGGAGAAGATGTTTGCAAATGACATATCAGATAAAGGGCTAGTATAAGATCTATTAAGATCTATAAAGAACTTATTAAACTCAACAGCAAAGAAACAATCCAATCCTGAAATGGGCAAAAGACATGAACAGAAATCTCACAGAGGAAGACATAGACATGGCCAACAAGCACACGAGAAAATGCTCCGCATCACTTGCCAACAGGGAAATGCAAATCCAAACCCCAATGAGATGCCACCTCACAGCAGTGAGAATGGGGAAAATTAACAAGGCAGGAAACCACAAATGTTGGAGAGGATGTGGAGAAAGGGGAACCCTCCTGCACTGTTGGTGGGAATGTGAACTGGTGCAGCCACTCTGGAAAACTGTGTGGAGGTTCCTCAAAGAGTTAAAAATAGATCTGTCCTACGATCCAGCAATTGCACTGCTGGGGATTTACCCCAAAGATACAGATGCAGTGAAAGACCGGGACACCTGCACCCCGAAGTTTCTAGCAGCAATGTCCACAATAGCCAAACTGTGGAAGGAGCTTTGGTGTCCATCGAAAGATGAATGGATAAAGAAGATGTGGTTTATGTATACAATGGAATATTACTCAGCCTTTAGAAACGACAAATACCTACCATTTGCTTCGACGTGGATGGACCTGGAGGGTATTATGCTGAGTGAAATAAGTCAATTGGAGAAGGACAAACATTATATGGTCTTATTCATTTGGGGAATATAAAAATTAGTGAAAGGGAATAAAAGGAAAGGAGAGAAAATGAGTGAAAGTATCAGAGGGTGACAAAACATGAGAGACACCTAACTCTGGGAAATGAACACGGGGTAGTGGAAGGGGAGGTGGGCGGGGGGGTGGGGTGACTGGGTCACAGGCACTGAGGGGGGCACTTGCCGGGATGAGCACTGGGTATTATTGTATATGTTGGCAAATTGAACTCCAAGAAAAAAAATTAAAAAAAATAAAATAAAAATATAAATAAAAATAAGCTTATATACCTTAAAAAAAAGGAATGGGTCATTTGAACCCCAAATTATAGCTGGTCGGTAAAAATGCAGGTGACAACCTGGGACTTTGAACTGGTGTCTGAAGTGGGGCAGTCTCGTGGGAGTGAGCCCTTAACTTGTGGGATTTGATGCCAACTCTAGATAGTGTTAGAATTGAATTGTAGGACACCCTGCCGATATCAGAGAATTGCTCGATATGTGGTAAACCCACATATCTGGTGTCAGAAGTATTGTGTGGCAGTAGTGCGAGAGTAAAGTAGAAACACAGGAGGAAAAGTGTTTTTTCCATACAGGTAATCTTACACATTGATGGTAGAAATATTTAGTATCATAGTCGTAACTAGCAATCTGGAAATATCAAAAATTTTAAAGATGCATATAATATGACCCCATTTTAAGAAACAATCAATGATCAAAAGTGTATCTGTCTATCTATCCTTATCTCTGTATAGAGGCGATAGAAAGATATATATTAAGTTGTTAATATGTGTGACAGGTAGAAATGGAGAAGAGTTGGGGTAGCCAAGCCAGAAACAGAGAAAAAAACAAAAGAAAGAGAAAGAAGAAAAACAGGCTGTGGTTATTAAATAAAGGATCCATATATTCACAATTATGCATATAGCTAAAATTGTATGGATATATGTGAAAATATTTTTTACTTATTTAGAAAATATAACGAGGGGAAAAGATCCCATGTCCTATTGCAGTGTAAATTTTTAGATTGCCTAGGAATAAAATGCATGTAAGTGCCTATATGAAAAGAATTTTTAATTTTTAATGAGAAACATAAAAAAAGACTTGAACGAAGTATGCCGGGGCACCTGGGTGGCTCAGAGGGTGAGCATCTGCCTTTGGTTCAGGTCGTGATCCCAGGTTCCTGGAATCGAGTCCTGCGTCGGGTTCTCCATGGGGAGCCTGCTTCTCTCTCTATGTCTCTGCCTCTCTGTGTCTCTCATGAATAAATAAATAAAATATTTTTTAAAAAAGAAAAGTATGCCGTGTTGCATGAGAAGACTCAATATTGCAAAAATATCTGTTCTCAAATTATTTATAATTGTAATGCAACCCCAATAGGATTTTAAAAATAATTTTATTTATTTAATCATGAGAGACACACAGAGAGAGGCAAAGACATAGGCAGAGGGAGAAGCAGGCTCCATGCAGGGAGCCCAATGTGGGACTCCATCCCGGGACACCAGGATCATGCCCTGAGCCAAAGGCAGACTCTCAACCACTGAGCCACCCAGGCGTCCCTCCAATAGGATTTTTTATTTTGGAATTTGGTAAAATATTCTGAATTTCATCTAGAAGAATATACAGCCCATTTTTGGAGAGAACAGTGAGGGTACTTGCTCTACTAGATATTAAGATGTGTTAAAAGTAACAATAAATAAGATAGTATGGCAATGGCACAAGAATAGGCAGTGGATAGGGTAACCAAATATCACAGTTGGCCTAGGATTGATGGGTTGCACAGGACACAGAACTTTCAGTGCTAAGCCTGAGACAATTCTGAACAAACTGGAATGGTTGGTCATTCTAACAGTGGAAAAGAATGGAAAGCCTAGAAGCAAACCTTAATAGGTAATAGGGAATCAGAAATCAGTGGGAAAAGGAAGGATTTTGTAAGATAGGGTTTCAGAGAAATAGCCAGTATTTGGAAAAAAATAAATTAGGCCTCTATTTCATACTACATACCAAAATAAATTCCATATGGATTGGTGAATTAGATATAAACATGAAAAGTGAAAATGTGAAACAATAAGAAATTATATAGGCAAACATTTCCTTCATTTGGGGTATAAGGAAGAACTTTCTAAGTATAAAGACAGCAGAAGATATCACAGGAGAAAATGTTGATATACTTGAATTTAATATATATATTCTATGTATAGACTTTAATTTTTATACACATCAGAAAACACACATAAATGAGAAAAGTAAATTACAAATTGGAAGTAAAAGATTTGCAAGAATATATGATAGATAAAAATATCCACAGCCAAAGGAACCTGAGGACACATGACGACTAAATATATTGTGGTATCTTGGATGGGATTTGGAACCAAAAAAAGGACAATAGGTGAAAAATAAGAAAATATAACTGAAGTATGGACTTCAGTTAATAATAAGGTATCAATATTGGTTCATTAATTGTGACAAATGTACCATAGCTGTTGACAGCAGGGGAAACTGAGTGTGGGGTATATGAAACCTCACTGTACAATCTTCATGATTTTTCTTTCTTTTTTTAAAGATTTTATTTTTAACTAATCTCTACACCCAACATGGGGCTCAAACTCACAACCCCGTAATCTAGAGTCACATGTTCCACCGACTGAGAGAGCCAGCCAAATGTCTCATTCACAATTTCTGTGACTCTAAAGCTATTCTAAAATAAAAAGATTGTTAAAATATATATATGATATAAATACAGAAAACAAACTGATGGTTGCCACAGGTGCAGGGGTAGGGGGGGTGAGCAAAACAGGTGAAGGGGAATGGGAAGTAAAGGCTTCCAGTTATGGAATAAATAACTAATGGGGATAAAATATATACCATAGAGAATATAGTCAATAGTATTGTAGTAGTGTTATATGGTGACAGATGGGAGCTACACTTGTGGGGAGCAGAACATAACTTTAGACTTATATAGACTTGTGGAATCACTATGTTGAACACCTGAAACTAATGTAACATTGTGTATCAACCATACTTCAGTAAAAAAGTACATGAGAAAAAAAATTACATGAGAACTGCAAAAAAGAATATATATACACAAATGTGTGTGTTTCTAACACTAACCAATATACATAACGTATAACTATATATGAAAGTTAATATATGACAATATATTATATGTAACATATATACACATCTAACATATATAATATATACAAAATGCAAACAAAATTAGAAAAATGAACATCTCTAAAGAAACATGAACAAAAGCATATAAATTGGTGGTCAATATGTGAAATGTTCAACCCTACTCTCATACACTACCAGTGGTACATAAATGAATTTGACCTTTCTGGAAAGGAGTTTGCCAGCATGTATTAAGAGCTTTAAGATGTTCATACTTTTTGACTTAGTAAGTCCACTTCAGAGTAACTACCTTAAAGGGTACCTAACTCACACACAATGTTTTATGGGCAAATATATTCTTCACCAGTTTTTTTTTTTTGTAATAAGTAAGTGGAAAAGATGTAAATGTGCAACATTTGGGGAAGACGATGGTGAGCTTTATGATCTATAGATACTCTGAAGCCATTCAAATATATCAAAGAAGAGTGTAGCGTGACAATCAAGAGCATAGGGGTGCCTGGGTGGCTCAGTGGTTGAGCGTCTGCCTTCGGCTCAGGGCATGATCCCGGTCTGGAGGTTGAGTCCCACATCAGGCTCCCTGTGAGGAGCCTGCTTCTCCCTCTGTCTATGTCTCTGCCTCTCTCTCTCTCTGTCTCTCATAAATAAATATATAAACAAACAAACAAACAAACTTAAAAAAAAAACAATCAAGAGCATAGGTTTTGAAGACAGATCTAGATTCAAGACAGATCTGAATTCAGGTTGAAGTACCATCATTGGCTGATTTGGGGCAAATCACTTCTTAGTCTTTCTAAGCCCCACTTACCTATAAAATAGCGGCAATAAGAGTTTCAGCCCATGTGGGTTTTGTGAAGGAAGATTCGGCGAGTTTATGTGTTAAGCACAGTGCTTGCAGGTAGCTTAGTAAATAGTAACTCACAGTAACTCTAGGATGTATGTAGTTTTTTATAGATGAGAAAGTGGGATCAGAGAGGGGACAAGTCACTTACCCAGGTTCACATATTCACATAGCTAGTAAGTGGGAGTTGGGATTCAAACACAGAAATTTTGACTTCAAAATCCATGGTCGTAACCAACACACTATAATGTTAGCTATTGTGTATGTTGTTGCAGCTGCTGCTGCCTACTGACACAGGAAAATGCTTATGGAAAAATATTGAGTTAAAAAAGTAGAATACAAGATTATACATAATATTATTCTGACTTTTCTTTGAAATTTATGTATATAAAAGATATATAGATGAATCAAAAGATATATATCTATATGTCTATGTATCAATATGCATGGATAAAAGGCTGGAAGAAAAGATGCTAATATATTAAAATGGTTATCTTTTAAATAGTGTTTAGAACAATCCTGGCACATAAAAAATGGTAAGTATTATCATTATGATCATTTGTTTTGATGTTCTAAAGATTCACCAAAGTGGTTTGGGAATTGAGTAGTATTTATCTTGCTGAGGACTCAGACTTCCTGAATCTGAGAATTCACATCTTTAATTCATCAGTTCTGGAACACCCTCAGTCATTACTTCTTTGAATATTACTTTTTCATCCCATTTGTCCTCTATGTGTCACCTCTCTTTCATATTTTTATTTCTGTATCTCTTTGTGCTGTTTTCTGTATATCTATATTCCAGCTTACCATTATTTCTCTTTAGCTGCGCTCAACCTGTGGCTTAATCTGTCCACTGAGGTTATTTATTTATTTATTTTAAAAAGATTTTATTTATTTATTCATGAGAGATACAGAGAGAGGCGGAGATATAGGCAGAGGGAGAAGCAGGTGCAGGACTTGATCCCAGGACTCTGAGATCACAACTTGAGCCAAAAGCAGACACTCAATCACTGAGCCACCCAAGTGCCCCTCCACTGAGGTTTTAATTTTAAAACTATTTTCCTTTCATTTCTAGAATTATTTTTTTTAAATTTTGGTCTTTTTTGTTGTTAGTGAGGGCCAAGTGGCTGAGGAAGAAGTACATAGGGATGTGGAGGCCAGAGTCCAGCTTGATGAGCAGGATGATGAGCAGGTTCCCCAGCACCATGGTCAGGTACACACCAGAAACAGGGCAAAGTACACGCCTTGTAGCTCTAGCCAAATGGAGAGCCCCAGGAGAAGGAGCTCAAACACTCTGCTCTGGTTCTCCTACTTCATGTTCATCTTCTTCTGCCAGGGATAAAAGAAGAATGGAAAAAGCAGCAATCAACAAATGTTAATTTAACAGCAGGCAGATTGAAATGAGATCCTTCCTACCAATGAAAAATAGTTGGTCTTTTTAAAAAATTAATGTCATTTTCTCATGTTTTCAGTTAGGTCTGCAATCATTTTATAGAGTGATAGTGTTAGATGATTCTAACACTAAAGATTTATCTGAGGATTTGGAGTCTAATCTTGCTGTTCTATCTTTAGGCATTGGCTATGGTGGGGTACTACCTCATGTGTTTTTTAATTTTTTATTAAAAATAGTGGTCGGTGTGGCTTTACCTGTGGGGATCTTGAGGACGATTGGTCCTTCTAGAGCTGTTTTCTGTTGCTTCTGCTGGGTAGTTCAACAGCTAGGAAATGCTTTCTACTACTATTTTGACCTGGAGCATTCTTGGACCTTGCAGGATACATTTTAAACCCCAAACCCATGTAAAAGCAGGCTTGAAATTACAAATCCTCATAGAGAGACCTTTTTTCTACCTTCCCAGATATGGAGCTGTCTTCCCTATTCTAGTGAATACATTTTTTTGTAGGGAGTCCTGAAAGTTTCAGCTTTCTGCAGTTGTCTTAGTTTCAACCCCTTGCTCTGTTACTTAGGCCCAAGGCTCTGTTCCATGCCTCTGCATAGTCTTCAAAACATAAACCACGGAGTGTCTGGGTGGCTCAGTCTGTTAAGTGGCTGCCTTCAGCTCAGGTCATGATCCCGTGGTCCTGGGATGGAGGCCCCAACAGGGATCCTGTTCAGTGGGGAGTCTGCTTCTCCCTCTCCTTCTTCCCCTTGCCCCACTTATGTGCGCACCCTCAATAAATAAATAAAATCTTTAGGGGAAAATAAACACCAAAACCTAAGCCACCTGCATCCCACCATTAAACCAGCTAAAGCTTCAACTCCTGCTAAATTCTCTAGTTTTGGGTTTTCCACTTTGTGTTTGGACCCCTAGTGATTTCCTTTACTTCCTTTCAAACTCACCTATACATTTGAAAGGATGCTATATTTTATTCTGTATTTCTATATGTTTTACAGTATGGAAAGACTTCTAGGTTGTTTTCACCACATTACTGGAAATGGACATGAAGAATTATTTTTTTTAATTTTTTATTTATTTATGATAGTCACAGAGAGAGAGAGAGAGAGAGGCAGAGACACAGGCAGAGGGAGAAGCAGGCTCCATGCACCGGGAGCCCGACGTGGGATTCAATCCTGGGTCTCCAGGATCGCGCCCTGGGCCAAAGGCAGGCGCTAAACTGCTGCACCACCCAGGGATCCCATGAAGAATTATTTTTAAAGGAAAATAATCTTAGGATGGCAGGCAGCACGGACTTAGCTGTTAATCCTTTATTGGGAAGGCCCTCCCCTTTCATAGAAGAATGTAAATGGATTCTTTCCTGCCCTACTTCATTTTAAAATATTTCTGCTTGCCTACAAAAGAAAACAAAACTGTCAACCTACTAGTTACCTAAGTTCTGCTGATTTATTTATTTATTTATTTATTTATTTATTTATTTATTTATTTTTATCTAAGTCTTGGTACATTTGGCAGGATACCAGATTTCCTGCCAGTTTCTTTTTTTTCTTATTTTTTTTAAAGATTTTATTTATTTATTCATGAGACACAGGAAGAGAGAGGCAGAGACATAGGAGAGGGAGGAGAAGCAGGCTCCCTGTGGGGAGCCTGATGTGGGACTCGATCCCAGGACCCCGGGATCACGACCTGAGCCAAAGGCAGACACTCAGCCACTGAGCCACCCAGGTGCTCTTCTTGCCAGTTTCTTGCAAAGGACTAAGTTGAAGGTGGGGAGGATGTGTGTCACAAATGTGCATATATTATGGATGGGTCATTTTTAATGTGAGAAAATTGATCAGGTGAATGATTCTCAAGTTTTCTGGTGAGCTCTGTTACAAAAGTAAAAGCTGTTTGGCATGCCTTTTAGAAAGGAGAGAGTAATTTATCTCCTTTCACACATTTCAGGAGTGAATGTATAATATAATATGGATACAGAACAGGTTGTAAATGGGTGAATCTTGAGTGGTTTGTCATCCTCATTTTTTCTTTCTCTAGTCATCAAAATCCGGCCTATCTACCTCAGAATTACCTTTTTACTTAAAAAGTCTATCTAGTCTTGTCCTTCAGTCCTTGGCACTGTTGTGATTGTAATCTTCTTTAAACATGTGCTTAAAATACTTTAGATGTTCCCCATCACCTTCAAAATAAAGTGCAAACTCCTTAGCATGGCATAACTAAATAGTCCACGTCTACCTTGTGATTGTTTTATTTTTTATTTTATCTATTTATTCATGAGAGACACAGAGAGAGGCAGAGACATGGGCAGAGAGAGAAGCAGACTCCCCACAGGGAGCCTGATGTGGGACTCGATCCCAGGACCAAGGTATCATGACCTGAGCCAAAGGCCGACGCTCAACCACTGAGCTATCCAGGCATCCCCCATGTCTACCTTGTGATTCTTATTGAGATTCTCCAGTATTTATCTTGCATTTCTGTTGCACCACATTACTAGCACTTCCCACAAATTCTACATATTCTTATTAGGCCTCAGAAAATACTTAATGAAAATATTACTGGCGGGGAATCCCTGGGTGGCTCAGAGGTTTAGCGCCTGCCTTTGGCCCAGGGCGCGATTCTGGAGTCCCGGGATCGAGTCCCACGTCGGGCTCCCAGCATGGAGCCTGCTTCTCACTCCTCCTGTGTCTCTGCCTCTCTCTCTCTCTCTCTGTCATAAATAAATAGATAAATCTTTTTTAAAAAAGAAAATATTACTGGTTTTATTTTATTTTTTTTATGTTACTGGTTTTAATGAAAACATTATTGATGAATTTGCTTCCGTTAAAGCCAGGAAAGTAAACTTTAATAAATTCTGGACTGGGCGTAAATGAAATATTTAATCTTAATGCTGTGAATTTTAATGTATCTACTTTTCAATTTTTCAACTGTTTTAGTGTTCTGGAAAAAATTAACCGTTCAAGATTACATAAAAACATGTATATGGGACCTACATTTTTTCTGTTGCCTCAGACTCCAATGTGGCTCAGTATGGCACTTTTGTTGATCTTGTCCTTTTTTAAAATTCTGATACTCTGTTCATCATGGATTTTTGCATTAATTTTCACTGACAAATACTGAATTATCTAGATTATGGAAGTTTTCTTTTTGTATCTCCTTAAGTTCTGTACACACAGTGAGTGCCTTATTCACCCCACCCTTATCCTACACTTGCTTGAGATCCTTAGGTATAGAAATAATCTATTTGAGACTAGTGGGCATCTGAAAGTACTGCAGTTGAAATATAGAGCTTTTATTCCTGAAAGTGGTTTCCATCATACCTCTCCACTTTTTAGTACAGAGTTCAGAGTTCTGAAGTGGGGAGAAATTTTATTTTTAAAATAATATTTATTTTTGAATAGGTAATACATTTACATGATTCAAAATTCAAAAGGCATACAGAAAAGATATATAGCAAAGTCTCCTCCCATCCTTACCCTCTAACTACCTAGCTCCACTACCTGGAGGCAACCAGTGTTAACAATATCCTTCAAGAGATAATTATGCGGGATCCCTGGGTGGCGCAGCGGTTTGGCGCCTGCCTTTGGCCCAGGGTGCGATCCTGGAGACCCGGGATCGAATCCCACGTCGGGCTCCCGGTGCATGGAGCCTGCTTCTCCCTCTGCCTATGTCTCTGCCTCTCTCTCTCTCTCTGTGACTATCATAAATAAATAAAAATTGAAAAAAAAATTTTTTTTTAAAAAAGAGATAATTATGCTTCTTCAAGCAAATGTATAAATATATTTTAATCTCCTCCCTTTTACACAAACGGTAGCATATTGTGTCTTGAATCTTACTGTTTTAACTACATATTAGAGCTCAATCCATATTTGTATATAAAGGGGTTCTTCATTTTTATAGCTGAAGAGTTAAGTATCTCATTGTAGCAACATTATTTAATCAATATCTTATTGAGAGTCACTTGGGTTGTTTCCAGTCCCCTTCTGTTACAATGCTGCAGTGAAGAACTTTGTCATTTTGAACATGTGAGTATATCTATAGGATGAATTCCTATAAGTCAGATTTCTGGAATAAAAGGTTTGTACATATATAATTTGGTAGATATTGTTAAACTACTGTCCAAGGAGATGGTACCAATTTATACCCCCACAAGCAATGTAAGGATAGCTGTTTCCTTATATCAGCCCACAACTGTGTGTTATCAGACTTTTGTTTTGTCAGTCTAACAGGTGAGAGATGATATGTGTCGGTTTTTAAATTTCTCTTAAATATGTTCACATGTTCACATGTTCAAGAGCCATTTGTATTTCCATTTCTTTGAATTGTCTCTTTATATCCTTTGTCTATTTTTCTATTGAATGGTCTTTTATTACTGATATGTAGGGGCCCCTTTATATAATAAGGAAATTAGTCCTTTGTAGAAAAGTTTCAAATATTTGTTTTCTGTTTGTTGTTTTTCTTTTAACTTTGCTTATGGAAAGTTTTGCTGTTCAAAAATTTTTATATAGACAAAATAACAATCTTTTATGGCTTCTGAGTTTTGTGTGAAGTAGGGAAGCTTGATGAAATCTCACTCAAGAATAAAGACTGAGGGAGATCTTAATAATCACTATATCAGTAAGGAAGGGAATGTGAATCACTTGACTGTTAGAAATTTCTGAAATTCAGGACGCCTGGGTGGCTCAGTGGTTGAGCATCTGCCTTTGGCTTAGGGCATAATCCTGGGATTCTGGGATCTCAAGTCCCACGTTGGGCTTTCTGCAGGGAGCCTGACGCTCCCTCTGCCTATGTCTCTGCCTCTCTCTCTGTGTGTTTCTCATGAACAAATACATAAAATCTTAAAAAAAATAAATTTCTGAAATTCCAAAACCTTTTCTCACATTTATTCTATATTTTGTCCTCATGTCTATTTCCCTAGAGTGATTCAAAGCAAAACCCTTAACATGTTAAGGGCCTACATGCTTGTCTTGAATAGGAAAAATGGGGTGAATTGAGAATAAAAGTTAATCTGGTATGAAGAAGAATTCCAAAGTGTTAGCAGCTTTAAGAGGAAAAGAAAGCATCCCTGGGACCTGCCTGAGGGAAGAAAAAAGAAGAAACTGCTTGAATAATGGGGATTAGCTCTTTCCACCAGGTGGTGTATCCTGCCACAAAATGATAATGAAAGATGGCGTTTAGAAAAAGAACTAGACAAGAAAGAAAGAAAGAAAGAAAGAAAGAAAGAAAGAAAGAAAGAAGAAAAGAAAAGAAAAGAAAGAAAAGAAAAGAAAAGAAAAGAAAAGAAAAGAAAAGAAAAGAAAAGAAAAGAAAAGAAAAAGAACTAGACAGTGTTGATAATGGTTCCTCTTTCGTGACAAGGTACAACAAGCAATATGATGACCACATTCGGTTTTTAAACAATACTAGTTTAGTACACAAGTCAGTCACATAATATAGAAAATAGCTTAAGCCTTATGGAAATGACTATAGGTCTCAAGTCCGGTTTAACAAATATTGCTGAGTCCCTGGCTCCTTTTTCCTTGTTGTCATTCTACTCCTGCTTCCTTTCCTTATCAAAGTATTGTATTAAAACTCAAGTGGTATTTTATCTTTTTTCTTCCTGGCTTCTCAACTTTCCTGGCTCGCTGCCCAGCCAGGAGTCTGCTTTTCCCTTTCCCTCTGCCCCTGCCCCCTGCTGATGCTCTCTCTTCGTCTCTCAAATAAATAAAATCTTTTAAAAATAAGTTTACAGAACATTGTATTTGTGAGTAATCTTTTAAGTATTTCTGACTTTAGGGGTGATGTTCCTCAAGGGTGATGTTCCTTATGTTCCTCAAATTGCAAAATGGCAAGAAACATTTCCAGGGGTTACCCAGACACTGGAACTGTGGAACTGGGGATAGTCATTTGTGTACCTTCCTCTCTGCTGCCTGTTCAACATGATCAGTTGATATCTTCCTCTCTCCCTACTCACCTTTGCTGGCCCTTTGAACCTCAAGGCGTCCTTTCATTGGCACATTATTCTACACCCTACCTCCTTTCCTATCATGTTTTACTTCCTTTCCATGATACTCCAGATTTCTCTCACAGCTCCCCCATATTCCTAATATGTCCCCACTTGCACTATTTGAATCCAGTCATCCAGTCTCTTGCCTGAATTAGTGAAATACTCTTACTACCGTTCTCTCTGCCTTAATCCAACTTCCATCTAGCTGCTTAAGGGATCTTTCTAAATATATACATGATGGTAAGGGGAAGACTCTCATTTATTTTAAATAATTTTATATGAAGTTTTAAAACATGCATGTAATACTGTTGTCATTTAAAAAGTGCAAATAAGGGATCCCTGGGTGGCGCAGCGGTTTGGCGCCTGCCTTTGGCCCAGGACGCGATCCTGGAGACCCGGGATCGAATCCCACGTCAGGCTCCCGGTGCATGGAGCCTGCTTCTCCCTCTGCCTATGTCTCTGCCTCTCTCTCTCTCCTCTATGTGACTATCATAAAAAAAGTGCAAATATTATATTACTCCAATGTTTAAAATTCCCCAAGTTTCCCGTTGATTGCGATAAAACTCAAAATTCTTTTTTTAAAAATCAAAATTCTTAATGTCATTTGCTCCATTAGCTCTGCCACTTCAATTAGTCAACTTCTTTAAGTGACTTTTCTCTTGTTCTCCCAGATAATGACCCTGCTACGTTATCAAAGATGCTCAGTTCTGAATAATAGTAATAAATAGCTACCTTTTAAGCATCTACAGTGTGCCAAGTGCTTTACACGTGATCTTCTCTTTCAACCCTGTAAGGTGGGCATTACCATTTCAGTTTTATAGATAACTGAAGATCAGAGGTTAAATGACTTCCCTAAGATCACACAGGTGTTGGCAGGCAGAATCAGAATTTGAACCCAGATTTCTTTAACTCTAAAACCTATGCTCTTTCCACTATATGATGCTATTTCTAGAATGAAATGTTCTGGTAACTCTGGCCCTACCTTTTAAAGAAACATTACTTCCTATCTTTAAATACATTAAGAGGTAGTTTAGTGTAGTAGTAGCTCCTCTCTCATAGTTGTAATTTTTTAAAAAGATGACCCATGTAAAATACTTAGTACAATACGTGGCAAATGGTATGCATACCGTCAGTGAAGCATAGCTATTATCATTATATTGCAGATACATCTCAAAATTCTCTTGGCCCTTTTGTTCATCTAAATCCCCAATCAGGCTGAGTGAAGTAAGTCAGTCGGAGAAGGACAAACATTATATGTTCTCATTCATTTGGGGAATATAAATAATAGTGAAAGGGAAAATAAGGGAAGGGAGAAGAAATGTGTGGGAAATATCAGAAAGGGAGACAGAACGTAAAGACTGCTAACTCTGGGAAACGAACTAGGGATGGTAGAAGGGGAGGAGGGCGGGGGGTGGGAGTGAATGGGTGACGGGCACTGGGTGTTATTCTGTATGTTAGTAAATTGAACACCAATAAAAAAAAAATAATAATAATAAATCCCCAATCAGTATGTCTGAATCCTGGCTTGCTATGTCTTAATTGTCCCTTCTATGTATTTCTGTGTATATTGTATAGGCTTTGCTTTTTTTGAGTGATTTTTTTTTAATAAAGATACAGCTTTAGGGGCATCTGCCTTTGGCTCAGGTCATGACCCCAGGGTCCTGGGATCTAGCCCCGTTTCAGACTACCTGGTCAGTGGGAGCCTGCTTCTCCCTGTCCTTCTGCCTGCCACTCCCCCTGCTTGTGCTAATAAATAAAATCTTCAAAAATATATATAGCTTTAGATACACAACACCAATTTTACTAGTTCACACATTAAATGGCTAACTGTTGAAATGTTCATTTGTTAAGGTGTTACTGAATGTAACAATTTGTCAAATTGCTTTAGCATTTCTTATCTGAGTAATAAAGTAGTAATTCAATTAGTTTCTTTTACTGCAGGATTTGTTGTTTTTGCTGTGTGTAGTGACCAGTTCCACTTGCTTATCTTAGTGGGACCTCATGATGGCCCAAGTCACCTCCTAGTGTATATTCTTATCTATTCTTCTGTTGGCTCACTTTCTGTGTCAGTTATCAAGTTTGGGCATTGCCTTGAGGCAGCAGTTTTATGGGAGCCAATCACAAAACCAGCCCTCAACTGGATACTTTTGACTTGTCTTATGATTGGTGTAGCATTCAAATGAACTATCTGAACAAGGCCTTGGTTACTTTCAGTACCTATGTAGTCAGTCATTGACATGAAGTGTTTGCTTTCCCCGACAGCTGTGATCACCTTCTCTGCCATTCATTGAAAGGAATGGCAGCATAGACCCTCAACAACTTTGGTTAGTACCACCCGTCCTTACCATAGTTCTTGGCTTTTTCCTCCACACCTTTTGAGTTGTCTCTTGTGGTCTGTATCTGTTGTTCTTGGACTAGAGTTCAATTAATCTAAACAAACCCTTTTCTACCATGGAATAAAAATGCAAGTTACCAGACTTTTCTGCACCAGCCTCTTTTGAGTCCAGAAAATGAGGCTGGAAGAGAGTATGAAGTCTTAAAAGAAGCACTATTGGGTGGTCTTTGAAACAAAATCTTCCTGGGCCAAGATTTTTTTTTAAGGTAGTGATAGGAGTGAAGTGGTTTAAAAAAAAAAAGGACCACTGATTGCCTTGCATGTAAATGTTATCTTACATGGAGTTTATTGACTTGTTATAATTTTATCATTTTTAAAGATTTTATTTATTTATTCATGAGACACAGAGAGAGGCAGAGACATAGGCAGAGGGAGAAGCAGGCTCCCTGTGGGGAGGCTGATGCGGGACTCAATCCCATGACTCCGAGATAACAACCTGAGCGAGCCAAAGGCAGATGCTCAACCACTGAGCCACCCAGGTGCCCCAATTTGTTATAATTTTAAACCTAAACTCCATAGAGATTTGTTACCATAAATAAATACAAAGTTCTTGATTTCCTTTTATCTGTCATCCCTAATGTTCATTCATAAACTCATGGGCATAGGCCTCAGGGATAGTCTCGATTCAGTTTTCACAGTATGCTTAGGAAAATCCTAGAGGTCCTGAGACAGTGCCTTAGGCACCACAGGAGTGGGTGAGGTAGGAGTGGGGGTGACAATAGTGGGCCTCCAGATATCCCTGCCACTGCCTGAGCAGCTTTGTTTTCCTATTTTATATATTAGGCTTCTAAGATTTCATTTCAGGGAAAGAGTCTGCTAATCCAGTCCTTTTGTTTCAGATCTGGAGTCTTAAGCATTCTACTCTGAATATTGAAATGAGAATACTGAGTGTTGTTTAGATCTGACAGTACCATCTTTCTAGCAAGATTCTGAAAGTAAGGTTCTGAGATTAACAAAGCAAACAAAAGCTCACAAATTGTTGCTCTGGTATACTTAACCTCCTTGATGAGGGGGACAAATGTTTTACCTTTTCTTTCCCATTATCTTGTACCTAGTAGCGTTGAAACATATACTTGCTGCTCAAGCATATTGTATAAATCCGACAGACCTCTTTCTCATTATGTACATTAGCTGAGCAAACAGTTAACACTATAAAAGAAAACACTTAAGTTTGTGTCTAAATGTGATGAGAATATTTTAATACTAAATGAAGGAATGATATAGTTAATAAATAATAAAACAGCAATGTATAACAAAAAGGAAGAATAAGGAAGAATGAATAAGGCAGACTAAAGGACCCTTCCTTTAGGACTTGAGGGTTTCCATGAACACTAAATTTTGTGGGGAAAAAAAAATCAGTGGGATATACAGATACAAAGTATATACTAGATACTTGCCCTAAGAGCCTGATTTCTCCTGTACTTCAAAGTGCCATTATTTTTACTACTGTACATGTTTTCCAAACAATATCCAGACCCTCCTAAAACTTAAGTTATTTCACATCATTCATCTGCTAAAAGCCCTCAAGTGGCTCCCCATCTTGTCAAGTCCTTGCAATAGCCTATAATGCCCTACATGATCAGTGCACTTACCTGCCTCCCAGTCCCAGTCTGTCTCATGCATAGGTCTCTGACTTTATTTACCATTCTCCTTACTCATTTTACTCCAGCCATATTGACCTTTTGACTCTTCCACCTTAGCAGCATGGCATGTTGCTCTGACCTTGGGGCCTTTGGACTTGCTGTCACCTCTGCCTGAAATGTTCTTCCCAGATACCAACATGGCTTGATCATTTAATTTTTTCAGGTCTCTGTGAAATGCCACATTCCCAAGGAGGCCTTCTCTAACCATGTCTCAAATAACAACACCCCCCACAAACATTCCCTTATACCCCATACTCTTTTTCTCCATGGCACTCATTATACTGACGCACTGACATTTTATGGGTTTGTTGCCTGTCTCCCCTCTCTAGAACATAAGCTCCACAAGAGCAGGAACTTTGTTTTTTGTGCACTCCTGAAGCCCTGGCACCCAAATCAGTGTCTGGCACAGAGTAATCACTTAAAACTTTTGTGAATTTTCCCACCAGACTTTTAAAAAATTTCCTTGTAGTCCCCATATGGTGGAAATAAAAAGGACTTGAGGCTTCTAGAAATATGTATTTCCCCCAAACCCTCATGGTTCTGATCTAGAGGCTTCCATGTTAGGTCTACACTCCACTCTACTCGCATTTGAAGCTAGGAGGGGAATCCAGTCAATATAACCTCTTCTACTACACTCAGGGAACTGACTGTCAGCATTGAATTCCTTTCTTCCCTATCCCTTCTCAAAGTTCTCCTTTCTCACAAAAAGGTAAGACAGACATCACTGAAATACCATGCTATTCCTTGCACAGAGTAAGTACCCAGACAAACTATACTTCAGCCTTGGAGCCAGCCTACATTGAATCTCTCCAGGGTGCAGGTGATAACCAGAATAGAAAGCCTTCTCAATCAGAGTTGAATTTTTTATAAGCTTTTATTTCAGTGATCAAAAGAATGCAGTAAATGGAATCTATACTGATTAACATTAGGCATGCACCTCTACCTGAAACTGCTGTTAGCTTTTGACTGGCCTAAATCTTTATAAACTATTTAGGCACATCTTTGATTTTTTTTGGACCCTGATATACAGGGTAAGTAAGCTTCTTCCTTGTGACAGTTTAGTACTGAGAATTATGCTCACTGGCTGATTCCTTTATATCTAAAGGCCTCTAGACACTCAGGCTACCTGTACTACCTTGAGACCATAACTTATACATTAAAGTAAATCACAGCATAAGGGAAGGAGATAATCTAGAAAGCTGAGTGTATTGTATTAACATCCCATAGATTTCTTTCCAGCACTGATAGTCAAAACACTAGATAAGGAGGCCTATAGTTAAGTACCAAATTACTTTTCTCCACCTGCTACCCTTTCTGAGAGACACAAAGATGTATCAATCTCCCCAGAAATCTGAAATGAATCCACACAAATGACAGATTTTACTTTATGTGGTCCCACTGTCAAATTAGAGAAAGCAGTTCCACTATCAAAATTATAGGGAGCAGTTTATGGGACTTTGAGAAAGCATAGTCCCATATACAGTAATATGCATCTAGTAGTTTTCCCATTCATCTGTCAATTGTTTTCACAAGATTAGCATTAAAAAACAATCAAATACATATATGACCCTCAACCCCCCCCCACACACACAAAATTGGTCTTTGTTCATTCTCAGATGACAGGATGTCCCAAGAGTGACAAAGGTGGGAGCCAATCCCCCCATAGCCTTTTCTTCAACTATCCCATCAATCGTTCTTCATTTCTTGAACTACCTTCCTTTTCCAAAGAGGTAATGCTGAAATCAGTCAGAAAGGCTTTCTGAGAAAACTGGCTTGGATTTCTGGGTCTGTTCCAGTCGATTCAAGATGAATTGGCTTGTATCAATGAAGCGCTCAACGCAGTTCACAAAACAGGCCTCAGCCCGACTGTCCAACTTTGGCCCAGGCTTGTCCATGCACTTCTCCTGCTCAGGACAAGATACAAAATCACAAAAAGAACATGGGGAAATAATCGAGGAGGGCGAGGAGGGCGAGGTGGGCAGGGGGGAATTCTTGTTAGAGGAAAAACTTCACCACCTAAAAACAGTATCTGATATGTTACTATTTCACATTTGGCATGTGGCAAGCAGTTATCTACAGTTTTACCTTAAATTCTCACAACAACCCTACAAAATAGATACTATTGTTAGTCCTTACTTTACAGAGAGGGAAGGGTGGCTGAGATATTTTGCCCAAAGTTACTGGAACAGAAAATGGCGGAGCTATTACAGAGCAAACAAAAGGAGGGGGGGTGCAAAATACAAGAGAGGTAAACTTTCACTGAATTTGGTTGTAACTCCACAATGCTGCCGCCATTAATTGTTTTTAGGTGAACTCCAGGAAAAAAAAGGGGGTGAAAGAATAAAGCACGGCAGTGACACTCTAAAACCTACGAAAGGAAAAAAAGAAATCTATTACCTGATTCTGTAACACTGTCTACTTAAGCCAGAAGTTCTTGAATACTGTCATGATGTATGGAAAATTATATGAATTTTCCTAAATGGCCCACAGAATCTGAAAGAAGCTTACAGATTCTTAAAGGAGTCCTTAACCACAGCCCCTCCTGGCCAAAATGTAATGAATCACAGATTTTTTTTTAAAGAATCAAAGCACCAAGGAGTACAGAAGTAAGCATTTGTTAGGGGCCAGAGTCCAGCAATACTGTAAGTTTATGTGAAAGGGGCTACAGAACTGATGACTGTATATAGTTCAAGATTAAGTGGTTCAAATGAACTTTGTTCGTTATTCTTTGCTGTGTACACAAGCCTCTCACACTGTCCACTTCCAAGGAAAATTATCCTTAGCCTCTGAATTCTATGGGTTTTCTTTCCACAAGGCAGGGCAGTTATGCTGTCCTTGATAGCCAGAGAACACTTTGATCCCAAGCTGCAAATGCCTTCCACCCTTTGCCAAAGTTCCCTCACAGGACATATCAATTCTTCAACAGTCAGACCTGAAAGGGCTTAGTATTACACAACAATCCAACAAGAAAGCAAGTAAGAGAGAGTGTGTGTGTAGAGATTACACCACTTTTACAGTTAGTGGGCTAAAGCCACTCATTTCTCACGGGCGATGGTTAAAGCAACTGGGTAATCCAGGTAAACCGTGAGGAATCCAGAACAGGAGATTCACTCTCTGGGAATAGGGGCTGCAAAGATAAAATCTCAGTATTGGTGGCTCTCATCAGTCTTGGTGATCAGCACTTGGCAGCTTCAAACTCAGGTGCCTAAAGTGCTGCTCTGGACAGGGGCAAAAGTCGGCTGTGATCCCCAGTCCTCCCTCTGCACCAACAAAGCCAAGGTCTGGGGTGAGAGTGCCCCGAGAAGCGGAGTCACCTTTTCTATCTTCCCGCTATGTCTGAGCAACGTGAGGAAATCAAGGGAGCGCTACTGGGTCCTCCCCCTCCCCGAATTCCGGACGTCCTGGCGAGTCTCGCCTGGCAAGGTCGGGGGAAAGTAGGTACCGTGGCCAGGTCCCAGCCCCAGGCTCCTCACCCAACAAAGTTCCGTCATCTGGTGCACCAGTTGCTGGAAGCGTTGCTTTTGAGTCTCCACCTCGATGAAATGCTGCAGCTGTGGATCCACCGAGCCCAAACCCGCCGCGGATGAAGACGAGGAGGAATCCATCCCAGCACCGCCACGCGTGCCTAGACGAACTCCGCACCAACTCACCGACCTTCACGTGTCTCCGCGACGGAACCGGAACCACAACCAGCCACCTCCCGGCCCACCTCCGTGAGCGCACTGCGCCGGCGCGTGGCCCTGTGCGCGGGTCTGCGCCCGCCCGCCCGCCGCTCCTCCCAGCCTCCTGTGCGCCCGGGTCCCGCCCGCTACCCCGAGGCTGCGCCCCACGTGAGCCCTGAGGCCTCGGAGCTTGCAGCCCAGTGCTGCGGTGCTTTCTTCTTCTATAGGAACGAGAAAGGGAAAAAGGTAAAAGAGGAAGTTACTTAAGTCAAGTTACTTAACACGTGGCCGGGTTCCGGCTGGCCCAACAGCCCCGCCCCTGCCCACTTCCAAATGGGCCCGCGCTTTTCGTGCTGCAGTACTGGCTCTCGCTTGGCCCAGACTGCCATCCTGGGGCGACAGTTCTTTGATGGTGTTTTCCCTCCTATCGGAGGAGAAAGAGGCTCCGGCAGAATTTGTCCCCAACTTTCAGATTCGTTCCGGTAACAATTCATGCCTGTCGTTTGCCAGGCACTGGTGCTTTGCTTGTGAGTTTGTCTCTGACTCGGAGCCAGAATTATCCAAGAGCCAGAGGGGTTAAATTGCTGAGGATCTTGTCCAGTTCTCAAAGTAGGAATATGCCAAACCAATGCCACACAAAAGTTTTCTGGAACACTGAGAGTGTTTCCGAGAGGTTGCGGGATTAATCGAGACAGCAAGAAACTTTCATGCATTCCAGTAATTTTATTTTATCAAAACACCCCCCTCCCATTTTTATGACACCCTTTTATTCTTGTCAAATTCTGCCTCCCCCACCAAGCTCTAATGCCTACCCAAAGAGTTGTTGGACCCCTTGTCAGGCTATTTACATCCCTCCCTCCCCCAAACTTTCTATTCCAAATTCAGTCTGTTTTCATACTCATGGAAAATTTTCTCTCTGAGGACAATACCAGACACAATAATTCCTTGGCTTTTGCTTAGAAGGTACTATCTCAGGTAATCAAAGAAGAGAGTCATTCCTAGATGTAGAGAGGGGCCTTTGGGTATTCATTGAGAGTACAAAGGCTCCAGGGCCTGTAAGCCTGGGATTTCCTCAGAAGAAGTGAAATTGGGCCTTGTGGAAGAGAGGAATAGAACCAAGAAGCCTATTGGTGAACTCAGGATTCTTCATCCATGACATCTAGGATGTTGCTCAGAAGAATTTTGAAGGTAGGACGTTCCTCTGCTTTCTAAAACCAAAGAAAAAGCAGTGTGTTACAGTGGGCTAGAATCCAGAATTCAGGGGAAATGCAACATGTAGGCAGAAATGTTTATTAAGTATATACAATATGACCTGTAGCATACCCTGTAAAAAAAAAAAAAAAGGAAAAGAAATAGAAGTGCTCCATGAAGTCCTTGTTCACTTTTCATCTTCAGTAGCTCAGGTGATGAGGATAATTTGCAAATTAAACTAACAAACACTGATTAAAACTGAGGGCAAATTCATTACAAAACTGTACACCAATGCATCATTATTTTGGATCCTCAAATGAAAAATGGCTACTAAACAAGTTTAAATGTTTGCCAGATCTGAACTCTTGTAAGCTTTCTTTTTTAATTAATTAATTAATTAATTTTTTATTGGAGTTCAATTTGCCATCATATAGAATAACACCCAGTGCTCATCCCATCAAGTGCCCCCCTCAGTGCCTGTCACCCAGTCACCCCCACCCCCCACCCACCTCCCTTTCTTGTAAGCTTTCAAACACCATTCTATCATCCCGTAGCCAAAGTTTTAGCAAGGAATTAACATTTCAAGACCATGGGCTGCATCACTGAGCAGGGCCCCCTCGGGCACCTGGGACATTTTATTAGTACTGTCCGGCCTTTAGACTAAGGCCTTTTGTGAGAGCCATGGTCCATAAACCCCTGAGGTAGTTAGTGATTCAGGGCATATTCATGCCAGAAAGGTCTCAATCCATCAGAACCAAAAAGTCATCAATTTCTTTTTCCTTTGAATCAGTGGTTTGTAAACCTAGCTGAGTACCAGAATTTCCTGGGAAGTTTAAAAGGACATTTCTGGGTTCTGCTTCAGACACACCTAATTGGAATCTCTGAAGATAGGGCCCAGTCATTTGCAGTTTTAAGAGTACACCAGGGATTCTGATATGCATCCAATTTCAGGAGTACTACTTTAAACAGGCTGTGGAGACAGTACCTGTCTAAAACAGTCAACTAGTGGAGTGAGGACGTCCTAGTTGGGAAGGAGCAGAGTCCATCCCCCATAATCCTGCATGGCACAGGAGAGAGAGGGAAATGTTTGTCCCTTTCTTCATGCTTCCTTTGTGACCTAAGTCATTTGTTGAAGGGAAAGGAGCCACGCTCTAATGCAGTTACCCACTTTTCACCCCACCAAGAGGGCTCCACATTCACATATGTGCTTATTGGACATTGTGCTTCCCTGTTTCTAGGGGTACAGCATCTATTTCCTACTAGTGATTGAGGTTGCCAATTTAACATTACCCAGGATATACTGAAAAGTGGAAAAAGCACCTCTGAAAGAACCCAAGGTGAGAGCACCAAAACATTTTAGTAATAGTGGGACAGACTCCTTATTTTCAAAATACCACATCTACCCACATACCTCATGATGCACCATATTTTTTTTTTTTTATAAACGACCACTGCCTATTTTAGTTCTCTTTCAGGAGGTTTTTTTTTTTTTAATTCTAGTTAGCACCACAGCCAGGAAAGGTTGGCTGTTAATAAAGTAGAAGAAAGGACCAATGATGTCCAAAGGAATGAACATAAATTTTAATGGCTTTTCTTTTTAAATGTCAATACATTTGTCTGAGTGCCTTTAACTGCCTGCTTATGATAGGTGACACAGCCCCACATCTCCTCTCCTTGAAGCTGAGTTGGTAATGGGGTCTGCTGGTGGTACTCTAGTGAGAACTAGATGAGCCTGGGAAAGTCTCTGACCATCAAAGGACTGAGGTACAGGCTGGGCCCAAGAATGTGCACAGTTATCAGTGTGTACCCAGCTGCCACATGGCCAGGGAGAGTGGGGACTGGGTGCCTGGCTGGCTAAATAGGAAAGTAGGCTCAGGAAATTAATTTAAGAGGTCCTAATAAAACACTTACCTCATGCCAGCAGCTGTACATGATGGTATATACTCTCTCTGAAGCTAGATGAGGCCTATAGAGACGGAGGCCTTGGGCAATGTGTTCAGCAGTTTCACTGTTAGTAAATCTTTCATATGGCATCTTCCCCAGAGAGTAAATTTCCCACATCAAAACCCCTAGACAATGAAAAAAATATATTAAGCTGATTTAGTCTCTTTGGGTGTTTGGGATCCTAGTCTTCCTAGATCAACCTCAGATTATTATATTCAGCTGATTCCCCACTCTGTGAATTTTCCATTTTGTCCCAACTTCTGCTGTAGTACTGCCCACACTGGAGAGTAATCGGGGTTGTACTGGACTATTAGTTCTTCTGGAGAGAGACATCATCTTATTTGTCTTTGTAATTATAGGGTCTGGCAGAGTCCCATGGTGCATAATCAGTATTCAAAAGCTGTGGAATACTAAATAAATTGTTTCTCTCGATTGTAAATTCTAAGAAGGCAGAGATGAAGTCTAGTTTACTCTTTCTATCCTCAGGAACCCCTGTGGTGCCTGACAATGGTGAGCACTCCCTAAGGACTAGAAGAATGAAAACAACAAATAATAATCTCTCTGTGCAGGTTGCAAAGTGTGAAATTCCCCAATTGCATTCCTCTTCCTTTGAGCTGTATAATCTGTATAATTTTATTCACTCACCAAAAGCCCAGATGTCAGATTTGCTGCTGAACTTGCTATACATAAGGACTTCTGGTGGTGACCATCGGACTGGAAATTTGGAGCCTACTGAGCTTGTATATTCATCATCCAGGACATACCTGCAGAGGGTTCAGGACTTGTTACAATTTTTTTTTTGACTTGTTCCTATTTGGAGAGCTTGACATTTACTTAAATTTTCTTGGCACAGTCACATGAGCTAAACAAATACATGCTTACAGGCCAACCAGTGTGTTTTACAAATGTTACATTTAATGTATTCCTGTTTTCATATCTGATTTAGCTTTCCTGATTGACAATATGGTTACAGCAAGGATGAAGTGAAATAAGATCTATTAGGCACTCCTTTCTTCTTCTTTCTCTCCCTTTCTGTTTTATCCTTCCTTCTATTCTGCAGTTGCAAGTGGGGACTAGACTGATTAGGAAAGAAGGAGGCAAGGGAGAGAGAGAGAGAGAGAGAGAGAGAGAGGCAGAGGAATAAAGACAACAGGGTTGACAGATCAAAATGAGGTATTGGGGATCTTAGCTTTAAAAAGAGGGATGGAAGGCAGCCCTGGTGGCTCAGCGGTTTAGCGCCGCCTTCAGCCCAGGGCCTGATCCTGGGGACCAGGGATCGAGTCCCACATTGGGCTTCCTGCATGGAGCCTGCTTCTCCCTCTGCCTGTGTCTCTGCCTCTCTCTCTCTCTCTGAATAAATAAATAAATCTCTCTCTGTGTGTGTCTGTCATGAATAAATAAATTAAATAATTAAAAAAATAAAAAGAGGGAGGGAGAGGGGCACCTGGGTGGCTCAGTGGTTGAGCACCTGCCTTTGGTTCAGAGTGTGATCCCTTGGTCCTGGGATCCTGGAATTGAGTCCTGCATCAGGCTCCCTGCAGGGAGCCTGCTTCTCCCTCTGCCTATGTCTCTGCCTCTCTCTGTGTGTCTCTCATGAATAAATGAATAAAATATTTTTTAAAAGAAGAGGGAGGGAGAAAGGAGAGGAAGGAGATATTATAATAAAAGAATGAAAGAAATGACAAATAATTCAGAGAAAGAAGAGGAAGAAGATGGTGAGAAAGACTAGAATGAGGGGGAAAAAAGAAAGGGAGAGGATTCAAAACAATAATGCTGCGTCATGTTGTACTGTGCTATTTTTACTTTTAGAAGGAAAGGTGAAAATGGCACACTCACCTGGACAGGCCGAAGTCAGATACTTTAACAACTCCTTGATCGTTTACCAAACAGTTTCGAGCTGCCTGTAGTACAACAGTTACCCATGAGACTCTGCCTTTGGCACACAGGTTAAAGGTACAAAGCTTCTGCCCACCAGGGGAATGAAGCCAGGGAAGCCTCATCTCTTTCAGCTCAAGAAACACTTTCCCACCCAGCAGGTGTCAGGTGATGCCACTGAGAAACTCTGATGCATTTCCACTACATCTAAAGCAACCTGATATATAGACATAAGTAAAGCATTGAGGGCAGGCAGAATGATTTCATTCACATTGACGATTCCATGATACCCCATCCTCTCCTGAATTGATGAAAGAATCAGGGAGAACAGAAAACAAGTTTGTTTTGTTTGCTTCTCTGCCAGTGGGACTAAGACAATTTGAGCCTTGGCTTGGCTGAAATAAATAGGGGCACAAACTCTGATGCCTCTAGAGGTCAGGCAGGCAAAGTGATAGAATGAAATGGGGTGGGTAGATTGCAGGAAATGGCAGAGCATGCAGTTGGCCTGGAGGAGGCAAGCTGCTCCTCAGCTCCATCTGACTATTAGCATGGCCTCTGTGAATGAGCCTGCTGTTTCAAGATGGTCAAGATTTTCAATAGAAGCTGGAAATTCAGGTTTTTCAAATGTGTTTGTGTTTGCTGACTAACATAGAACATTTAAAAAACAATGACGAATGTACCCACAGACCCCCATTATATGACTCTGATGTAACCAAATGATGGTTCTGTGCCACTGGGAAGTAGGGTACCCTTCTGTCCTGAAGGACCCCACCATTTCCTTGTTGTGGTAGGGGGCTGGCACGAGTGACTGCTCCAGCTTCCACCTTGGCACAAGTTGTACTGTTGAGGCTGGAGATCCTTGACTGGCTGACTACTGGGGCATAGGTTCGTTCACCTAACTCTTACTGTTTTCTAGACAAAACTGAAATGATAATTCTAGCAACCCTCCTTATCCAGGTATGATATATCTTCCTCTGCTACTTCCACCCCCTCAGCCCTTGGTCCCAGGCCAATCCTTCTGAGGTCCTACCAGGTCTCGGTGAAGGAATTGCTTTGACTCCAGGTATTCCATGGCTTCACAGACATCCTTGCACATCTCCAGCAGCTGCTGAGTCTGGAAACGGTTGCGCATTTCCCTCAGGTAGTTCAGGAGGCAGCCATTGGCCATGTACTCAGTGATGATGAAGATAGGGCGCTGTTTGGTGCAGACGCCATACAATTGTACCAGCTTCTCATGGGAAAGATTCCTACAGAAGAGGCAACAAACCTTTCTGGCTCTGCATACTAATCAGAAAGGGACTGGATAGGAAAGGGGTTGGCCTGGAAGTAGAGCATCAGATAAGGGACTGTGATAACAAGTTGAGCTTCCTCCTTCCTTCCCTTTTTTTTTTTTTTAATTTTTTTTTTAGAATACTTTTTAAAAAAAATTTTTATTTATGATAGTCACACAGAGAGAGAGAGGCAGGCTCCATGCACCGGGAGCCCGACATAGGATTCGATCCCGGGTCTCCAGGATCGCACCCTGGGCCAAAGGCAGGCACTAAACCGCTGCGCCACCCAGGGATCCCCTTCCCTCCCTTTTGATCTAAACCCCCAAAGTGCCTAATATGTGAGGGTGGGCAGGGATTTGGAGCCCAAACAGAACAGAAAATAAGCTCAGGGCTGACTGAACACCAAGGCTAATCAGAAGCAGTCTTTCTTTTGAAAGTCTCATTTTTCACATTTATCCCCAAATGCTACAATAGTACACACCCATGATCAATACTATTAGCAACCAATATGTAAGGCAAAGAAATGATTACTTTAGCGGTTAGTACTCCCAACAAAGACTGACCTCAGGTCTTGGTCCCAAATCTCTCTCAATCTAAGTCACCTTAAGCCACAGTGGAAACTTTCTCAGTAATTCCTAGACTCCTAGGAGTCTAGGAGTCTCCTAGTAATTCCTAGACTCAGTAATTCCTAGATTGTAGAGCTGAGTTTGGGCTGTAACTCACATCATGACTTTGGCTTCTTCAATGAATTCATCCTCAGACATGGAGCCTTCTTTGATCATCTTGATGGCCACATCATATTGGCCTCTCCATTTCCCATATTTCACTACCCCAAACTGTCCAGTCCCCAGCTCCTTCAAGAAGGTCAGGTCCTTTGGATCAATTTCCCATGATCCTATAACAACAAAGCCTCAATATGATTATTTTGGGAATCATGTATGTATAATTCCTACAATAGGTAAGAATCCCTACTAGGGGCAGAAAAGGCAAGCAGTAAAAGGGAAATGCTCAAGAATATAATCTATCTTTGCTCAGGTCAATCTCAGGGACAGGGTGGTTACTGGTTGGAGGAATTGGAATTCTAGGTGCACATCAGCCATAAAGGAAGGAGAAACTAGACAATCTTTTAAAATCTCTTTATGATTATGGTTTTTTTAATCACACAAAAAATAATCCCTTTATGAATCTATGTTCTTGCAGTCCCAGTAGGAGCCACCAGAGGGAGGAAACTATTAAATAACTTGTTTATTAAATAATCTTCTTTGAGGCAGCTGGTGCAGAACAGTGTGCTGCAAGGTCCAGTGGGGTCAGCCAAAGGTAGTCCTGGTAACTGACCAATCCACCCTACCCTAGAGAAATAAGCAGTTACCGTAGCCCAGGCCTGCAGTGGAAGGTGCATTCTTGTTTTGTTGAGACACTGGATATTTGAGCCTAGATATGAGCCCTGAAACATACAGAGAGGGTCATGCTGCTGGTGCAGTGTAGGAGGTGGGATGCTGAACACACCCTCACTTAAAACCTCACACTTCTTATATCCATTCTTCCGGTACATTTTGAATCCCAGAAGATCTCCACGAACCCAAATTTTTCAGGAAGCTTCTCTTCTCACCAAAGAATTTTCAGAAGAAAAAAAGAGAAAATACTAATGGAAATACACTCCCCAACTAAATATATCCCCACCTCCCAGCCCAGGCTTAGCTCACATCCTACTGCTGCTTTTAATACTGAAAAGTGTAATTGGGACCCTATAAAATGATGGCCTCAACACTGCCTTGCATGGAGGTAGCAGATAGCAGCAAGTCTTCTCAGTGAAGCTTATCCCATGCATTCATGCCCTCACCAATCTCCAGTTTTTTAAATGTCTACCCTACTTAGAAACTGTCTTCTGGTGTTTTCTAACCTGTATGTTCTTTGAGGGCAAGGACCTTGACTAATAATTTTACTGTGATCTCCAGTACCAACAAAATTGCTGAGTAGATGATAGGAACTCAATGAATACTCACTGATTTGTTAATTTACCAGCATCTTCTGTCTTTCCTTAGCACTGAGCATCAGTCATCAAATAAGAAGTCACTCCCTACTGGCTGAGAGTCTGCCTTTGACTGCCTCTTTACTTGATCTCTACCTGGCATCATAGGGGTTTTCTTTCACCAAATTTGCACTACCCTGTGAGGCTTTTTCTTCTCACCACCTTGTCCCGAATTGCTTCTCCTGGTTTTTGTCACATCCTTCTTCTCTGGTACCCCTGATACTCACCTGCAGAGTTATGCTGATGGTAGTTAATGAGCTCAGGAATGGTGCTGAAAAGGTGCTTCTCTGCCAGGTAATACTGGCTCTGAGGTGTGGAACACACAACATAATGGCGTATCACCCCTTGAGGGTCCCTGAAGAAGTGGATGCTGAGTCAGCAACTTGGAAACAAGGGTCAGCAGGACCCAAGAAGTAAAGTGAAATGAATTTTGAGTTTAAGGGACAGAGGTAGTAGGAGGGATACACCATTAAGAAGCTATTGGGGGTACTAGGAGAGGCACACCATTAAAGCACCTCTGTCCTTTGTCCCCAGGGCCTTGAAACAGTAACACTTACCCTGTAGATTTAGCAAACACAGACACAGTATATTTTCCAGCTTTGCTGGAGTCTCTGACAATGAAACCTCCTTCTTTCCCCTGAAACAATGAAAAAGAAGCTGACTTGAAGGAGGAAGTGGCACTCACATCTGCATTCCACCTGCCCAAACTTGAGAGAAAAAGTGAAGCCCTAATCTTACTGCCAAGTTCCATGTTTGAACTGCAGCCTCATTGTTTTTGATAGTGAAAAGTGCAATTGATATCCCCCTCCATAAAATGATAGTCTTGACACTGCCTTGCTTTGAGGTGACAGAGAACAGCAAGCCCTCACTTGTTGTGCAAGGAGAATGCCATTTGCCTGTGGTCACACACTTACCTCTTGCTTCAGCAGTTGCTCAGCTTGACTTCGAGTCATGTGTTTGGAATACCACCTGTAAAGGGAGAATGCTTCAGTGGCTCTTCGGCTGTGGTGTTAGCAGGTGGCAGAGGTGTCCGGGGATGGGATCAGAGATAGAGCACTCAAGGACAATCCATTTTCATGATTAGGGAGAAAGGACAGTGACAAAAGATTGGCATTTTCACCCTTTCAAATGTTTCCTATCAAGTTGTCAAATCCTTTTCTTTGAGTGGTTCTTCTGGGTTGGAGTGGGGGTGGGGCATGGTGACCTCTGTAGCTCTCATAAGCAAAGGGTGTTTGGGGGTGAGAGTAAGACAGAGCCACTGAGGGTGGTGGCATCATTTGACCCAGTTGGCACTGACTTTAATAAGTACCTTGAAATAAATTTGTTGAAAATATAAAAATGTATACACTATCTTTGGTTCTTCTGGCAAGACTGTGTGCTGGAAACATAAGAATACTCACTCATACATTTCTATGGAGTCTTCTGCTTCGGTGACATAGTTACTAGGGATGTAGCCTTCCTGCCTGTAGAGGAGACAATGTGGTAGATCATCCAGCACTTCCTATCCTTCAGTGGGGAGACAGATTCATATGCCCATATCTCTGGGCTCACAACCAATCTCAAATGGAGGTCTATAAACCACACCCCTCCATCAAAGAGAATCATGTCACTGATGCGTGGCTAGGCCAGTGAGGTGTGTAGCTTTGCACATGTGGCACTGACACATATGTCAGGTGTGCATGACAACATATGGGCCAGACTCTACAGGCTCAGAGGTGTGGCCATAAGTAGCGCTGTACTCTGGGAAGTACTTGCTGGAACAGTATATTCCCTTTGGTGTGGGAAGGACAATTTCTGATTGGGATACCGAGTAGGGGAATTATGCTGCAAGATTTTGCACCTGTGTGGAGTGGACGGGCACAGAGTTGTAGAAGACCTGGAGTGGACTCACCCATTTTTATCCCGTGCTCTCCACCAGGGTAAGTTGCTCTCCTCCAGGATAAAATACTCCTCTCCCTTTCGCAGCTGTAGATCATTTGCATTCATTGGCATGTAATCATAAAGGGCTACAACCTTTTTCAGCTCACTTGTAGAGGCAGGCGCTGCTGTTGGCTCAGGGGGCAGTGGCTTTTTCAAGATCTGTGTAGTTGGAGAGAAAAGTAGGGCTGTTTGGCTAGATATCAAGCACTCTCCACTTCTCCCTCAACTCTCTGCCTTACTAGAGACACCAGTCTAACCTAAATCAGGCATAATAAAAGGTTTATTCAGCATTCATTCAACAAGGATTTTCAAGTACCTATGCTGGGCTCTCGGCCTGGAGTGCACATCAGAATCATCTAGGGAGCGGTTAACAATCCCAGGCAGTTTCCTACCCCAATTATGTCAAAATCTCAGGGGACAGGACCCAGGCATCAGTATTTTTAAAGCTTCCTGGGCAAGAACCATGAATAGTCATGGTTAAGAAATCTTGACACTAAACCAGTGCATTAGTCTATTAAGTCTGAATCTTGGTTTCCTTGTTTATAAAATGGGCATAATAACTCCTGCCCTGCTTACTTACAAAATATGAGAAAGGACTTTTTATAATTCGAAAAGTAACCAAAAAATCAACTTTTAAAATAATAGATTAATGGTAGAATCAAGTATTGGGTATATGGATGTTTATTGTTAAATTCTTACAACTTTATGTTTGAAAATATTTTTCATTTTTAAAAAATCAGGCTTTGTTTTATTTTAAACAAGTGATTGGATTAAATTGTTGCCAAGAACTTCCTAATAGCCCTCTCTCTTACCACTGAAGAGTGGCAAGATTTGTCCTACTTAAGGACAGGTCCCATATCTCCACAAGAACACCAATTGACACTGCCAAGTCCTGTTGGAATTCGGAGACTGGTGTGTTTTCAGGGTGTGACTATAAGTTTCTTTCTTTTTTAATTTAAATTGTATTTTTAAATTAATCTTTATGCCCAACATGGGGCTCAGACTCAAAACCCCAAGATTAAGAGTTGAACGCTCTACTGACTGAGCCAGCTAGGCACCCGTGTAAGTTTCTATTTAAGCAGTAGCAGCACCAATTTCCCTGTATACCTGGTCTTCCTCAGGCGTGGGAGGAAGAGGCTTTTTTGTCTTTCTGTGAGAACTCCCAGGTTTCAAACCTGCAAAATAAGAAACTAGTGTTGACATAGGATGCATTTTAGGAAGGGGCCCAGGGACAGATTTGATCAGGGACTTAGCTTTTGAGCCTTTAGGAACATTAAAAGTCTGAGGGGATATAGCCTTGTGCCAGGTCACGTGGCTTGGAGAGCAGAGCACCAGTGGGATTTTGGCCCTGACTTATCCCCTTCCCCAGACCCCTTTGTGCAGTGGCGAAATGTACAAACCTGGGTTTGATAAACCCTTTCAAGAGTGATGGATAGTCAAAAGAGGGAGAAATTATATTGATCAGATCTCTTACTTCCATTCCTGTTTTCCAAAATTTGGCAGCCCATCGCATTTTTGGCTGTCTGAGAGCAGCAGAGATACTGCCCATCGATCCAGAAGCAAGGGTGGTATTTCTGTACCAGATCACTGTTATACCGGATTACTGTAACAGGAGAAAAGAGAGAAGGAGATCACATCTGACATTCTGAAGAATTCACCATTTGCATGTTTTCCTCTTTGACTAAGGTTAGTGATGAGCTTCAAACAACTGCCCCTTCCTCACCTACCCTGAAGGAAAGCAGATGACAGAACCAATTAGCTGACATCCCTGGTCCTGGAAATTTCTTGTGAAGTTCTCTTCAGTGGTCTGTCATGATGACTATCTCCTGACCACCAAGATAAGAATATCTGATGTTTCCAGAGCCCAAGAGCAAAAAAACATATGTTATTTGTTTTCCCAGTAACCATTTCAATCTTCTTGTAAGGCAAGGTATTGATTATGGTATTCTTTTCCAGATACAGGAAGCGATGTGCCCAAGCTAAACTCTCACTCCAGTTCTCAGCATATCAATGTCTCAGCTACCTGAGTGATCTTTTAGAGATATTTGCTTTAGTGAAAATGTCTGCATCAGGCTTCCTGTATTCATAGAACAGTCAATAGAATGGAGCTCAGGAGCAAATGAGGTGACTCTTCTCCTAGAATAAATATAGATCCAGTTTTCCTAGGGCCACTGAAGTGGGTGAGCTCGTTGTGGGAAATAAAAACAGTTCCATTTCCTTCGCAGAGTCATGAAGCTCAAAAGACCTCCCAGAAGCCAAAGTACTTTGCAAAGAATAGAGTGGTTTGCAGATAGGAGGAATTGGTATTACTGTTTTTAATACTGTGGCATCTCAAGAATCTTAACATGAAGTAAATTAGACAAGTCATTTTGGGATCATGTTGTCAGATAACAGAGAAGCAAAGACAACTGAAATAATTGACAACAGCTAGCATTGGGGCAAAAAGACCTCGGCTGATCTAAGAATATACACATTTGAGGGATGCCTGGGTGGCTCAGTTAGTTAAGCATCTGCCTTCGGCTTAAGTCACAATCTTAGGTTCCTGGAATCGGGCCCTGGGCAGCTGGTGCCCTGCTCAGTGGGGAGTCTGCTTCTCCCTCTCCCTCTGCCCCTTCCCCCCAATGCACTGTCTCGCTCTTACTCTCTCTCTCTCACTTCCCCTCCCTAACCACCCCCCCCCGTCAAAAAAATTAAAATAAAAAAATAATATGCACATTTGAGGACTTACACATGTCAGTGTTACTGCTAAGAGGAAGCCCACATCACTTTTTTAAAAGATAAAAAAAAGATAAAAACAAGGCAAAGCGTTCCTCTATAGAGACCAGCTCAAGTCCTTAAGAGCTTGTTAGTCATACTCTATTCACTTAAGACTTTGGGGGAAGCCTAGAAGCTTCTGGTGGCCAAGTGCATTTTACAGGCTAATGAACAAAAGCACTTTTTTTTAAGTGCTATTATGATGTGTTTCTAAACATGGATTTGAAGACTTCTAACCACTGTCCCCTGCCCACCCTCACCCCTTACTTTCTCAGCACTCCCCTTCACCATCATACCAAGTACAGGGTGGTAGGGTGGTGGGAGCTATTCAGATGGAAGTGCAAGCTCCAAGGGGCTGCAGTGTCAGTAGAGAATTTTTTATTTTAAAGATTTTATTTATTTGAGAGAAAGAGAGCATGAGTGGGGAAGGGGTAGAGGGAGAGGGAGAAGCAGGCTCCCCACTGAGCAGGGAGCACAGATGCTTAACCAACTGAGCCATCCAGGTACCTTTGTCTATAGAGATTTTTAAAACAATAATAAAACCAACCATAACTCTGTCTTTTTTTATTATCTGGCACTGGCAATTCTGAACAACATTCCAGATATCAGCCAGGACTGATTGCTCTCACTACCTCCACTCCTTGCCCTCCCTCCCCCCACCATTACTCTTCACCCAGGGATTTGTAGATCCTTTGGTACAGGCCTAGACACTGGTAGACCTGCCAAGAATTCTTAACCAACACCTGGCTGCTCTGATAAACAAAGCTATGCTAATGAGCGCACATAATACTTTCTGCCTCTGTACCTCCAGTAGATCATTAAGAGCTCACCCTACATCCCTGAATACTGCTTGGTACTTAAGAGGTCCCTTGAAGATGACACCTTTCTTTTGTTAGCCAATCCAGAACTGGCATTTCCAGCTACCTAGGAGCAAATTGTGAAAGCAGAGTGTCTCCAGAAGAGACACTCCATAAGAGACTAAATGTTTGTTTGTGTCCCCCTGAAATTCATATGACGAAGCCCCTCAATGTAATGGTATTAGGAGATGGAGACTAAGGGAGGTGATCAGGTCATAAGAGCAGAGTCCTCATTATGAGCAGAGTCCTCATTATGCCCTTATAGGAAGAGACTTGAGAGAGATTTTCTCTCTCTGCCATAGGAGAACATAGAAAGTGGCCATTCTGCAAGCCAGGCAGATAGTTCTTGCCAGGAATCAAATTCACTGGCACATTAATCTGGGACTCCCCAGCTTCCAGAACTGTGATAAATCAACATTTGTTGTTTAAGCCACTTGGTCTATGGTTTTTTTTTTTTTTTTATTACGCCTGAGCTAACTAAGACAGTGTCCAAAGAGGAGGGCCAGGAAAGACTACTTCACCAATGCACAGGGCCAATCCTATCTGGGAAACACTAATGGTTGGTGCACATTCTCCAAGTACTTGATGGGCTGCTTTCTCATATTCATATTTATCAGGATAATGTCTAAAATTCTGTTTCAGGTATGCATGAATTATTCCTTCCTATATCGGTCATTAGAGTTTTGCCAATCCACTCTTTCTTTCATTTTTGGTGAGGTCAGGCCTTTTGCTTCTTTTTGAAGTTGCAATTAAGAGAGGATCTATTGAGCTTGACCAAACAAAGGTTCTAGAGTAAATGTAGACACATATCTGTGGTGCTATAACATTAAAGTGACCACTGCCATATTCAAGGAAACGGAAGAAGAGAGCCCATGGCAAAGTCCTCAGGGATACAACCTCTGCATGGAAAATACCACTGAAAAAAAGATGGCAGCTGGACATGGGTACCTGAAGCACTACTTTTAAATTGAGGTATAATTTATATACAATCAAGTATGCAACCTAAGACATACAACTAGCCAATTTGTCTACAACCATTTACCACTTAGGTCCAGCACCAGAGAAAGCTCCTTCATGTACTTTCATAACCAATAGCCCTGCTGAGGTAGCCAGTATTCTAATGAAATCCCCTTTGCATGTTAATGATTTTCAGTTGGTGCATTTTATCTACAGTGGGATAACTTATCCCTGGAGTAGGATTTTATGCCTTCTAGATTATCTCACAGTTGGCCTTGCCAGCACTTGGGGCTGTTCTGGTATTGTTAGGACTTGCACCTAAATCTCCTGACAACTGTGGTATTTGTTGCAAGGTGCTTCCCTTTTGGCTCATGTTGTCAGCCCAAGCAGGTTCAACAAGATATATACCCCGGTCTGTAACAACTGGAAATGAAATGCCTTCAGTAAAGTGCAAGCGAAGAGAAGGCAAAATTGCACCTTACCTACACTACCTATCCACACTAATAACTCAATTGAAGTGGTGGTGTTTTCTATTTGTTTTGGCTTTATTTTTACTGTTGTAATTTTACTTGCCTAATGAACTTTAGCAGTTGTGCATAATCAGCATTATATTTGATTTGAGTCAGTCAACCAAGTTTATAAGCTGGATATTCTTATCCTTTGTCATTGCTCATACCTTGAATACAGTGGGCACTCAATAAGTATTTGTTAGGCTAATCTATGATTGGTTTTGAAATTAGTAATGTAAGTGTAAAGGAGTTACTAACTTGTATATGTCTCATGTTTTGTCTTTTCTGGTTCTCCCTCAGTACATCCCACCTTCCCCTGCTTCCACACTAAATCCTAGCTGTCTATCAACATGGAGCCCAAGTTAGTGGTGGCTGTTTACACTCAACAGAAAAATCTGTTAACACAACTATTGGTCCCTCTCTGCGTGCAAGGTGCTGTGTGAGGCATTGTGGATGGAACCAAGAAAGTGCAAATATATATGCCCTCTGTGTGCTTATTTTGCACCCCTAGGGTAAAGCAGGCCTCTTACCTCAAAACATGCCAAGAACTGGACTTTGTGGTATAAGATATCATCAGTTTGCAATCTCAACATGTCCTTACTCTAGAGTATCTTGCAGCCAACTATAGGTGTAATTTCTGGACTTGAGAACAAAGCATCATGAAACTATTAATAAGCTTAGGCTCTGGAGTCATAGAGACATAGGGATATGGTAAAAATCCAGACTTCACCTCTCAGTGTGCCCAGGAGTAGGTTACTAAACCTCTTTGAACTTCAGTTCCCCCATTTGTAAACAGGGGAATGATACATACTTCATAAGCTTCTCATGAGGATTAAAAGCTAGTACATTTGAAACACTTGGCACAGAGCCTAGAACATCATAAGTGCTCACTAAGTGTTAGCTATTACCATTGTTGTTTTTAAGCCAAGGTTGCTGCAAGAATTAAGTGAGATAATAAATATAAGGTATCTAGCTCAGTGTCTGGCACATAGCAAGAATTCAATAAATGACCCATTTTTTCCTTTCTCCTCTCCTCTTTCAGCTTGAGAGATTCGGTTTTATTTTGGCCAATCAGACCTGTACTCAAGGGAGTGAATAAGGGTGGTACAGTGAGCCACCATATATCAGAATCTAAATGTTAAGACAAAGGGCTGTCATGCAATAACCCAACCATGCTGTTATCAGTCTGCCATCCTTCCTGTTTCTCTAGGCAGCCTTTCCTGATGTCAACTCAACCAGTTAATCTCTCAGTCACTTGACATGTGGCTATATATACACACAAATACGTCTGCATGCATCCTGTGCTGCAAACCTCTAGAGTCAAGTTTATCTGAATGCATTGTATGGTCTTTGTCAAATGCCGAAACTATGTTCAAGTTTAAGTCCTCACAAAACAAGGAACATGAAATAGTTCCTTAGAAAATATTTTCCCGTAATGAAGAGATGTACAGTGCTCTTTCCTGTATAGTGTTTGACAGTTTTCTATGTGCTCTCACATACATTACCTCATTTGATCATTAGGACAACGCTGCAGGTAGGTATGGCAGGCATCATTATTATTTCTATTTCAGAAGAAGAAACTGAGCCTCAGAAGAAGCTTGTTGGCCTACTTGCCAGAAGTCACCCAGCTTGTGAGTGGTAGAAGAGAACTTGGAAGAAGCTTCTCTACTCTGACTTCAAGAGCTCTCATGATCATCTAATTTTTGGAATTAGATATTTTATGCTTAGGATTTGAAATATTGCAATAACTATTGAATTCCACACCACACCACCCTTGTAATTGATGTAAAGGGTGGGACTCTTTTATAGATAGGAAAATAGAGGTGTCTGCAATTACAGAATTGCACTAGAGAGATAGTGGTGGAACTGGGTTGAAACTCTTAGTTTAGCACATTATCTTTTATTCATATAATGGAATATTAAACTCCATTGTATCAGTAATATTGGAAAAAATGCAATCTATCATCCTTCCACCCTGTCGTCCTTCTTGCCTCCTCCCTCCTCTCTTTCCTTCCTTCCCTTTCACCTCTTCTTTTTCTTTCTCTCACCTCACTCCTTCCATCTATTCTTCTTTTTCCTTTTCTGTCTCCATCTCTCTCTTTCCTCACTTCTCTCTCTCTTTTTCTTCCTTCCCCTCTTCCTTTCTTCTTTCTTTGGAAACTAGTTTATTTTCCAAATAATTCTCACCGTTTTTAAGCTGGTGAATCCAACGCTTCCTCAGTTCTTCAGTTGGGGAGAAGACATAAAGAGGCCCTTCATCATATACAACCTGAAGCAATGGACACACAGACTTCAGCAGTTAGGATTCAGAAAAAAAAGAAAAATGTCTTTGAAGGAACTAATGTTAAGCTACAAATCTGTATATTCATAGTGGGAAACAAAGAAAGGTAGTCTTCAGCCAGCCTTGGAGCTGAGGTCATGTAAACTATCTGAAAAATTCCTGAACAATTCATATCCAGGGTTGTAAGACTTAGAAGCTCTTAGCTTTTTAAATAGTCCTCCATCCTCTTGACTTGTGTTTCAATTTGTGTGTCAACTTAGTTCATAATATTTCCCCCAGCCTTGATGGAGACTTGGATTTGTGTTTATTCAACAAAGTATATTTTATGATCTGATTAAACCTTGAGTTTGTATAGAAGAGAAAATGAAGTAATTATTTGTGTAACTCAAGTCTTGATTGTTACATATGGATTGTTCACTTGGATAATATGAAGCAAAATTTTAACTCATGGCCAATTTTTCTCCTACTGCCTAGTGGCCTCCCCTTGCCAAAATAAACCAAGTTAGGAACCACAAAAGGGTAAAGTATATATTTACTTCAAAAAGAGTAAAGTACATATTAAGCATTGTCATCAAATCAAACAATATTTTTTAACAACTTCAAATGTACGAGGCATTGTTGTGTTAAGTGTTCTGGAGGTGCATGAAACATGTTCCAAACCTCACAGATGTAATAGACATCACATAGTGGATTCTGAAATCAAATGTAAATTAATTTGAATTACTTGCTATTTAGTATCATCCACTAGCCCAGCCAAACAACATCATCTAGTTGAAAGACAACAATAATAAAAACTATGTCTAAAACACTCCTATTTCACAGGTTTTGTAAACTATGATACAGTCAGGGACATAAACAAGATCCTCACACATCTTTCTTTTTGCTTGTTAGTCTTGCTGTGCTCATAAATCCATGACAGAAAGCCCCCTCCCCTGAGACTTTCCACTTCCTTTTCTGGCTTTCACTGTTTGCAGAGACTGCTATATTCACAACATGTGACCTACAGAGTTTTTGGGACACAAGCAAGCCAAATTGAAGATTGAATCTGAAGCTCTTGCTCTCCTTCATGGATTACAATGGATCTATGAAACAGATGTCTATGTGGCTCTTCAGTTGTTTCAGACTAGAATATAATTTAGGTTTATGTATAAGTCTAATAAGTCTTCCCCATACAGAACTTCCTAATACTACTCTTTCCCTCCCCTTTTTCTGTCTTTTCAACCCACATGACCACCATTATACAGATAGGCAGAACCAGAAGGAAGTGAAATGCTCACTCAACAAACAGAGGATCATTCTCAATGCAGTTACCAAGGACAAAACACACCATAATAGAATTACTGCCATTATGGATTCTCTTTGAGGTGAAAGGACTAAAAGGTACTATGTTAAATTGGGAAAATAGAAAAGCAAACACTCTTAGCCCATGTCAGTCTCATTTTTCACTTCAGCTTCCTTGTTTTCCTCGAATTCTGTTCACTGGGACCTAGTATTCTTCACTGTGTCCTGCAACCTATCCCTAATTATTACATTACAGGTACCTTTGAGAGCTGGTGAGAGAAAATACCTTACCTGGAAGGGGTAAGGGAACCTTTCAATGATTGAAATCTGCTCCATTTCACTGGACTCTTCACCCCTTCTCTGCAATGAAAGATGAAAGCATATCCCACTGTGGAAAACAGTGTGGAAGTCCCTCAAAAAGTTAAAAACAGAGCTACCATACAACCCAGGAATCTCACTACTGGACATTTACCCAAAGAATACAAAAACACTAGTTTGAAGGGATATGTGCACCCTGATATTTATAGCAGCATTACTTAAAATAGCCGAGATATGGAAGTAGCCAAAGTGTCCATCAATTAATGAATGGATAAAGAAGATATGTTAGGGGATCCCTGGGTGGCGCAGCGGTTTGGCCCAGGGCGCGATCCTGGGGACCCGGGATCGAATCCCATGTCGGGCTCCCGGTGCATGGAGCCTGCTTCTCCCTCTGCCTGTGTCTCTGCCTCTCTCTCTCTCTCTCTGTGTGACTATCACAAATAAATAAAAATTTTAAAAAATTTAAAAAAGATATGTTTTATATATATATATATATACACACATACACAATGGAATGTTATTCACTCATTAAAAAGAATGAAATCTTGCCATTTGCAATGACATGGATGGAGCTAGAGTATGATGCTAAATGAAATAAGACAGAGAAAGACAAATGCCATGTGATTTCACTCATATGTGGAATTTAAGAAACAAAACAAACAAGCAAAGGAAAAAAATGAGAAAGTCAAAGCAAGAAACAGGTTTTTAAGTATGGGGAACAATCTGAATGTTACCAGAGGGGATGCGTGTGTGTGTGTGTGTGTGTGTGGGGGGGTGTTGGGTTAAATAGGTGATGGAAATTAAGGAGCACACTTTTGATGACCACAGGTGATGTATGGAACTGTTGAATTACTATATTGTACACCTGAAACTAATATAATACTGCATGTTAAAAAACTAGAATTAAAATAAAAACTTAAAGCATAGTTATTGGTTGATGCATTGTTCTTTTTTGGATTTCCTTAGGTACTAGGAGTCCTTTGCAATCGCTCCAGAAGATTTTCCTGCACAGATAATATTAATTATTGTGGATTGTTTCCTTTAATCCAGTAGGCATACATATCATAGGATACATACATAGGATTCAGAACATACATGTTAAAAAAAAACCTCAGCCATTTCAAACCATTGAGGAAAGGGAGGTTACTCAATCAATGGTGCTGGGACAAATATTTAACCACTAGTTTTGGTGTGTGTGTGTGTGTATGTGGGGCAGTTAGGTGGCTATTTCACAGCATAAGCCAAAGTAAATTCTGAATGGATTCAAAAGTTTAATATAAAAATGGAACTATGAACGGACAGAGAAAAAAAACTGACCGTGTATATAATCTTATGGGAGACAAGACTTCCCAATATAATGCTAAAGGTTAGAATCATTAAGAAAAGATGAATTAATTTGATGACATAAATTTTAAAACCCAGAATGGTAACAATGAACAAGTAAAAAACATCATAAATAAAATTCAAAGATAAAAACTGGGAAAAATATTTTCAACATATATTACAGTTAAAGGATTAGTACTTTTAATATATCAAGATCTCTTAAAAAGTACTAGAAATAGGGTAAACATTCTAATGGAAAGATGGGCAAAAAAATGAACAGGCAGTTCACAAATAGAAAAATAGAACTGTAAGACATATAAACGTTCAACCTCATGGGCAACAAAAAATTGAAAAATAAGTCAGCAATGAAATACCACTTTTCTTGGCTGTCAAATTAACAAGCATTTAAAATATCTGATATTGGAAAGAATGTAGAGAAATAGAGATACTCTCATACATAGCTTATAGGAGTGTATGAAATTTAAATTATACTCCTATAAAATAAAATAGAATAAAAAGATAAACATAACCAAATTGTGCAGATCTAGTAAAGAGAAGAATAATATTTTACTTCTAGGAAGTTATTATAAGAAAAAGAATAGGAAAAGTACATAAAGATGTATGCAAGGATATTCTCAACATGTTTATAATATCAAGTTGGAAACAGATGTGTAGTAATAGGAGATTGGTTAAACAAATTGCAATATAAATCACGTTATTAAAATCACGTTATTAAAGAGTATCTATTGTCATGGGGAAAGTTTCCATATATCGTTAAATTGAGAAAGTAGATTACAAAGCAAGATGTGTAGTATGATTCTATGTTTTAAATATATACCATAGGGATGTCTGGCACACTCAGTCTAAAGAACATGTGACTCGATCTGAGAGTCCTGAGTTTGAGCCCTAAATTGGGTGTAGAGAGAGATTACTTTAATAAACTTTTTAAAAAGATTTATTTATTTCAGAGAGAAAGAGAATGCGAGTGGGAGGAGGGGTAGAGGGAGAGATTCTTCAAGCCAACTCCCTGCTGCAAGGGAAGCCATACACAGGGCTGGATCTCAGGATCCACGAGATCATGAGCGGAGCTGAAACCAAGAGTTAGATGCTTAACCAACTGAGCCACCCAGGTGCCCCTTGAGTAAATAAACTTTACAAAAATAAATATATAATATACTCTTAGTATGAATGTATGTGTTGCTAGTGGAGAAAAACATCTGTAAGTCTGTACACCAACATACAATAGTTATTTTAGCTGGATAATGGGATCATGCAAGATTTTATTTTCCTTATTGTGCTTTGTTGTATTTTCTAGAGTTTCTAAAATAATTACACATTACTCTTGTAATTAGGAAAAATAATAAATGACATTTTTTAAAAACTCGACTTAGAAATCTATAGCCATTATGCCTTGGAAAGGCTCTGGGAAATCAAAGGAGAATAAACAGTGAGTTGTTAAAGAATCTCATGACTCAGAGACCTAGAATTCTGGCTTTCAGACTAACTCAAGCCCATAAATCTGATCCTGGTATCTCAGAGAATAAAACCAATCATCTCTGATGAGTTTGAAAATTTCATATATTGGGGCTCTTGGGGGGCTCAGTTAGTGGAGCATGCAACTCTTCATCTCAGTGTTGTGAGGTTGAGCCCCACATGGGTTGTAGAGATTCCTTTAAAAAAATCATCGTAAAATTGGTGTTAGAATTTTCCAAGGTTAAGTGAGTTCTGCATCTGGGGGGAAAATGCTGAGATTCAGTATAACCCATATGTTCCAGAGTGAATAATTTTGTAAGGGAACTCTACCACATTGCATCACCAGTTTATTTATAGAGAGTTGAAGTGTTCCAAGTTTCTTAACCACCCCATTCCTGCTCTGACAATGGTCTCTACTTACTGGAATCTGTCTTTCAGGGGGAGGATTTTTTTCAGGAACCACTGTTTCAACGCAGGTGATCTTCTCAACATCTATTGAACCCTTCTTACTGCCTCTTCTCTGAGAAAGAGAATGAGGAACAAAATGGAGAAAGATTAGGAATGATTAAGCAACCAGATGATTAGATTTTGTTATCTAATCATTCAACATAGTGAGGTGACACCCACGTTCTATTCATCAGAACCTGTCATTTTGAAAAAAAAAATACAACAAAACTTCCAGATCTATTAATCTAAACTTTTTTGACTATCAGAGGGCAAATACTATAGAAGAGTGGATGACTGTGTGTGCCTTTACCATAAAAAATGAAGAATAATTTTCAAGACGTGGATTTCATTCTCAACAGCACTTAATGAATGATCAGTTGCAAGATTCCATGGTAAGATTGCCCCCATGGCTTCTTAGCACCTTTGAATTTTTTGTGCCAACATGGCTGTAGTTAGTTCTAGGCTAAGAAACATTTTTCTGAGTTTGAAATATACCTCGATCCCTACCACCTCCCTCCTCCAACCAAAAATATCTAGTCCTCAAGGAAGATCTAAGGCTAAGTCCTTGATATTCAGGTTTCACAGCAGAAAAACTTACCCCACGTTCAAAGTCATACTCATAGTAGGAAAGTTTGTGCATAGTTAAGAGAAAGAGGCGCTTCTTGAAGTTTAAAGGTGATGTTTTCTTTTTCTGTTGAGATCGCTTCAGAAAGATGCTCTCCAGTATCACTGCAGCCATAGCTTCTTCTTTCTGGAGCTCACTTGTGTGCTGTTGATAATGAAAGTTCTTGAGGACCCAGCACATTATTCCTTATCCCTCCTGGTTCCCTCTCAACCTGACCACCTAGTTTCAAATGGAACAGAATCATGCAAAGCTAATAAAGAGCCTTCTTCCTGCCTTGACATCCTCCTTCCATAGCTTCCGTCTCTGTCAGTTTTCAGGTGTAATGGTGAATTGGAAGGACAGATTCGGCATGAGCTCACATACACTGGGTTTTTGTATAAGGCAATGGAATGCTCTGAATGTCAAATGACATGTACCTGTGTGCTTAGTAATGTCTAGAGGCCACTTTATACTAACCACCCTTTTGTGATACGTGCAGAATCTGTGAACAGCAACAGTCTCTGTGCAGCTGTTGACACTGATATCCCCAGAAGGGATAATGCAGGTGCCAAAACTTCACTGAGGCAGATATTGGACTTTCAGTTCCCAGTTTCCTAGACAGTGAATGCAATTTTTTCAAACATTGTCCCACTGGGGTCTGTAAACAAGGCATATAATAAGGATATGGAGGCTGCACCTGCAGGTATGGACATATACTAACTGCTGCCCAACTGATTTTGCCCATCAACCACTAGCTCAGCTACAAAGGGTAGAAGCTTTGTTCTAAAATTGAAAAATAATTTTGGGGGAGGGAGTTCCTTTTGTTTTGTCTTTGGTTTGTGTGTGTGTGTGTGTGTTTTAGTTTTTTTGTGTGTGCGTGTTTTGGTTTGTGTTTCCCCCTCCTTTTTATATTTTTAAAGACTTTATTTATTTATTCATGAGAGACACACAGAGAGAACAAGAGACACAGGCAGAGGGAGAGAGAGAAGCAGGCTCCATGCAGGGAGCCCGACCTGGGACTCGATCCCCGGTCTCTAGGATCACACCCTGGGCTGAAGGCGGCGCTAAACCGCTGAGCCACCCGGGCTGCCCTCCCCCTCCTTTTCTTAGATTGGTTCTTTTAGACACTGTCTTACCAAAGTGATGCAACTGTCTACTCTTATGGGTGCCATCTCTGGTTATTTACGAAAAGTAATTTGTTTACTCTCTCCAAACTTAGAATACTCTAGGAAAGATTCAGTTTAGGTAGCTGAAGTGCAAAAATGCAAAGAAAGTTACAAAAGAAATCACCATTGGTTTTTTTCATTCATACAAAACATGCTTCATATTAGTTATTCACTTACTGTTTACACACAATTGCATATTCATTTAAAGTCTATGCATAATTCCAAACCTTCCTTAGAAAGATTAAGTGAAAATATAAATACTATCACAAAATGGGGCACTTAATCAGTACAAAATAAGTACTGAAACAGATCACCAGCTTCCCTCAAATTTTGTTATAAGTGGGGTTCTTTTCTTTTTTAAAGATTTTACTCATTTATTCATGAAAGACAGAGAGAAAGAGAGAGAGAGAGAGAGAGAGGCAGAGACACAGGCAGGGGGAGAAGCAGGCTCCATGCAGGGAGCCGGATGTGGGATTCGATCCTGATCCCGTCTCCAGGATCGCGCCCTGGGCTGAAGGCGGCGCTAAACAGCTGAGCCACCCCGGCTGCGTGGGGTTTTTTTCTTAAGGAGGGATGACATTTTTTATAACTAAACTCCTTATCCTTTATCTGTCTATGCAGAATAAATAATGTCAGCATTTTTTTTCTACCTGCCAAACACAGATTATTGCTCACACCAAGGAAACAAGGGAGCAGTTTTTATCAAAGTCTGAGGCTATCCGCACCGTTATTTTGCTCTTTCCTGTGGTGTAGAAGGTTCTATTATCATACTGGGGAGACATTAAAAATAGGTTAAAGGAACACCAGGGATGTTCAAAATAATCACTTTGCCACTTATTCACCATGTCGATGCTACTGTCTTCTGGTGGTGGATTAATTCAATGGTTTATAAATGATCTTTTGAGAAAAATTAGACAAGGAGCAAACTTTTTCCCCACACCTGGTCACACAGGTTCCCTGACTACCTGGTTTAAATGGTCTCTACAGGAGTGACAAACTGATAAGACTTTACAACCAGAGTACTTTCTAATGCTCAAACCCCACAGAGATTTCTGTCAACATTAAAATTATTCATTTATTCAGAAATAGTGGTAACCAAGTAATATTATATTCTCAAGAACAGTCAACTCATCAAGATACTTGTAATGAGATCACATTTTTTTCACTGTGAATTCCAATTAAATAGCTCTTCACAATCAGAAAGACTCAACTTGCACAAGATAAAATAAAGCCTTAATGAAAATAAGTAGCATGTCCAGTAAATTGGATCAGAAGCATCCTAACAAACTACATCCAGTTTTGCTTCTTTTAGCTGAGTAAAGCATACCCATGATTTTACCTTTAGTTTTGTTGCAAGCTCTTGATGGATGCATTCCCTGCTCTGACCCAGCATCCGCTTCAGTCTTGGCCTCTGCTCTTACTTCCTATAAGATAGGTCCTTCTGGAAACTGCCTCTGCTCTTTTTCTCTTTTATTTTTATTTTCTTTTTTCTTTTTTTTTTCTTTCTTTTTCTCTTTTAGAACAAATCCAGTTTGTACAAGAGGAAGCCTTCCTCTCTTTCAAGTGTCTGTTGGGTTATGGTTTAGTGCTGGTCTAAGTATGAGGAAGTAAGTAAGCCTCTCACTAGCCATCACCCCTCTCAGCAAAAGGGTGAAATGGCCTCTACCACTAGATCATGGAGTTGAAGAATTCCCAGGATTTCCAAGGTCTGGTTGCCCCTTCTTTGACTGCTTTCCCCTTATTCCTTGTGAACCAGTCCAGACACACACAGCCTGAAAATGTGGTCGTTCTTCCTTAGTCATCACTGATTCATCCACCAATAATGTGAAAGGAGGTGCATTTTTCCTGAAGGTTGGTGTGTGATGGACACTGCATTAGAGGGCAGTTGCAACTTCTTTATGGTAGCTTCTAAATTTTCTTCTAACTATTTCAGCAGCTGACAGTTAATTTGACCACAAAAGATGCACCATGTGGCTGACCCCCCACTTCACTCAGAGGGTGGGGGTGGGGGTGGAAACCGGAAGTGACATGAATGTTAACACACACACACATTCACACACTGATGTTCACATAAAGAAAGAGGAGGAAAAATAATAGAAAGACACAGGTTCTTCATTTAAAATACAGAATTCCAGGGGCACGTGGGTGGCTCAGTGGTTGAGCATCTGCCTTTGGCTCAGGTCGTGATCCCAGGGTCCTGGGATCAAGTCCCACATCAGGGTCCCCATAGGGAGCCTGCTTCTCCTTCTGCCTATGTCTCTGCCTCTCTGTGTGTCTCTCATGAATAAATGAATAAAATCTTTTTAAAGATACAGAATTCCAGCATTATAATGTTCTCTTTTTAAACTACAAATGCAAGAATTTTCATGTGGCCACCTTTTGCAGCCTCCCAGCTTCCTATGGAGCAGCAGAATTCATAAAGAGGATGCTTGTTAATAAGAGTTCAGCCATCTTAAAAACTGCGCTATGCCAAGGAATTGATACGAAAAACACCTGTAGGATTGGTAAACTAAATCACCTTTGGTCCTATCACTGCTCAAGGTAAGATAAACACCAGAGCAAAATTCAGAAGACTACACAGCCTGCCTATGATTGGGAAGAGTCCAGGAAATGCTATTTAGAAATAACCAGTCAGTCATAGTTCAAATAGCTACTTAGCCAGAATATCCAAGAAACATCATTCTCTATTTCTCATTTAAAGCATTACTTAAGTACCAAAAAAGTCTGTCTATTCCCTTTTCTTCTGAGGGGAATGGAAGGAAATTCTTGTTTTTCTCAGTGCAGTCTACCCATCAAGCATTTTATACTCAGTATTTCATTTATTTCTTACAACAAAGAGGTGAGGAAAGTGAGATTCATGGAAGTTGTGTGATCTGCCCAACCTCATCCATAACTCCACAGCCCTTGCTGTTTCTGTGATACCTACCTCATTGCCTCCTAGAGAGATTTTTTTTTTTTTTTGCTTTCAATAAGTTTTGATGCTATCCATCTCACCACCTGTCATCCCCCATGGCTACCATCAAAGAGCAGTAGAGACAGAATCCTCTGCATCTTCTAGGAACATTTGACAAAAGAGGAAATGATGGTAAATTCAGGGGATAAGAGAGAGTACAGGATCCTGGAGCATTTTCCTCTGCAATAATCCTCCAAGCGAAAAAGGGTGATTTATCCCTGTTAACTGTCAACTGTACTTTTTCCCATATGTGGACTCTTCTTATCCCTACCAGATTTTCTTACATTTTCCTTTCAGTCTTTCGGAAAGAGATCCTAACTGGTGTTACTTGCTGTTTTCTTTTCAGGACTTTTTTTCATTGTTGATTCGATAAAAATATGAGATTTATGTGGAACACCTGCCAACTCTGTCCCTAGGGTTGTTATTGCATAGTGTGAATGTAAATTTTTGATCAAATGTACTTTGTTTTATATTATGAAGTGTGGCAAATAGTACAGAGACTAACACTACACTCAGGTACTCACCACTTAGCTCTATAAAATTCTAACATAGTGCCATAATTGCTTCCGGCATTTTTCAGAAATAAAATACTAACCATAGAGTCAAAACTTCCTTGTATACTCCTCTGCAATCAATCCCCTCCTTCCTCAGAAGTTAACTATATCTTGAATTTCGTGTTAATCATTCCTAGGCATGTTTTTATATTGTTACTGCATATGTAAGTATCCATGAAAGGTATTTAGTATTGGTTTGCATGTTTTACAGGGTACATATTCTTCAGCAACTTGCTTTTCTTCTCAGTATAAATTTTGTAAAGATTTATTTATTTAATAAAATCTTTCAAAACACTTATAAAAAAGAGATTTATTTATTTATTTTAGAGAGAGAGAAAGAGTACTCAAGCACTGTGGGCGGAGGGGCAGAAGGAGAGGGAGAGAGAATCCCAAGCCAACTCCCTGCTGAGCGTGGAGCCCCACATGGGGCTTGATCTCACCACCCATGAGATCATGACCTGAGCCACAATCACAAGTTTGAATGCTCACCTGACTGAGCCACCCAGGTACCCCTCTCAGTATAATGTTTTATCTTGGTTAAAGCTCTAGTTCATATATTTTAATTTATTTTATATGCACAAAGTATTATTTTTAAAAAAGATTTTATTTATTTATGAGAGAGAGAGAGAGAGAGAGAGAGGCAGAGACACAGGCAGAGGGAGAAGCAGGCTCCATGCTGGAAGCCCAATGTGGGACTTGAACCCAGGTCTTGGGGATCACGCCCTGAGCCAAAGGCAGGCCCTCAACCGCTGAGCCACCCAGACATCCCAGCATAAAATATTCTATATGATGAATACATCACATTTGATTTATCCATTCTCCTATTGCTAGATGTTTAGATTGCTTGTTTTCAGTTATAAACAATGCCGCCATGCACATCCTTGTGCGCATGGTCATAGTTTTCCACTCTCAGAATGAATGCTCAGTTACTCAGTGACAAACTCAGGTCTGGCTTATTTGTGGGCCTATGTGGTCTCTGTTATCCCTTGTTCCCCATGTCAGTCCTGTCTTCCTGATATTTTACTATGAAATCTGGTAGAATTATCAACTGTCTGAAATTAGAATAGGGTATGATTGTCTATATTTAGCTTACCAAAAATCTCCTCAGTCCTCAGAAGCATCTCTTAGGTTCTGATTGAGATTTTCAGTGAGACTTCCCTGGGCATGGAACCAGAGGAGAAGTCTTCTTTAGAATATAACCATAGCAACAAAGAAACCTAAATACTCCTTCTGAGTTCCCAAGAAGCCCTATTCAGGCCCCAGTGAAACCTAATTATTTGATAAGTTTCACAGTCAGTGCTATAGGTGACCAAATTTGTGGTGAAGCCCTCCAGCCAAAATCAGTTTTCTGGCTGGGTGTTAATCAGGGAAATTTTAATCTGCTGCAGTCCTCTGTAAGAGGTCTCAGGTTTCTGGTTCTTCTTCAGCCTTTCATGTTAACATTTTACGTGAGAGCCAGATAGCTAATACGAAGTTGCACTCAGCATTAGACTGGTGGTAATACTTTCAGCACTGTCCCTCTGCTCTGAGGGTGACTACTGGGGTGTACATCTTTCACTCTGGACTTGAATGGACTTCTTTTTCAGTTTAGTTTTTGTTTTCCCTGGCTCATACATTTTACGTATTCTCTCTTTTGATATCAAAACAATACATGTTCATTATAAAAAATGTTTCAAGTACAAGAATATTAAAAAGAAAACATCACTTACAAGCTCATTATCCAAAGGCATTGATATTCAGGCATATTACCTCCCATCTCTTCTCTGCATTTTTCTTATATTTGAGATCCTATTGCACATAGTATTTGTAGTTTACTTGTATTTCTTGACATTATCTATCCATCCATCCACTCAACACAACTTTTTCCCAAAACATCTAAATGTCTTGTTTAACAGTATTCCTGGTTATTTTCCCATGATATTAGAATCTCTATATAAGCATCATTTACCAAGTCAAAAAGTATGTGCATTTTGCATTTTGCAATATATTGACAAAGTAGTTTCCAGAAGCATTTTACCAATTTCCACTCCAGATAGCAATTTTTGAGAGCTTGGCTTTCCCATTCCTTTATTTTCTGCTCCATTTTTGGCCAGTTTTTTTTACTCTGTTTTTATTTCTGACTAGTCTGTTTCTTCATTGGCCAGTGATCTTGAACTCCAGTGTATCCCAATGTACGACTTGTCTAAAATTTAACTTATCTTGACTCTCTAGAATTTCCTTCTTCTAAGGGATGAGCTAATTGACTATAGTTTGTTTTTGTTTTAGGGAAGCCAGGCAATGAGATGAGCTTCTTCTTGAGGTTCAGATAACCAACATTAACTCTCAGGGCATCTGGTGATGCTTCTCAGAGAGTGAGAAGGAAAGCCTGGGATTAGGGCTTTTGTATTTCAAACACCCTCTGTCAGTGCACATGAACCCCTATAGAAACTGAAAGTCACACGTGGCCCATTTGTTTCAGGGTCCTCAAAGAAGTTCTCTCTCCCCATCCCCTGATGGCTTCATTTGCATAACCAAGCAGTTTTGGAGTGAATTAGGTCAATGTCTTACCTCTAGCTTCTTGTTGAGCACAGACTCACTGAAAATTCTAGCTCTCCCTTATTCCCAGGAATTAGCAATCAGGTCTCGGTATAACATCTTTGGGCAAAAAGCAGTCAGTAACTGATAACTCTTTGGAGAATATCTGAACTGGTTTTCAAAAGGCATTTCTTCCCCTTATACCTAAGTCACTTCCTGGTATAGGTCTAGACTGCTGAAAGGAAAGTCTCTGTAGGAAATTTGCTCAAATAGAAATAGTAAATCATAGTGATGATAATTTAAAATTGCACCAAGACCGTAAAAGTGGATGGAAAATTGCACTAGTTCTCATAAAGAGTTTACGAAGGATTCCAGACAAACACATCACTAGCTATAAGCAACAGGAATTTGGGCTTTAACACAGATAGTTTAAATAGTCTGACCATAAAGGGGGTCAGAATAGAACAAATAGGGCTCACCTTAAGGGATACTGTTTTGGTAGAATGCTTTAGGTTCCATGAGTATTTGCATTTTGTGGATTATTAGAAGGATGACATTGTTTTATCAAATAACTGAGGTTTCAGAGAGGCTATCGCACCCTTGTTTCAGGTAGTTGGCATGCAAAATGAGGGAAGGAGCAGAACTAGCACACAGCTAACAGCACAGAGAATAGTCCCTCAACTTTATAAGCCACCTCTAGGCTTTCCTGCTGCCCTGCCTCTGGAAACACACAACATGGCATAGAGATTTTGAGCTTGGAGAACTGGGTGATCAGGCAATTAGGCCAGGATTCCATTTGGAGGTCTAATAGCTCATCCAAGGATGTCTTGATCAGGGCCAGCAATCCCTTTTATTCTGAATGCCACACTATTTGCTCTAGGCAGGCCCTCTGGGGACACTAGCAAGTCTTAGGCAGGATAAAAATAATAGCAAAGATGGAGATATTAGCACTTAACTATTGCCAGGCTTTGTTTTAACTGTTTCATATATATTAACACAGTTACTACTCACAACAATCCTATGTGGGAAGGTACTAGAAAAGTAAGGGGAAAGGAAAAAGGGAAAAGAACAGGGGAAGGAAGAGGCAAAAATAATCTGATGCAATTCAATGATTATTTATTAAGCTCCAACTGTTCCAGGGGATGCAGTAAAGAACAAGATAAAAGAGGGAGGGGAGGTGGTATATAAGAAGAGGGAATATAGGTAGAGAGAGGAGGAGGAGGAGGAAAAGATGGAGGGGGATGGAAAGGAGGGGGGGAATGGAGAGGAGGAGAGAAGAGAAAAGGAGAGGAGAAATGATGAAGACAAGAGAAAAGAAAGCCATGCACATGGCAGGCAATGGTAGTAGGAAAAACCTTCCCCATGACCTCAGGGGTTGGCCACACTGTCTGGGCTGAGGCTGAGGCTGCTTTCTTCTGGCCCAGTCTTTTACCCACATTACCACGAGGTTGGCACATACACAATCTTTCCAATAAGCCAGCTCTGCTCCTGGCAACATTGGCTGGATGCAGCCCAAGGCAGGTAGCTTACACCCAGGGTTAGTCTGTACTTGTACCCAGTTCACCAAGGTTGAGTGCCTATTACGGCATATGAGCTTTTACTGTTTTCAAAATCTGCCTCTTGGATTTTCTTCTCCGAAAGGCCTCTTGACACAAGTATACCTTTTTGGTCTTCAAGCAATATTTGACCAAATGGCTTATTTTTTTATCTTCCTGCCATCGACAATATTACTTTTCTGCAAGGTTTTTCAGGGGTGCCCATTTCCAACATTTGCTACCTGTTCAGATGGTCACGTCATGTCACTTTTTTCTCTCCTTGTCCTCCTCCCCCACTCCCATGACCTGATTCCGAAAGAACCCTTACATCCCCTTTTGATCATTGGAAAGGACTTCCAGGGCCTTGTGCTGAAGACACTCCCACCCTCTGTCAGCGTCCTTCACCAGCAGACTATATGGCACCAGCCATGCTTTCTCTCTGGCCTTCAGGAGTCCCATGAAAAGTATTTGCTGCTGCTGCCCAGCCCCTGCCATGCCCCAGACCCACCTCAGTCCTGACTTAATGCAGGTAGCTTTCCAGATGCATTGAGATGCCAGGACTTTGAAGCTGTGACTCGATCTCAGAAGACACTGGCCCTGGAGACATATTCTTACAGTCCAGAGAGGAAGGACAGTTTGAGCAAACCCCACCCTTTCACAGCCACTCAGTTCCCTTTTTTTGTTTCCTGACTTAAACCAATGTCTTTTTTTTTCTTCTCAGTAGCATGGTATTTGGTTCCCTGCTGCTGTCCCAAACTACCCCCCCAACCCCCAGCTGTCCCCGCCCTTCATTTGCTTGGGACCTCTGACACTACTATCTTGAATGTGCTCTGAAAGAACCCTGCTCAACATTACTGGGGCCATTGAGACTCTAGATGGTGCTGGGGTGAGCAGATAGGTCATCATGCTGACCTCCCCCAGCTAATGGGACCACATATCTATAGAACTGTGGGGATAATCAGCAGAAAGTGGAAACTTCTAGGAAAGACAAGAAATGCAGACCTGCAAAGACAAAACAAAGGGTCTAGTAAGGAAGAGTGTCTTTAGAGTCTCCTGTCCTTGAAGGCAGAGATTTGGGATAATGAACGATGGAGAGTACTCACAAAAGGGACCCCAAAATGCAGAGCCCCAGAGAGGTAGAGACAAGACTTCCCCCTGCTGAGTCATTTTCTCAGAAAGCATTTTTCCCCTACAGATAAAAATGTCTGAATGTAAGCTCACACGAAGACTTGTGCCCTTCCCCATTTTTTGTGGATGTCAATTTTCTCCATTTCAGATTCTGCCTCAGGGATTAACTCTTAGTTTACACCTTTCTCTTTAATCTTGTAAATCGTTAAATCAGATCAAATGTGTTAAGCCTGAATGTGTCCTCAACTGCTTCCTAGCCCAGGTTCTAAGCCACAATCATTTCTCAGAGGCTTCTCCTAGGAAATGCAGACATTACTGGTGGCAGACCCCCATGGCAGCAGAGACCCTGCTGACTGGTCTGTTTGCCCACCCTGACAGATCAGGAACTGCCATATTTACTTGCCTTCGGTGCTGGATCCTAATGTAGGAGCAGATCACAGATCTCACCAGAAGTCTGTCAGAATTTTGAAGGCAACAAGATTTTCTTAAACAAGTATTTTTTAGGAATGGTAGAGTGGCTAATCCTCACATCTGCACAAGATAGATGGGAAGTAAGTGTTGAATGATCTCCCTATTTTATTGACAACGTATATCCTTTTACTAGTCACCTCTCAACATGCTGTAGTCACCTGAGCGTTCATCACAGACTTTCTCTTTCTCTCTCCTTCAATCAGATGCTACCTGTTGTCACATGGCCTGTCCCTTCTCAAGATCCATCTTGGGATGGAGACGAAATTGATAGGCATACAGTGGGGAATCTGGATAAGAAGGAGTGGGACAAGGGATAGGGTAAAATAAACTGAGGCCTTTTTTTAAACCATCTGCCCCCCCAAAATAAAATAAAATAAAATAAACCATCTGCCCATGAGCACTTCCTTGACACACTTGTCTAGATGATAGAAGGGCTGCACCCAAATAGTGCAAATAAATGGCTGAGTGTCACCGCAAAAGTTTCCCAATGTACTATAAGGTTTTGCTTTTGGTGGTATCTTGTTCAACATTTTTACTAATGAACTTTGAGAAAGATACAGAAAGTAGCCTAGCTAATCTGTGAATGGTGCAAGGCTCTTGGGAGCTAGAGTGGATGACAGAACCAGAGTAATCGATTTGCAAGAAGATCTCGATCACTTGGTGTGATAAGCCAACTTCAAGTTTATTTTACCAGAGCTAAGGGTCATGTCCCATAATTGGGCACCAAATCGAACTTCAAAAGACTCTAGGTGCAGTAGTGGGATAGCAGTAGCATTTGTGAAAATGCTTCAGAGGTTTTTGATGATAGTAATAAAAAGAAACGTCATGTCATGTCAGTAACGTGGCTGCCAGAAAATCCAAGGTGATATTAGGCTTCCTTGTAGAAGTAAGATATCGGGATGTCTGGGTGGCTCAGGGGTTGAGTGTCTGCCTTTGGCGCAGGGCATGATCCTAGAGTCCCAGGATGGAGTCCCACATCGGGCTTCCTGCAGAGCCTGCTTCTCCCTCTGCCTGTGTCTCTGCCTCTCTCTGTGTGTCTTTCATGAATAAATAAATAAAATCTTTAAAAAAGTAAGACATCTAGAAGGAGGAGAGTGAATAGGCCACCTACTGTGCAAGGTCAGGCCATATCTAGACTCCTGTGTTCAGTTCTGAGTGTCTCATGGTAGGGAAAATTAATGAGCAGGAGCATGTCCAAAACAGAGCGCAGGATTAGCGAAAGGAATCAAAACCAAAGCCATATCACGCAAGGTGTAATACAAAGAACTAAGGTTGATTAGACTAAGAGGGGCCCTGTTACTGACATCAAAAACCTCAAGGAAAAAAAAAAACCTCTAGAAGCTCCTCAAAGACCATTAAGACTGCCAAAGGGCCCAATGAGAGGAAGAAAATGCTGAGACTATAGGCTGGCTGTTTGGCAAAGAAACTTTTAGGGAATGTAGCAGGTAGGGGCAATGTTTTTGTTATCTCCTTCCCAGAGACCATCCAAATAAAAGGGGATGATCAGAGAGTCAGCTCTGTATCCATGGGTATTCCTGGAGAGTTACATAAGGAGGAGACCTCAGGCTTTCATAGTTCCTTAGACCCTAATCACTGGTACCCCATCCTGAGTTCCTGCTCAATTCTCTCTCTTCATCATCCTCTACCCTGCAGATGCCCTGCTTTCCCTGTGTGATGTCATGTTTAGGTGCAAAGCTATGGTGCTAGAAATACCTGGGATGAAATTCCAGCTGCACGAAATAACCACCTGTGTTGTGCCTCACTTTCCTCACCTGTTAAATATTAATAGTGGTACACATTGCATGGGGTTGTTAGGATTATAAGAGGTAGTATATGAGGTGTTTATGAACATGCCTGGTATATACTAAGTGCTCAATAATTGTTTGCTATTATAATTACCAGGCCACAATAGCCATATTGTATAATGGTAAAGAAACCCAGGCTCTGGGGTCAGATCACCTGTGTTTGTATCCTGGCTTCACTAAATACTATCAACATTGGGCAAAATGTTGAATAGCTTATGGCCTCAATTTTCCTATCTGTGAAATAGGAATAATAGTACCACCTGCCTCCTAGAATTACTGTGAGAATTTTATGAGACAATCCATTTTAAATACTCAGTACCCTGCAGTCTTTCCCTGCTATACTCTTGAAACCTAGCACATGCCTTCTGCCAGGTATGCAAAGAAGGGAAGAGCTGCTGGATACTTTCTATCACTCTGCCTGTTTGCTATTGTGCGAGCTGAACAATTTCATTGTCACTTTCAGAACCCAGGGCAGCCAACTTGCTCCTTCGGTAACAGGGGGCTGCTTGAATGCTGACCATCGGTCCTATTTTACAAAGAACTTTGTAATGATATATTTATGAGAGTGATTATTTGATTATTGTGTCCCTACCCTAGAACAGCGCCTAACACAGAATAGGAATTCAATTAACGTTTGTTGAAAGGACCAAGCAGCCATGTGATACATGAGTTAGAGCACTGGCTCCCTCCAAGCCTTCAGTTAACCAGCAGTTCAATGTCACAGATATTCCCAATGTCTTTGAAGTGAAACAGTAAGAACATGGGTGTGTAGGGCCCTTCCATTTGATCCTACTCCTCGCTTCCCTTGGAGATAGGGACAGAGACGCCCGAGGATCCAGAACGAGTACTGCTTCCTTCATTTAACGCTGCTACCTAGCGGCGTCCGCCAAAAGTGATGAAGGGAGGAAAAGCTGCAAAGCTGGAGGACCCGAGGAATTGCAAGACAGGATCCCCTTCAGGCAGAGCCCTTCCTTGAGCTCCCGCCCACGGCTCCGAAAGGAGTCCTCTCCGCCGCCAGAGGGCAGTACTCACGGAGGCTTAGACTCTATGGTCGTTCTCGCCGCCTCCCATGAGCAAGAGCGACCAGAAACCGCCTATATACTTCCGTTTCCGGCGCTACCTCCTTCTTTCCGTGCCGATAGCGCTCTCGCAAAGATGGTAGGATCTTGGGCAGCGGGCCCGGTAGCATCCAGTTTAATCTTTTCACCCATTTTGACGAGTGCCATCCGAGAATGGCTCTAGGCCCACGCGTGGACTCGTTGTATCAAAGAAACCGTATTTAGCCCCGATCGGCACTGGGTTTCGGGGCCAATAAATGAAGTGATGGGATCAAAGCGGTAGACCTAGCGGGGAATGGAGGGAATATGCACTGTCATCATTTTGGGGCCTAACAAGGCTGCAGTACTGGAAGCACATGTGGTTGTACCACCTTCTAGTCGAGTGTTCTGTGCTAACAAAGGAGTCTGAGCGTCGAGCCCTCCTGGGATGTCTTAGCTTCAGCTGGGTGGTTTAGGGCGTTGTGCATTTGGTATCTGATAACGCTACTCGTTCTGAACTGTTTTTTTACTAGGTGAATGTTCCTAAAACCCGCCGGACTTTCTGCAAGAAGTGTGGTAAGCACCAACCCCACAAAGTGACACAGTACAAGAAAGGCAAAGATTCTCTTTACGCTCAGGGTAAGACATTCTGTACGTAATTTGGTTTTTATTTTATTTTTTTAGAGACTTTATTTATTTATTCATGAGAGACAGAGAGTGGCAGAGACACAGGCAGAAGAAGCAGGCTCCTTGCAGGGAGCCTGACGTGGGACTCGATCCCCGGTCTCCAGGATCACGCCCTGGGTCGAAGGTGGCGCTACACAGCTGAGCCACCCGGGCTGCCCCGTAATTTGGTTTTAATGCATCATTCGGGTAGTAGTAGAAATCTGAGCAGTCCCGTGCCTTCCCCCTACCCTTGGGTATTGCTATTTCTGCTGGAAAACCTAAGGAAAAACCTGTAAGTTTTCCATGTGGCAGCTGTGATTTATTATCTTTGGTATATCATAACAAACCACTTCATTCTCCCAGGAAAGCGGCGTTATGACCGGAAGCAGAGTGGCTATGGTGGGCAGACTAAGCCGATCTTCCGGAAAAAGGTTAGTAATTACTATTTGACATGCTTCCCACTTACTGTGGCAAAGACCTTGCATTTTTCTGTAGCTCACACTTCTACATGTGTTTCCATAGTTTCAGTGAAGTTCTCTGTTAATGCAGTGACATGTCCAGTAGGCAGTGGAGCTGGGAGTACTACCCAGGTCTGACAATACTGCACCCTCTCAGTATTTTATTTTTGTTCTTCCCTTTTTGAAGAGGCGCTATCAAGTAATGTTCCCTGCCTTCCTAAGGACTGAAGTTTGAGCACACCAGTGAATCCTTTCCTTTGCCCTATTCCCTGTTCTACCCTAGTGAATCCTCAGCCCTTGCTTGCAGTAAGAATTCGTCTCACTTTGCTTCTCCGTTCGGAAGCCTGCAGTCTACTACTGATCTCAGGAAGTTTTAAAGCTCTTTGGAATCCTCATTTAGGCCTTCCATGGGTCTCCTGAGTTCTGTCATTCTCATCCAGGTCAAATGAGTTTCTATTCTGTCCTAAATGTGATTGGCTATCCCTTAAAGCATATGTATAGTCCCTGGAACGGCATTCCTATGAACACAGCATTTCTTTTGGTGCTTTGCTCAGCATTCAACATCGTTCCAGAAAGTACTAAGGAATAACTTCAATGTTCATTTAGGTGCCGTAAATAAATGGTTGGATCTCAAAGTGGTAAAAGGAATGGCAGATTGCCTTTTCACATTCGGCTAACTTGTTTAAAAGGTGGGGAGATTCCGCCCAGGTTTTGTTTTTTTGAGAACTGAACAGGCAGAAGTAGAATTCTGATGATAGGAGTAGGCTTAAAAAGTTGATTAGTGTACCTTGAGTTAAATAATATAGTTGAATGGACATTAATTATAGACAAACTTAGGTAGTCTCCAGACTTAGGTCTTAAGTAAGTTACTGACCCTATTTAATGAGAAAGTTGTGTTTATTTCATTGTTTTTATGCACTTTGTTGACCCATTTTTGGTTGTGGGGAGTACAACTGTAGAGCTAGTGAAAGGCCACAAGCTCAAGGCGGTTTTACGAATGCCTACTTGATGAGCTCTACTTTGGGATGTTTGATAATAGAGAATTTGATGGCAGTTAGACAAGCTCCTACCCTTGCTATTAAGTTTTCTCTTAAATGCACTGATTTTCACATTTCTATTTTCTCCTTGTAGCTAAATACAAATTGCCACAACTCTGTCATTTGCAAAGCTTCCCTTTTAAGTGGTACTTAACCCAACAGTCTATTTTGAAAAAGGATTTTCTGCAGTGATTTATGAAGGGGTTGACTTCTATTTTTCCAGGCTAAAACTACAAAGAAGATTGTGCTGAGGCTTGAATGTGTTGAGCCCAACTGCAGATCGAAGAGAATGCTGGCTATTAAGAGATGCAAGCATTTTGAACTGGGAGGAGATAAGAAGAGAAAGGTATATAATTTCGGGTGGAAGGTGCAATCATTTCTCTTGGGAGAGTTGAATATTTCTCTCCATTTACTGATGGTGGAATCTGAAATGGGGTAATGCTCTTCAGATAACTAGAGCCATAGCTGAAGGTATGAGGTTTTTGGTGTTGGTTTTGGCATGAGGAGACTTGACTTAATTAAAAGATGGTGATCCCTTTAGGGGGATAAACCGTGTACTTGAGAGAGTAGATGTTCTTTGCAACATTATAAAAGAAAAAAAAACTTAATTTTTTTTCTGTTCCATTACAGGGCCAAGTGATCCAGTTCTAAACTTCATATTTTGTTATGAAGACAATAAAATCTTGATGTTACGTTCACTTCATTTGGTTGCAATTGGTCTTTTTAAGAGGGAAATAAACTAGTGCCATCAAATTCCCCTTGTGGGGCAATTTATACTTGATTCTTCTGGGTACTTTTTTTTTAAGATTTTATTTATTCATGACAGACACAGAGGCAGAAACATAGGCAGAGGGGGAAGCAGGCTCCATGCAGGGAGCCCGACATGGGACTCCGTCCCGGGTCTCCAGGATCACACCCGAGGCCAAAGGCGGCGCTAAACTGCTGGGCCACCGGGGCTGCCCTACTTGACTCATTTTGGATTGGATTTGAACTGGTTGAAGTCCCATCAAACATTTTGATTTTCCAATTTGGCACTTAGGTTATTTAAGCAAAGGTTATCATGGGACCTGAGTAGAGTTCCATGGTAACAGTTATATCCATAGTGAATGTAAGGTTTACCAAGAGTGAAAGAATTTCTCTTATATTCTTGCTATTCCAATCATTTAATGAGGAATTTAGGCCCACTTTTCTATGCAGACTACATACTACATTATGTTCTCAGACGTACTCTTCTAACTTGCTCAAAAATTTTGACATGCCCCCTCAAATTTTATCTTTTAAAGATTTATTTATTCATGAGAGACATGGGCAGAGGGAGAAGCAGACTTCCCATGGGGAGACTGATCATGGGACTTGATTCCAGGACCCCAGGATCACTACCTCAGCCAAAGGCAGGTGCCTAACCACTTAGCCACCCAGGCCCCCCCACTTCAAATTTTAAAGTAGACCTAAATTTTCATCTTGAAATAACTGCAGAAGATATAATTTCTAGTGAATTAAGCTGCCTGGCAGAATTTAACAGGGATTATCTCGTTTTTTAAAGATGTCTCCTAGTTGGAAACTTTATTACATCCTTTTCCTCTTTGTATCCTTGATTATGTTCAGCTTTTCATATTGTGCAGCAAAACTGGAGGCAAAGCACATAAGTGATACACTTTGGTAACTGGAAGTATGTCAGTGAGATGGAACGGTTTTCTTCCAAAATTACCTTGTTTCTGTGGGTGATTAGTCTGGGTTTGTCAGTTTTAGCAACTGATTACTCGAGTAATCACCTGACAGGCAAAGGAATTGTTACGGCATGCACTTTGTATTTTGAGGGCCTTTGTCCCCTGCTAATTATGTGCTGTTGTACATTCAGGATGAGTGAGTTGCTGCTTTTGGTCAAGTGGGAAAAGGTGATGAGCAGGCTTGAAACTGACTACAGATTGGTTCGCAGGCAAATCAATTGTAGGAAAAGGAGGGAACTAATGCCTGGAAATTCCTTTAAAATGATCCATTCCCAGGTTGCCTGGGTGGCTTTTTAAGTGACTCGATTTTGGCTCAGGTCATGATCTCTGGATTGTGAGATTGAGCCCTGTGTCAGTTTTCCCTGGGCATGGAGCCTGCCTGGGGTTCTCAGTCTGCCTCTGCACACTCCCCCCTCCACTTAAAAAAGAGATCCAATCCCACATAACCCAATCGGAAGGTCATGGCATCATCACATCCTGGAGAGGAGGCAACTTAAAGGGGAGAGGGTGTTCAGGCCAGAGATCAGCTATCACTGGTCAATGTAAGCCATCTGCATTTGTTGGATCTAGATTGAAAGCAACCTTAGGATATGGAAACTTAAGTGGTGGAGTGTTTCTTGACAAGATGGTTCCATAAAAATTCAGTAATGTGGGCCATTGGGTAGCCTCTGGAAGTCATTCCTGCTGGGGTATTTTTTGCCCTTCAATTACAGTAGATTTGTTTTAATCTTCCCTTCGGGCTAAGATTGTAAGCAGTGACATCCAGGCACCTCAGTAGGTGGCAGTGTAAGGGTTAAAAGTCTGGGCTGAAATCCTGCTAGCAGTTTATAGTGGATTGTACCTGCCTCGGTTGTTAAGGATTCAAATGGGTCCCTATACTGCATTTAGAACACTGCACTGCCTGGCACATACAAAAGGGCCCAATAAGTTATACCTGTTTCTTATCAGTCATATTTGTTTCAAAAGCTTTTCCCCAAAATACTAAGGGTGCCTTCAGAAATTTTTATAAAGCTCCACTGGAAAATTTTATTGAAGGAGAGAGGAACAGCTGAAGTGGAGTGGAAGAAAAGAGAGACACCAGTGGAGTAGTCACTGGCAACAAAATACACCATTTTTTTCCTTTTGACGTAGGGCTGAAGCTCAGGAACCTGAAAGACCTGAGCCGAGACCAAGAGTCAGAACACTTAACTGATGAGCCACAGAGGCCCCAACAAAATATATATTTAAAAAAGACTTTTTAGTGTAGTTTAGTTTGCTGCCAGCCGAAGTAAAACAGTGCCTGTGGGATTTATCTTAATTTTTAAATCTGAAGTCCATTCATAAAACCCAAGCTGGCTCTTCACAGGCAGGAGCTGTGTGATCGTGCAGTCAGGAACACAGGCCATCCCCTGACCCAGGGAAGCAAGAGAGATGGTATGAAAACGAGGTCCACCAATCTCCTGCAGGTTTACCATAGCCACAGCCCAGGCTAAGTCCGTGAGTGGGCGTTCCCATACCTCGATGTTGTCTTCCTGAAAAGTAAGCCAAGAAAATAGGTGTGACAACTTGGTAACAAGAAGCTGCCTTAGTAGTAGTGGCATTCAGTGTTATTGTCAGAACTATTGAGCACTTCCAGGAAAAATTAAAATCCTACAGCATGCTTTAGAAATAAAGTAATAGCAAAAAAGGAGCCTCATTGCTGATTATGATTTGAAGATTAAAAGTAAATATTCTCAAAAGATGAGTGTACATCCTCTTATGTAACAGATTTGGGTCTAGGGCAATGGTGGTACTTGAGCACAAAGCCATTCCATCTCAAACACACAAACATTTGGATGAACTGTAAAAACAAGAGGGCAAGAGAGTATGTTACTGGCCAATTCCTATTTTATCCCATAGAACCTTATTTACTGTACCTTTCTAAGCCGGTACCCCTGCTTGCCCAAGGGGTCTTGGTTGATGGCAATTACATCCTTATTCTGAAGGAGGGCTTTGGCTTGAGGGCTGATATGCCGGAGGTCATTGGACATGAGTAATGGAGCGGCCATGATAGCCCACAGGGCCATCTGAGTTACCTGCTGATCCCAGCTGAGGCCAAAGTTACCAATCACTAGCTGGGACAAAGAAAAGCAAGAATTTAAATTAAAAAAATGAAACACTTTTAATGTTGCCTAGATGCAGAGAAGCCACTTTCTTTTTTTTTTTTTTAAACCTTTTGTTTTAATAAATAAGACATATTCATGGCTTAGGTTTTAAATCACATTTACAGATGAGGAACACTTCTAGGCCCAAACAGGTTAGCGGTGAAGCGACTACTGCTGGGAGGAATGCACGGCCCCCATGCACTTTAAGCCTAAGAGCAAAGACTTCATGTCAGAGATCACCGTACACATCCCCTCTAGGCTCAAGAACTGGAAGACTGGAGGAAGAGCGGAGACTTGGTGAAGCCCCTGTGACCACCATCTGATACCCTCACCTTCACACTACACAAGCCGATGAAAGTCGTGCTACTTTTAGATAAGCTAAAAAGGAACTTTCCTGATTATATGAAGTGAAACTTTCTCTATTGTCAACAATTAGGATAAGGGCATTAGTTACACAGAGTATCCACTGACAAATACAGACTATGAGAACAGGGAAGAGGAAGCCACACAGATATCTCGTTTCTTCAAATGTCAGAAACTTCCATGCCACAGCAGGAGAGCAGTGGATGAACTCTACCGCTCCCAAAGGTTTAGTCCAAAAACTTCCTGTTGGCATTTGCACCAAATAAGGCTCCCCGTACTTCTGAGAAGCCACTTTCTAAGGCATCTTGCTCTGAGTACTCTCAGATAAGGCCTGCTTCCAGGAATTTTGCCTTTTTTAAAAAAAATATTTATTTGACAGAGAGAGCAAGCACAAGCAAGGAGAGTGGGAGAGGGAGAAGCAGGCTCCCCGCTGAGCAGGGAGCCCAATGTGGGGCTTGATCCCAGGACCCTGGGATTGTGACGGCAGCCAAAGGCAGATACTTAACCAACTGAGCCACCCAGGTGTCCCAAGAATTTTCCCTTGAAAAATCAAATAGGAAACAGGTCCAGTGCAGGGGCCTGAGCAAGGAGGGCTCAGATTCTTACCATATCTGGGTCGTTCCAACCCCCTGGTCCTGCAACATGAACAATTCTCTTCTGGTTAGAAGATGTCCAGGCCAAGATACTTTTTATACTTTGCCAAGAATCATAAACATCCTGAAAATTTCTCCAGTGATTGCAGTACTGTCGGATTTCTGTGTAATTGGGCTGTGGAAACAGACATAACTCTTCTGTTTACTTTCTCCTAACATTCTTGCAAGACAAAAACAGTCAAGTTGTAGTTTACAGATTAAAGGTCTCTATGAGGAGAGCTAAATTCTGATCATAATGGAATTTCATTGTAAGAAGTCAGCTTCAGAAGTAGGCCATCTAAATTAAAATCCCTACTAAAATGGCTTTAATACTGTTTGTGCTAGAAATTTACCAAAGGGTAACTAAGTATTGAGATTATGGAAGACTTTAATTTTTTTCACAACTTACTGTATTTTCACACTTTGCTAAAATGGATATGTATCGTTTTTGTAATAAAAAATAACTAAAATGATCCTTATTAGTAAAAATAAAAGCTGCAAAATTACATAGGACATACAAGCATAGGATAAAGTAATCTGAATCCTAGGCACATAATTTATTAACGGAATGAATACAAGTTTGTAGATAGGGAGGTAGAGTATCAGGTTTAGGATGTTGAGAAAGAGGGGAGAGCATTTTGCAGAGATTAGAAGGGAATGACAGATTCATTCTATAAGTAATTCATTCATTCTATAAGTAATTATTCAACACTTACCATAAGCTAGAGAGACTGACAAGTCAGACAAGGTCCCTGCCCTCCTGGAGCTTACATTCTAGTGGGGTAGACAGACAATAAGTCAGTCAACAAATAATTCCATACAGTGCTAAGCTCTTAAAAGGAAATTCAGATCAATGTGATAAGGAATAAACGGATAGAGGGCTATTTTATAGTAGAGAAGAGCTGTCCGAATATGTGGCATTTGGTTTGGGACTTCAATGTGTAGAAGGATGCAGCAATTTAAAAATCCTGGAGGAAGAATGTACTAGGTGAAAAAACAAAAGTGTAAAGTCCTCAAGGCAGCAGCAGACTTACCAGTCTGAGGGACAGATAGAAAACCCAGTGCAGCCATGGAAAGAGTAATGGGTGGATGGAGGCAGGCCAGGTCTGGGTCAATGGAGTCTGCTTTTATTCCGAGTGCCTGGGGAAGCCAGCTAATGCTTTTTAAAGCAGGGGAGTGATAGGATTTACATTTTAACAAGATCACTGTGATGCTGCTCCAAAAATGGATGGTTAGGACAGTGGATGCAGACTAGGCTGATGATGTAGTCTGGGTGGAGATGAGGGTGGTTTGGAAGACCAGGGTGGATGCAACAGAGACAGAAATAAGTGGGCTGATTCGGGATGTATTTTGTAGATTGTACTGATAGGATTACTGGTGGATGTGTTGTGTACTATGAGACAAAGGTTAGAATCAAAGATGACTGAGGTCCCAGGTGATGGTAGCTTAGAATCCAATTATAGCAGTGGAAATGGTGAGAAGTAGTTAGATCCTGAGAGGGATGGTAGGATGAGACTGTTAAGATTGGACTTTGAAGGCGATCCTTTGTTCTCAGGTTCTGAAAAATCTATCAGCAAAGCTCTACTGGATTCTGTGCTCACTAGCTCACCTCATGAAAAGGCCACATATAAAGGGGCCACTCACAGGAATACACAATGCTTCTGCCAGTCCTGTTCAGGGCCAGGGACATACGCTTATAACCTGTATGAGAAAACAATGGGGAAAATGAGGGAAATAAGGGAATTTCCAGCTGGTGTTATGTATTTTAGAAAGACACTGCCTGAGGAAAAAAAAAAAAGAGGCTGCCTGGAAGGGCCACGGTTATATTTTAACCAGCAGCAGAGATAGGTGGCTGCTCTGTGATTAAATTGTGTTTAGTACCTCCCAGACTGTTGGGATTGTTCTGAGGAGGTAGTGTGGGATGGTGCATATACTGAGGAAAGGCAGGAATGAAGATGCTCTTTTTCTGTGACTGACATTCCAGATGCTTTCCCAAGAGATGTTCTGGAAGGTTACAATAACTATTTGTAATGAACTCAGAGCCCTCTTGAATGAAATGTGCACAGTATGAGCCATGATTAGGCATGCATGAATTTTATATGCATGCATGAATGAATGCATGGAGAGCTGAAAGAAAAGAAGAGGTAGGAGCTCTGGCACATAGAGAATAATTATTTCCAGTACTATGACTGAACATTTAAAATGTGAAGATTAGCTCTTTGGATGCTCCAGTTACCCTGGACTCCAAGTTCCTCCTTTTGCTCATGGCTATATCTCTTGAATGAAACGTACCATTTTCCAAATGTTCCACGCTGTCACAGTAACAACCGTCAAATTTCAGCAGATCTACTCCCCAGTCAGCAAAGGTCTTGGCATCAATGTCATAGTGTCCAAAACTCCCAGGAAAGCCAGCACAGGTTTTATTTCCAACATCTGCATAAATTCCTAGCTTCAGTCCTTTGCTATGGACCTGAAATGAGAGGAAAGGATCACCCCAACAGAAGGGCAACCATGAAGTAGAGAGAACCACTCCAGGCTGTGGGCACAGACAAAGTATATTTCACTAGGCATCAGGGACTTTTTTCACAAACCTCTAAAATTATCCAGGTGAGTTAGCTGGGAGACAGTCTCCAATTCTGCTGAATTCAAACTATACACCTAAGCTATGATACTGAACTAAAGGGAAAGCTATCACTCATCTTTTTCTGGTGGGATCCTAAAAGTTACCTTTCCATAGCAATGACACAATTATCTGGAAAGAGACTCTCACCATGACCATACCTTTGGCTCCTCTGTGCCCTCAAATGGGCCTCATGTTGTTTCAGCAAGAATCCTGCCAAATCATCTCCCTACTCCTGATAACTGATCAAGTTTCTTATCCCCTACCCTTGGCCTGCCTTTAGCAAGAATCCTCTTGCCCTTGATGTCTCCTCTTGGTAATTTCCATCCACTGACCCCAAGTCTGCTCATTGACTATAAAACCCCACTTGTCTCTGTTGTATTTGAAATTGAGTTTGGCTTTTTCCCTATTGCAGTAGTACTGAATAAATCTGTCTTCATGGCCTTTACCTAAGCGTCCAGCTGTATTACTCTGTAAGTTCCAGAATATATTCCTTCTATCTTCTAGTTATACTACAATTGTAATAGCTGCTTAAAACATATGGAAATATATGCACGCATGTCAAGAACCAAGTTCCTTCTTCCTCCTAGAGAACTCAGTGGTTTCAGCAAAAGGAGAACTTCTCTCAGATGGGCCTCAAAAGCTATTGCAAAACAAAGGTCTGCTAATAGACTGAAAATTCCACCTGATAAGCCTTACAATTTGATAGATAATACTTTCTCAGTTTTTCTGAACAAGCTGCAGTCCAAAAGTACTTACAGTCTCCTGAATGAAAGAGAATAATCTATAAACTCACATAATTAGCAAGGCTTTGGATCCCATTAGGAAAGCGTTTAGGGTCGGCCTGAAGTCTGCCTTTTGAATCTCTTTTGGGAGCCATCCAACAGTCATCAATGCAGAGGTACTTATAACCTGCATCCTTCCAGCCATCTGAGTCCATGAGTTCTGCCATCTGCATGAAGAGCTTCTCACTGAAAGAGAAATTCCAAGAATCATTGCAATTCATTAAACAAATGATTAGGCATCTTGGGGTGTTGCAATTTGTTTCAACCCAGTTACTGCCCAGTTCAGTGGCAATCAGTGTAAGGTAAAATGGACTGGGCCCTTTTTTATTCCTCCCTGCCTGAATACTTCCACGCTAAGTACCTCAAACAATTAGGAATGGGAAATACATGAAATTGAAAAGGTAATTAGAAGAAGAAAGTTGAGTGAAGTAAGAAACTACAAAGTTACTATAATCAACAGCTTCCTTAAATATCAACAATAACCTGTTTGGAAAAAAAAGATACCATTCACAAGAGCAACCAAAAAAGCAACAGAAAAACCTAAAATACCTAGAGACAAATTTAAGACATGTGCAGGATTCATATGAATAAAACTATAATGTTCTCATGATTTCAGTAAGTGGAGAGACATTATTTTGCTCTGGAATAAGAAAACTCAATATCAAAACACACCTTTATACATTTTTCTTAATGGCGTCCCTTATACATTTTTTTCCTTATACATTTAATAAAACCCTGAACAAACCCCAAAAGGACTTTTTAAGGAAGCTGGCAACATGATTCAAAAGTTCACCTAAGAGAAAACATATGAACATTCCACAAAAGATAAATGAAGCTAGTATAGTACAATAGCATTAGAATACACAAATCAGTGGAATTAAAGACAAAGTTCTGAAAGAGATCTTTCCAGCCATCTGGTACCATGGAATTTAGTATATACATAGTTTTAAAATATTTATTTATTTGAGAGAGAGAGAGCACACGTGCGCAAACAAGCAGGCAGAGGGGTAGACAGAGAGGGACAGTCAGGCTCCCCGCTGAGCAGAGATCCCAGGACCCTGGGATCATGACCTGAACTGAAGGCAGATACTTAACCAACTGAGCCACCCAGGTGCCCCAGGAATTTACTATATATTAAATGTGGCATTCCTTATAGGAAAATAAAGTCCAGATGGATTAAAGATTTTAAAATTTTAAAAATCCATAAAAATACCACTAGAAAATGTAGATGACTATATTATTTTCAGGTAAAGACTTTCTTAGCATGATGCAGAGCCAGAAATCATAAAAGAAAAAATTGATGTTTTTGACACATTCATGCAAAACCAACATAAGTCACCATATTCATAATATGATAGACCAAGCATACACACACACACAACCCCAAAACCAAACTCAAAACATTTCAATTAAAAAACAGTAAGTGGAAATAAAAACACCATATTGACAAAGTTTTTTGTTGTTGTTGTTTTAAAGGAATAACAAAAATGCAGTGTTGGCCAGCGTGTGGGGAAATAGACATTTTCATACACTGTTCTTGGGAATGTGCATTTGTAAGACTTTTGGGGAGGATAGTTTTATATGTAACAAAATGGGCATACTTTTGGATCCAGTAATTACACTTCTAAGGCAAGAATCTTATGATATATAAGGATGGTTAACACAGCTTCACAAGAATTAAAAAAATGGAAGAGCTTGAATAGCTATCAACAGGAGATTGCTTAAATAAATTATATACATATGATTTGAATTTGTTAAGTGCTTATTCTGTGCCAGGAAAACTTTAGTTTCATTATACTCTACTGTCTACATTTTTTGCAATGATCATGCATTAGTTTTATTATCAGATATAAAAATAAGCCAACCACTACTTAGGGAAAAAAAGGAAAAGGCAAAAGGAAATATGTGTTCGGAACTACATTCCTCAGCATTAAACCACCACAGCTTTGAACTGTGTCTGTGAGCATCTGTAATTTATCTCCATTTATTTTGTGCATCAAAACCAAGAGAGGGGGGATCCCTGGGTGGCTCGGTGGTTTGCCGCCTGCCTTTGGCCCAGGGTGCGATCCTGGGGCTCCCGGCATGGAGCCTGCCTCTCTCTCTGTCTATCATCAATCAATCAATCAATCTTAAACAAACAAACAAACAAACAAGAGAGGTTATTCTTCGAGTCTGGGAATGCTTGAAATGTTTCCATATAAATTAATTGTAGGGCAGCCCGGGTGGCTCAGCGGTTTAGCGCCGCCTTCAGCCCAGGGCGTGATCCTGGAGACCCGGGATTGAGTCCCACGTCGGGCTCCCTGCATGGAGCCTGCTTCTCCCTCTGCCTGTGTCTCTGCCTCTCTCTATGTCTCTCATGAATAAATAAATAAATAAAATCTTAAAAAAAATAAATTAATTGTAATTCCGTAGTTACTTTATGCCATTTCCGCTTACGGAACACTCCACATTTGGATAGGAGGAAACCTTTGTAAAGTTCCTCCAGGTCAACCTTCGAGCCAGATGCCACACTCAAGAGAGTGAGGGGTGGGGATATCTCAGAGACTCCATGGTTCCTCTAAACTCCCTCCAGTTACAGCCAAGGAACTCCTCACCCAAAAAGCAGAAGAACTTGCACGTGGCTTAGTCCTCTGTCTCTCCTACTCACCCCAGCTGTGGTCACTAACAGTGCCTGGCAGGGACAGAACAGCAGTTCACTAGAAGAGTCTGAATAGGACTGGATGGTGAATGGATAAAGTCCCTAGTTGGGTGATCCGGCACAGACAGACGGAGAAGCAGAGGCTGCTGACCCGACTCCTACCATAGAAGGGGTCACGCCAGACAAAGTTTGGGGCTAGTTGCCAACCAGGGCAGTTTGCTGAGGATAAAAAAGCAGCAGTAATAGGGGAGCCGTGCCTCAGGGTCAAATGTTCCCTCTGAGACCCTCTATTGCCCCAAACAGAGACAGACGAACACACGGAAAGGCGAACGCAAGGGAGTACTCAGTATCTCTCATACCTGATACAGGAATCTGGCTCTTCTTGGCAGTCAACGTTGCACATGAAACGCTCCCAGTGCAGCCAGCCCATGGTAGGGGTCATCGCCAAGCCATTGTCCAGGGCCCTGGCCCCAGGGACGCTCCAGAGAACCAGGGCCAGGAAGCGAAGTGCCAGTAGGAAGCACGGCTGCAGCAACTGGCTCTTCAGCTTCATTGTCACCGTAATGCAGTGTTAAATTTCTATTGGTAATCTGGGCTTTTAAATTTAACTTTAGGGGCGGACCAATCAGCGGTGAGTTATTAAATAACGACGTTATTGTTTCTCGGGCAACTGGGACGGTGATCCCCAGAGGCAAACCAATGATCAGTCACATAAGGCGCACCGCAACCAACCACACGCTTTCTTTCTTGATATTGGCCCTCCCTGTTTCCATACCAGAAGGAAGTGCGGCACTTAAGAGATCCCGAGTCTAAGCCGAGAGTTGCTCACGTGACCGAGATCTCACATGACGTAGGTGGTCACGTGATCAGCCGCTTACGTGAGCAGAAGTAGTTCTGGTCGTCGTCTACCGTCTCGCTATAGCCGTTTGAGGGAAGAAGGAGGAAAATTGTCCGGTATCGTTAGAGGTTGGTGTGTGGGTGGGAACTGGGGACCCGAGGGTGGTGCTGATGAAGACCAAAGCAGGATCCGCGGGCCGCCTCCGCCTTTTTCGTTCCCTGCTTTCCCCTCCCCCGCTCCCCCTCCCCCATCTCAGTGCCGGGAAGCCGCCTTTGCTGCGCCTGGTGGGGAAATGGTGGACGTTCGTGACTGTGTATGTGTTTCTGTATATCAGTCTGTCTGGGTGGGTCTCAGGGGACCCTTAAGAGAAACTGTGAGGTGAAAACGCTTGAAAACCACGTCCTTGGGTTAGGAAAAACAAATATTGAGACTAGTGGCCAGAGTGCTCGTCCATCCATTCAGGCACTTAGTCCCCACTGATTGTAGGGGGACGCACCAAGTGAATTTTATCTGTAGAGTCACATCTAGGCAAACGCTGCGTGCCTGACCGAGGCGCCCAATAAATGTTTTTACTGAATTGAATATTTAAATAACGCTTATTTTTCTACTTATAATAACAACCTACACCTAGTTTTGAACATTCAAAAAATAACAGTATAGTATAAATTTAAAAAATACATGCAGTTCCTCACCAGGAGATAACTACTCAGCATTTTGGTGTATAAAAAGTATGTGTATAACACACATATAAATACACAATTTCTTAACCCACAAATGGAATCCTAGTTCCTACTTCAGCAACTTAGTCCTGGTGGCCTTCCCAGGAGATACAGTAGTGAAGCAGAATCTCCCTTCCACTACAGAAGGGATGTTAATTTCTGGAGTGCTACAGGGACATGAAATGGGATTGGTCATCCAAGAGATAGGGCATGCTAAAGACCAGCCCATTAATCAGTCACTCACCCCTAAAGATGGTTTATATGAAGAGTATTATTTGAGGATGCAGTGTGCCAGGCATATAATAAGCAATTAGTAAATGTTGGCTGAATCCTCAGTGTAGTTTTATGGCAGTTAATAAACTTTGTACTTTCTTTCCAAGAGGACCATGTCAGATAAGCCATGCACATATACAAAGTTAGAAAACTTTATAAAAAATATTTAAAATTTTTTGCTGAAATAAAATTAATCTGTATAGAAAATTAAGAATGCACAAGAAATTGAAAAAATAACATTTAAAAAGTCATAAACTTGCCACTCAGAGAAATCACTATTAACATTTGATGCATTCCCCATGTATATATATATATTTCTAATATTTTGTTTCAATTACAGTGATTTTTAAAAATTAAAATTATAAAGAAGTATATGGAGTAAATTGTGAAAATCTACTTCAGTCTACCTCCCCCAGTTCCTGCTTTCTCAGAAAACAAATTTGTATTATATACTTTCAGATCTTCTATGCATTTACATACATATATACTTGCATGCTTATATTTTAAAATAGGATCACACTCTGCATATTCTATTTAATACATTTTGGAAATCTAGATTACGGCAGATCTTTTTTCTTAAATGCAGCATAGAATTCCATTTTCTTTTTTTAAGATTTTATGTATTAGAGAGTGAGAGAAAGAGCACGAGCAGGGGGAAGAGGTAGAGGGAGAAGGAGAGGAAGAAGCAGACTCCTCCCAAGGAGCCTGATGTCACGACTCAACCCCAGGACCCTGGGATCATGACCTGAGCTAAAGGCAGATGCTTAACTGACTGAGCCACTCAGGCCTGGAGGATTCCATTTTAAGGATAAAGTATACTGTAATTTATTCAGCCTTTCACCTATTGATGAATTGTTAGGTTTCTAATTTTCTGCCATTAGTAACAGTGCAATAGCAGTGAACATTTGTGAGTATTTCTGTTGACCAGTTTCCGGAAGGAATTTTAGCAGGGTCAAACAATATGTAAACATATATATTTTTTTACATAGTTGAGATTATAAAGCATCTGTGATCCTGGTTCATGAGATTATAGCATATGTAGTTCTTCATGTTGTTAAATATTTATGTAATTTTAAAATTGTGTAATACTCTTTAATAAAATACCTTTTGAAGAATATATAGCTTCATAAATCTTTGTCTGAATTTCAGATCATCTCTTTAGGGCACATAATCTGAAATGGATTTACTATATCAGAAGGCATGATACATGTTTCCAGATTGCTTTCCAGAAGTACTGTATCTACTTTCACTCCTCTAGGAGTGGTTGTGAACCCTGAATATTAGCATTGGCTTATCCTTACTGTTTAATTTTCACTGTCTTGGTAGGTGAAAAATGTTGATTAATTCTGGTTTTAATTTCGATTTCTGATAATTGATGAAGTTTGAACATTTCTCAGACAACTCTCCTATATCCTCACATCTGCATTCCTCCTGTATTTAATCTGTTATCACGTCCTGCAGAGTCCACTGCTTTCAATGTGTAGATTACATCCTTCCTTTCTTTTTTATTTATTTATTTTTAAAAATATTTATTTGAAAGAGAGCCCACACACAAGTGGGGGGGAGGGGGAACAGAGAGAGAGGGAGAAGTAGACTTCCCACTAAGCAGTGAGCTCCAGGATGTCTTGACTCAATCCCCGGGACCCTGAGATCAGGACCTGAGCCGAAGGCAGCTGCTTAACCAACTGAGCCACCCAGGGGCTATCCTTTCTTTTTTAAAACTGTTGCCTTAGGTGAAATCCTTATTGCCAAAAAGAGGTTGGGGTTATAACTGATCCTGCTTGTGTCACACCAGCCCCCTCTGTTTGAGTTCCACACTGTTGCCAGGGTGATCTATTATTTGAAAAGGCTCTGGTTACCTCACTTTCCTCCCCTCACTCCCTTACCCACTCCCTTACCCATTCCCTTACCCTCACTCCCCTACCCCACTCCTCTGTTTTAAAACCCTTAGAAGACTCTTAACGTTTGTCTATCAAGTAAGGCCTTTGGGATCTTACTCTCTACCTTGCCAGCCTTAACTTCTTGCCTGGGCTCATCCTATTTTATGCTCCATTGTAATTTTTAAAAATTTATTTGTGGATCCTTGAACTGGTGAGTCTGTTTAAACAATTCTGTGCCAACTGTTAGAATTGACCAACTAGTCCCTGTTTTATACCACCTTTTCACGCTATACAGAATTTTGTCATAGCAGGAATAATGTTTATTTGCCCTTTTGCCTTTAGTAAAGATGTATAATGCCCCTGTAGGACTATAAACCCTTTCTTGGTTTATTGATCCTTGTATCCCAAAGCCAAGTACTGGACTTGCCAGTTGAAAAATATAAAATGAATGTATGATCACCCTTAATGTCTTTTTCCCATTTATTGCTTAGGCCTTAATATTTCCTTGATTTTATTAATTGGCATGAGTTCATTATATAAGGATATTAATGTACTGTTGTGTCTTCTCAAGTGTATTGTCTTTTAATTCTGTTTAATCTTACCTTTGATGTAATGAAGTTTTTCATTTTTATGTAATCAGGTATAGCTATCTCGTATTTGTTCACAGCTTCCAGTGATTTTGCTGCTGATTTTTTATGCCTTTTGTGTTCTATGATGTTAATATATGTTCAATATAGAAAACCTAAAACATAGAAATGTCCAAAGAAAATACTCCTTTAATAAAAAAGTTCCCATAAGCCTACTGCCCAGAAATAACCACTATTAACGGTATTCAACACATAATAGGTATTGAGTAAATAATCTTTGGATGAATGAATTAAAAATTTGGTGCAGTCTTTTTATTTATATGAATATTTTAGAACAAAGCTATCCGTTTGAGTTTTATATTATTGGTTTGCTTTTTTCTCTTACTATGTTGTGAACATTTTTCCATGACAATAGTCTTCTAATTTTTTTTTTAGCTACACTGAAACTGCATTGAGCCAAGCTTGCCACCAAGAGCCCAACAATCATCATGATGCTGAGCACGGAAGGCAGGGAGGGGTTCGTGGTGAAGGTCAGGGGCCTACCCTGGTCCTGCTCAGCTGATGAAGTGATGCGCTTCTTCTCTGATTGCAAGATCCAAAACGGCACATCAGGTATTCGTTTCATCTATACCAGAGAAGGCAGACCAAGTGGTGAAGCGTTTGTCGAACTTGAATCCGAAGATGAAGTGAAATTGGCATTGAAGAAGGACAGAGAAACCATGGGACACAGATACGTTGAAGTGTTCAAGTCCAACAGTGTTGAAATGGATTGGGTGTTGAAGCATACAGGTCCGAATAGTCCTGATACTGCCAACGATGGCTTCGTCCGGCTTAGAGGACTCCCATTTGGCTGTAGCAAGGAAGAGATTGTTCAGTTCTTTTCAGGGTTGGAAATTGTGCCAAATGGGATGACACTGCCGGTGGACTTTCAGGGGCGGAGCACGGGGGAGGCCTTTGTGCAGTTTGCTTCGCAGGAGATAGCTGAAAAGGCCTTAAAGAAACACAAGGAAAGAATAGGGCATAGGTACATTGAAATCTTCAAGAGTAGCCGAGCTGAAGTCCGAACCCACTACGACCCCCCGCGAAAGCTCATGGCTATGCAGCGGCCAGGTCCTTATGATAGGCCAGGGGCTGGCAGAGGGTATAATAGTATTGGCAGAGGGACTGGGTTTGAAAGGATGAGGCGTGGTGCCTATGGTGGAGGGTATGGAGGCTATGATGACTATGGTGGCTATAATGATGGCTATGGCTTTGGGTCTGATAGATTTGGAAGAGACCTCAATTACTGTTTTTCAGGGATGTCTGACCATAGATATGGAGATGGTGGGTCCAGTTTCCAGAGCACCACAGGGCACTGTGTACACATGAGGGGATTACCTTACAGAGCCACTGAGAATGATATTTACAATTTTTTCTCACCTCTTAACCCCATGAGAGTGCACATTGAAATTGGACCCGATGGCCGAGTTACTGGTGAGGCAGATGTTGAATTTGCTACCCATGAAGATGCTGTGGCAGCTATGGCAAAAGACAAAGCTAATATGCAACACAGATACGTGGAGCTCTTCTTGAATTCTACTGCAGGAACAAGTGGGGGTGCTTATGATCACAGCTATGTAGAACTCTTTTTGAATTCTACAGCAGGGGCAAGTGGTGGTGCATATGGTAGTCAAATGATGGGAGGAATGGGCTTATCCAACCAATCTAGTTATGGGGGCCCTGCCAGCCAGCAGCTAAGCGGGGGTTATGGAGGTGGGTACGGTGGTCAGAGCAGTATGAGTGGATATGACCAAGTGCTGCAGGAAAACTCCAGTGACTATCAGTCAAACCTCGCTTAAGTAAACAATACTAAACAGCTATTACAAAAATAAAATCTCTGCATTTATGGGAGTTGTAGAATGGGAGGGATGTCTAGTATATCCAGTATGATTGGTAAATGGGAAATACTGATTCTGATCACTCTTGGTCAGCTTCCTCTTTCTTTCTTTCTTTCTTTCTTTCTTTCGTTCTTTCGTTCTTTCGTTCTTTCATTCTTTCCTTTTTTTTTTTAAGAAAACAAAAGTTAAGTTTAACAGTTTTGCATTACAGGCTTGTGATTCATGCTTACTGTAAAGTGGAAGTCAAGGTTTTACAACTTTAAGCTCAGTAATTTTGAACACTGAAACATTCATCTAGGGTGTAATAACAACGTTCAGTATTGACCATAACTGTTAAAACAATTTTCAGCTTTCCTCAAGTTAGTTACATTGTAGGAGTATACCTAAGCAGTAAGCATTATTTAGGTTAAAGCAGTTTCACTTATGTTAAATGTTGCTCTTATACCACAATACCTTGAAAACTTTGGATGCATGTTGAGAAACATGCTTTTCTGTAAAACTCAAATATAGGAGCTGTGTCTACGATTCAAAGTGAAAACATTTGGCATGTTTGTTAATTCTAGCTTTTTGGTTTAATATCCTGTAAGGCACGTGAGTGTACACTTTTACTTTTTTAAAGATCTGGGACAATTTTGAGATGTAATACCAATACTTTAGGAGTTTGGTCATGTTGTTTGTATGAGATTCTGAGACTTTGATTTAAACCTTTCCTTGTATTGTGATTTCCATTAGATGTATTGTACTAAGTGAAACTTGTTAAATAAATCTTCCTTTTAAAAATGAAAAATCTTGTGCAGCTTGATTTCTTTTAAAAATTTTATTTATTTGAGAGAGAGAGAGGCAGAGAGATCAAAGAAGGAAAAGCAGATTTGCCGCTGAGCCGAGAGCTGGATGCAGGGCTCAATCCCGGGCCACTGAGATCATGACCTAAGCTGAAGGCAGACATTTAACTGAGCTACCCAGGCGCCCCAACAGCTTAATTTTTTAAAAATGTTCCATCATATGAACCATTTCTTTGATACAAGTCCTCTGCACTTGAAACTTATTTTTTTAAGATTTTTATTTATTTATTTGATAGAACAAGCAGGGTGGAATGGCAGGCAAAGGGAGAGGGAGAAGCAAGACTCCACACTGAGGAGGGTCCCGGACATGGGGCTTGATCCCAGGACCTTGAGGTCATGACCTGAGCCAAAAGCAGATACTTAACCCACTGAGCCACCCAGTGCCCCTGCCACTGAAATTTAAATTTAATTTTTATAAACACACATTAGTACCATCATACATAAATTGTTCACTGTATCATTATTTTTAAGATCTATGCCTAAAAGTGGGATTGTTGAGTCAAGTGTACCCACATTTTTAAGGCTTTTGATTTGCATTGTCACATTATGGTACTCTTTGCACTGCCCCCCTCCACCATGATGCATATTATTCTTGATCTTGGCTAATTTATTAGTTGAAAAATGGTATCCCGTTGCTATTTTAATTTGTTTAATGAGGTAGAGTATTATTCTGTTTCTAAACTCTCCATGTCCACAGGACTATTGGGCTTCTCTGGAAACTATACTTTATCAAGACAGCATTCTCCAAAAGCCAGAAAGTAAAAACAAATCCCCTTCCTTTCATTGAATCATATATGGAAGATCTAAGGCACCTTTATATGTTCTAAAAAAGAAGCCTATGTTATTATATAAGTAATTCAGTCTCCTCCATGAATTTATTAATAGTCTCTAAACACTATGAGGTTTTTCAGGGCATTTAAAGCTTGTTCTTAACCATTGGTTCGCATACCTTAGTGTGCACCAGAATCATCTGTGGGGCTTCTAAAAACAGTGGTTACTGGGCCTCACTCCTAGAGTTTCTGAAATCTGGTGATTCTGGGTTTGTGTTTAAGAATCTGGGGCACCTGGGTGGCTCAGTGGTTGAGCATCTGCCTTCAGCTTAGGGCATGATTCCAGGGTCCTGGGATAGAGTCCTGTGTCGGGCTCCCCACAGGGATCCTGCTTCTCCCTCTGCCTGTGTCTCTACTCTGTGTGTGTGTGTGTGTATGTGTGTGTGTGTGTGTGTCTGTCTTATGAATAAATAAATAAAGTCTTTAAAAAAATCTGCTGATGCTCCTGGTCTCATGACCACATTTTGTGACCCTGTGCGGCACTCTCTAATGGCTAAAGGCCCAGAAGAGCAGCTCTAAGAACGACTTCTTCATGATTCCTGATTGCCTCCCCTACATTCATTCCTGTAACAAGTAATTTAAACTTTCTATTAAAGTACAGATTGCATATGATTATTTACAATATCTTGCACCTCCCATGATGACTTTAAATGCCTTTGACATGGGGGGGGTTATCTTACATTTCTGCATATGTAGTTGCTATTGACAATTGCACCTCTTAAAGACATTCAGGCCTGGATACCCTCAGGTTACTACCAGCTGCACCTGAACTTCTACAAGTCTTTATGTGGCCAGCCTGGAAATGGCTTGTTATCCTTGGCTCTGCTTATAGCTTGGGGCCCAAAGAAATGCTCTGAGATGGAAAGCAAATAACAAATTGGTATTACCTGATTCAGTTTTATTCAAGGACACTTTTTATTAAGTATCATTTCTAGTAAATCATTCACACTGAGGATACAGTGACAGGTGATTTGAGATTCTTTAATGGCTTCTAATTTCTGTCACAGCTGCCAAAAGAACAAGAAATCCATTTTGACTCATGTCATACAGACCCAGTCATTACCTTGCCCTCCTAAGCTCCTTCAGGAAGCCTTCCTTAGGGAGTTCACAAGTAGGTGTTTTTGCTTTCTACACTCCTCAGTTAATTTTCCAGAACGTTCTGTAAGTATGAGCACAGATTCTCCTGTTAGCCACTAGATGTCACCAAATGCCATGAAAGGATTGGCTGAGACCTGTGCTCAAAGGTGTTTGTACCCTCTTGGTTGGATAAGAAAACTCCCCAGCATTTTAGGGAAGTAGTCAAAAGAGAGACCCAGGAAAAGGTCAGCAGAAGCACTATGGGTGCGGAAAGGGACAACAGTACCTGTCAGGGCAGCAGCACAGATGTACACACGCAACCCCCCCTCTCAAATCTAACACCCTAACACCACCCAAGAGAGTTTGCTGAAAGGTAAAATAGGAAACCTGCCCGTAGCTCCCCAAACCACTAAGCCAGGGGATTCATTTTTTTTTAAAGAAATGTTTATTTATTTCTTTATTTGACAGAGAGAGAGAGAAAGCACAAACAGGGGAGAGTGGCAGGCAGAGGGAGAAGCAGGGTCCCCGAGGAGCAGGGAGCCCGATGCCGGACTCGATCCCAGGACAATGGGATCATGACCTGAGCTGAAGACAGACACTTAACCAACTGAACTACCCAGGCGTCCCAGGGATCCATTTTATTTTGTTTTATTTTATTTTATTTTATTTTATTTTATTTTATTTTATTTATTATTTTATTTGTTTTATTTGTTTTTAAATTTTGTTATTTTATTTTTTTCCAGGGATCCATTTTAGACTGCACCTGTGAGCTACTTGGCAGGCTCAGGTTGAAAGTTTGTAGTCGCAATAATCATGGCCTAAGTGGGTCCCCCGCTGATGGCTTTATGCCAGTGGTTTTCAGAGTGTGCTTCCTGGACCAGCAGCCTGACCTGGTACTTGTTAGAAATGCAAAGTCTCAGGCCTGTCCCAGACAGACTGACTCAGAAACTCTGGGGTGAGGCCCATATTTGTGTTTTAAGGCACTCTACAGGTGATTCTGATGCACAGAACCATTGGTTAATGTAGGCATCCTGTTATTCACCCATTCATTTATTTCTGCATTCATTCATCCAACCCTAAAGGTCACTAAACCAGAGACAGTCTTTTTAAAAAAATATTTTATAAATTTATTTGAGAGAAAGAGAGAGAGCACAGGAGCAGGTAGGAGCAGGGAGCCCCCATGCCAGGCTGGATCCCAGGACCCTGAGATCATGACCTGAGCCAAAGGCAGACATTTAATCAACTGGGCCACTCAGGCGCCCCCAAACCAGAGCCAGTCTTATCTGTGAGCATGGCACAGCTTCTGTATCCTCCCCTCCCAAACTGATATGAAAAGGCATTGCAAATTCACTTAGAAATCAAGGTTCTGTTTCCTCAGGGAGGATTCCTAAGTTCTCAGCAAAAAGGAAGATTTTTTTTTCCAGGATGGACCTTGAGCGCAGTTGCAAGAACAAGATTGCTGCTGATGAAAAATTCTACTCACTACACTTGACACTGAGCTGGGACAGGTCCATTTCACAAACCCCTCTCAGTGGCAAAAATTCAGTCTTGTGAATGCAAAGCAGTCATGCCCGTGGGGTCACCAGGTTAGCGCACTGCAGGGCCCCATTCAGAGAGTTAGCTTGTGCTTGGAGCCTGTGGGAGGAGGGCAGGAGGCCCCCCCACCCCGCAATCATCCCAGACAGATGCACAGAACGCACCTCCCGCCAGCTGTCAAGTGCCGAAAAGAAGACGTTAGCCTTCTGAAAAAAAGGGATGGGTACTGAGGAACAGCATTTGAGAATCACTGTGATTTATTCATTAATTATTTTTGAACCATTTACCTATACTGGTCTATGAGGTGTTGGAACAGGTACTACCAGGAATTCTAGTCTCAGGGCTGTCATTGGAATAGCTCTACCTCCCTAATGACAAGCCTTTGTTTCTGGGCTGACATAATTGTGTCTGGCTCTGTTCTCCCTCAGGATGAATTTCATTTTGCATCAGACCTCTGTACCCCTACTACGACCTGAAACAGTCTTGTGGCAGGCCTCCCCACCAGTCCCTAAAGTGTGCCTTGTCTCATGCAGTGGACAAAGCTTGAATCCTTTCCCGGAGGCTCCTGAGCCTCTCCTGCAAGTAGACTTTGATTGGGTCTATTTCTTCGCCGACAGCCACCAGCAGCCACCTATGTTTCTCCTAAATATATGAATCATGAGTGCCTTCCCAGGATTCTCCTCAGCCCCCACACAAGTGGGCTTGTGCAAGTCTTTTCTGCAGTCTTTCAAATCTGCCCAGTTCCAGTAGGTTCCTGAGTATGGGCAGATGAGTCAGCCCCTGCAAATGAGATAGATTCATGCTGCAGAGCAAGTTTCTGACCTCTGCCATGCTGGAAAATTGGTAAATTCAGCAAATGAATGACTTCCTGGATATCAGACTGTCAGCCTTCCCTGGGCCATGCCCCATCTGTGTAACATTTTCACCCCTGGGCACATCCCACCCAGCCTGCTTGGTCCTGACTGCAGGGGTCCTGTGTAAAGTTTGTGCCACTGAGGGACGGGAGAAGGCATATGTTCTAAGAATACACAGGATCTGATTCAAACCTGACCACAAGGCAGGTTTACCCGAGGTAGGCGAAGGACAGAGAGAGCCAAGTTGAGCTAAATGGGTAAAACCAGGCTTCTGTCCATGGCAATTGAGAAGGTCAAGAGGAGATCGTGAGTGCTGCACAGACTAGGGGTGAACCCTTTGTGAAAGTTCATGTGCATGTTGCAGGAGGTCAGGGTGCAGCTGGGAGTAGGGCAGAGCTGGCGTTATGCTGAATCAGCATGGCTGCTTCTGTATCCCAGGCTTAATGCTTGGGGGTTATTTGGTTCTGAAATCCAGATTTGGGGGCAAGTCAGGGTGACACAAGTGCCAGTGGAGGCCCTGGGAGGTGGAACCATGGCTACCTATGGCAGTCTGTTAGACCAGAATCCATTTTATTTTATTTATTAATGAGAGACACAGAGAGAGGCAGAGACACAGGCAGAGGGATAAGCAGGACTCAATTCCAGGACCCCAGGATCATGGCCTGAGCTGAAGGCAGATGCTTAACTGACTGAACTGCCCAAGCATCCCCAGAATCCATTTTAGAATGAAATAAATAGTGCTTAGCAATCAGGCAGGTACAGGTCAGCATCCTGCTTCAATCTTTTATTTGGTCTGTAACTTTGGACATGGCACCCTATTTGAGTCAGCACTGTTACTTGGAGATAGTAATAATGCTGCTGTACGATATTGTTACCATTTGTGATTTGCTACACATCACAAGCTGGGACAGTACCTGTCACTTATTAAGTAAATTCCAAACTCACCTAATAATACTAATCAACTTGCAATAGATCCATTTGCAAGGCAGCAGTCATTTTTGTGTCAATTCCGGCACCCCAGAATTGCCAGGTGCAGATATAGTTTCCTGCATCCTGTAAACTTTGGAATTATTTCTGAGTTTAGAGAGATAAGAAGGGCAGGCATGACTTTGGAGAAAGAAAGAAGAGGATCAACACAGGGCAGGAGCAAGGCAGGGACACCTCCAGAGCCCACTGAGACCCAGGATCCCTTACTGAGAGGAGGAAGAGATGGATTGGAGGCCAATAGGATAGTGACCACAGTCCAGCTGCACCCACCTCTGGCTGTACACAGCTGCAATACATCATAGTCTCAAGATTTCATTTTGTTGTAACAAAATGAATCTCTGCTAAAGTTCTAAGCTATCATATCCACAGAAAGCAGCAATGGAGGAATGTTCTGGAGATTACCTTCCCAAGATTTTAGTATATGTGCCATTATCAATAAAGGCTGATCATGCCTTACACGTGAGTGCATATTTAAGATCAGGTTCTGTTTCATCCAGCCCACATCCGTGATTATCAGCAAAAAGGGGTTTTCTTCAAGATGGGCCTACTAAGTCTCCCACCCTACAATGAGAGACCAGAGAGATCTCTACATTATGGGCATTTTTGGTCATATTCCTGAAAGCCATCTCCGGAGAGGTCTCAGCACAGAGAAACCCCAATTCAATGCTCAGGATGGGAGGTAGGGTTGTATTTTCACTTCTACAGGGATCCTGGCTCAGGGTTTACATGGGAGAAAGGTTGGGGACTCCTGAATATGCTGCCCTTTGTGAAGCAGATGGCATCCAGCGGTCATGGGTCAGAGATACTAAGACCTTGCTTCCTTGCAATCTCCTGCATGAGGATGAGTGTGCTCACCCAAAGACTGAGACCAGTAGTTACCTCCATTCATTCATGACCACATACTCAGTGGCTGGTGTGTATCAGGCAGGATGACGATGCTGATGTTAACCTTGAAGTTGCTTTGCCTGACTGTATTAGTTTCCTGAGGCTGCTACAACAAGTTGTCACCAACCTGGTGGCTTAGAACAGAAACTTATTCATTCTCACAGAATTCCAGAGGCCAGACATTCAACATCAATTTTACTGAGCCCAAACCAAGGCGTTGGCAGGGCTATGCTCACTCCAGAGGCTCTAGGGAGGAATCTATTTTTTGCCTTTTATCAGCAACTAGGGGCTGTCAGCATTGCTTAGCATGTGGCCACATCACTCTAATTTTTGTTTCCACGGTCATGTTGTGTCCTCTTCTGTGTACAAATCTCCCTCTGCCTTCCTGCCTCTTATAAATTCATTTCAAATGGCATTTAGGGCTTATCCAGATAACCCAGGATAATCTCCCCATGTCAAAATCCTTAATTTAATTATGTATGCAACTTGTCATTTTCCAAGTAAAGTAACATTTACAGGTTCTGGGGATTGGTATTGTGGACATTTGTTTGGGAACTATTATTAGACTACCTCACTGACCAGTGCCTCTCGACTGGATACCTAGAGGTCATTGAGAGAATGCTCTCCCAGATGATCTGCTTTTTTCCTTTCCCACATCAAGGGAGCTGTCCATAGTAGGGAGGGCCCATCAGAGAAAGTAACCCATCCTGTATTCTACCTCTATAAAGGCTGCCCAGACTTCCCCTCACCCCTATCACTCTCTTCCAGGTAACTGTATCCTGGCAAAGACACTCTTCTTTTTTTTTTGTTTCCAACATTGAGATTTCTTATTAATATTCCCTGAACACAAATATAAGATAGTCTTGCAAAAGTGACTATAAAACTGAAAGACACTCTTTTTTTTCTGATTTTTTTTATTGGTGTTCAATTTGCCAACATATAGAATAACACCCAGTGCTCATCCCATCAAGCGCCCCCCTCAGTGCCCGTCACCCAGTCACCCCCACCCCCCGCCCACCTCCCTATCTACCACCCCTTGTTCGTTTCCCAGAGTTAGGAGTCTCTCATGTTCTGTCTCCCTTTCTGATATTTCCCACTCAATTTTTCTCCTTTCCCCTTTATTCCCTTTCACTTTTTTTATATTTCCCAAATGAATGAGACCATATAATGTTTGTCCTTTCCGATTGACTTATTTCACTCAGCATAATACCCCCCAGTTCCATCCACGTTGAAGCAAATGGTAGGTATTTGTCATTTCTAATGGCTGAGTAATATTCCATTGTATACATAAACCACATCTTCTTTATCCATTCATCTTTCGATGGACACCGAAGCTCCTTCCACAGTTTGGCTGTAGTGGACAATGCTGCTATAAACATCGGGGTGCAGGTGTCCCGGCGTTTCACTGCATCTGTATCTTTGGGGTAAATCCCCAGCGGTGCAATTGCTGGGTTGAAGGGCAGATCTATTTTTAACTCTTGGAGGAACCTCCACACAGTTTTCCAGAGTGGCTGCACCAGTTCACATTCCCACCAACGGTGCAAGAGGGTTCCCCTTTCTCCACATCCTCTCCAACATTTGTTGTTTCCTGCCTTGTTAATTTTCCCCATTCTCACTGGTGGAAAGACACTCTTCTTGACCAAACTTAGTCAAACTCCTCTGAGCCCTCTTCTGAACTAGGCCATGACCTTGGCCTGCTGCCCTTGGCCTGTCTTTAGCAAGAATACTGCTAAGTCATTTTATTAAGAATCCCCCATTCTTGATATTTGATCAAGTTCCTTATCCTTCACCTTTGATGTCTAAGTCCTTGGCCTGCCTTTAGCAAGAACCCCCCTCATTTTGATGTCTCCTCTTAATAATTTCCCAGCCACTGACCACTTTACTCTACTCACTGGCTATAAATCTCTAGCTGTCTTTGCTGTATTTGGAGTTGAGTTCAATCGCTCTCCCCTTCTGCAATAGTGTTGAATGAAGTCTTCATTACTGTTTTAACAAATGTCAGAATACACTGAGGAGGGCACTTGATGGGATGAACACTGGGTGTTATACTATATGTTGGCAAATCGAACTTCAATAAAAACAAAAACAAAAAACCCCACAAATGTCAGAATAATTTCTCTTTAATAGCTCACAGTTGCCCAGATCAGTTTTCCTGAAGCTGGTTATAGTCTCATCACCTAGACATTCTCAGAGACATTCTACTGCCTATCAACAGACAACAAGACAAACAGCTTGCCCTGGCTGTCACCTCCCTCCAGCCCCTATCTCCTAAAGTCTTGGAATAACATTGCTATCAGAAAGCTGTGAGTAAAATGCGAGTGTTATATGTACACAGCTTTATTTGAAATTAAATTTAGGAGTTAGAATTCTAGAAAAAAGAAATGATGTATATTAACCACAATAAATAAGACCTTGAAGAAGTAGAAGGAAACAAAATATAACATTTGCATGTCATTATCACTTGAAATAATACTATTATTCCTGACATTCTTTTTAAAAAGATTTTATTTATTTATTTATTCATAAGAGACAGAGAGAGACAGACAGACAGACAGACACAGGCCGAGAGAGAAGCAGGCTCCATGCAGGGAGCCGGACGTGGGACTTGATTCCAGGTCTCCAGGATCACACCCTGGGCTGAAGGCAGTGCTAAACCGCTAAGCTACCTGGGCTGCCCTATTCCTGACATTCTTATACCAAACTGTACCCACTCCTACCCCAGGCAACAGTATTTTAGCCAGGATAGATTTTCTGACATTATTTATAGAGTTCTGAGTCAGCATTTAATGACCCCTGTGCCATAGATTCAGAGTACATTGCCAGTCCTCTCGCTCAAGCCCTCTGTGCTCATGGCAAATTGCACCATTTTCTGTTCCTTGAAGAGGTTCCAGCATTTTCTGCATCCCTTTAACATGCTGGCATTCAATTTTCACAGGGTTTGGCCCTCGCACATACATGATGTCATTACATGCTCTGATCAACCTCATGAGGGGCATTGTTATTTTCATTTTATTTATTTAATTAATTTTTTTAGAGTAGGGAGGGGCAGAGGGAGATAGAGAGAGAGAATCTTAAGCAGGCTTCCATGCCCAGCGGGAAACCCAATGAGGGGCTCAATCTTACAACCCTGAGATCATGACCTGAGCAGCAATCAAATTCGAAAGCTTAACTGACTGAGCCACCCAGGGTCCCCATTATCTTCATTTTAGAAAAGAAATCTAGAAATCTAAGAGGGAGAAAGCCAGCATTATCTTTGGTAAAGAAGCAGGTATCTAGAGGTGAGAGAGGAGTGGAGGAAATGAAGTTATTTTGGGTTCAAAGACAAAATGAATATAAAACTTTAGTATATATTGAAGTTACATAAATTATGTTTATTATTATGATGTCTCATTAGCAGCAGTGGCAGGAATTTCCCCTTCCATTCTAGCTCTATTTTTAGATCCTCTACCTTTACTCTTGTCTATTTTGTGGGAGAAGAGTGTTGAGGAGGGAGAAGAGGAGGGGCAGGCCTGGTGAGGAGGAGTCTATACTTGGGCTTGAGCTACCAAGTAGAGGGTTAAAGTTAAACCACCTTTCCCCATGCAGAGTCCCTTGCCTGGCACACAACAGGTGCTCAATACATCTTTATTTCTAATTGTTTGTGGATTGTGATGATGCACTTGCATTTTGTTCTAGAAGCTCTCATTGCAGAGTATATCAGGGACAAATAGCTTACCCACTGTTACAGTACTATCTTCAAATTTATAGAAGGGTATGTGAGTTGGATAGGAAAATTTACTACAAAAGATGTTGGCTTTTCCATTTGTTTCCAATTTAGCATTTTTTCAAGTGTATCAGTTCACTTTTCGTTGGTTAGAAAAAACAATTTTATTCTCCACAGAATATACTGCAAATGATTTGCCTCCTCTTTTAAAAAAGATTTTATTTATTTATTCATGAGAGACATAGAGAGAGAGGCAGAGACATAGTCAGAGGGAGAAGCACAATCCCTATGAGGAGCCTGATGTGGGACTCAATCCCAGGACAACCAGGATCATGACCTGAGACAAAGGCAGACACTCAACCACTGAGCGTGCCCCTTACCTCCTCTTTGAAACCACTATTTATTCTCTAGCCACCTTGATTTCCTGTCTCTTGGTTATTTTTAAGCAGATTTTCAATCCCCGTTGGTTGGTCTCTTAGAGTTTCCAATGTGCTAATTTGCCCATTCAATTTTACCCCTAAATAAATGCTATAGCCTCCACAAAAGCTAATTAAAACTTTAAGAAGAGTAGATATGGGGACGTCTGAGTGGCTTAGTTGGTTAAGCGTCGGACTCTTGGCTTCGGCTTAGGTCATGATCTCAGGGTTGTGGGATGGAGCCCCATGCCTGGCTCTGCACACTCAGTGCAGAGTCTGCTTGAGATTCTCTCTCTTCTTCTCCCTCTGTCCCTACCTCAGCTCATGTACTTTCAATCTCCCAAATAAAAATAAAAAAAAAATAAACAAAATCTTTAAAAGAAGAGCAGATATGTGATGTCTCTTATGGAGAAAATTGTTAAGCAAAACCAGGGGACATAGAATAGCAACTTCATGCATTGCTTCTAGTAATATCAGTCTGCTTTTTTGAGGGAGCAAATTATTTGAAAATTATCTTATTAGTTACCTATTGTTGCATAACTACTTGCCACCAAATTCAGCAGCTTCAAGCAATAAGCATTTATTATCCCACATGTTTCTGAAGGTCAGCTGGGTGACTCTCTCATGAGGTTGCAATTAAGATGTAGGACAGAATTTTAAAAAATCTTTAAAAGGGGAGGGGTGAAAAATAAATAAATAAATGAATAAATAAATAAATTAATTAATTAAAAATAAAATAAATAAATAAATAAATTAAAAAGGGGAGGGGTGCTTGGGTGGCTCAATCAGTTAAGCATCCAACTCTTGATTTCAGCTCAGGTCATGATCTCAGGGTTGTGAGATTGAGTCCCGTGTTGGGGCTCCATGCTCAGCAAGGAGACTGCTTGAGATTTTCTCTCTCCCTCTCCCTCTGCTCCTACCCCACTCACATGTTCTGTCTCTCTGTCTCTCTGTCTCTCTCTCTCTCTCTCTCTCTCTCTAAAATAGAAAAATATTCTTTAAGATGCAGGCCAGGACTGCTGTTATTTGAAGGTTTGACTGGAGTTAAAGGACCCACTTCTATAATACCTCACAGAGCTTTTTGCAAGAAGACTTAGTTCCTCACTAAGTACATATCTTCATAGAGCTGGCTGAATGTCCTCATGACATTCCTCCAGAGCTAGTGATCTGAGATACATTGTGACCTAGTCATACACTACCACTTATGCCATATTCTTTTAGTTAGAAGTGATTCATTGTCGAGGTTGTCATGGTCATTGTTTCCTCACAGCAGAAACAATAACAAAACTCTGACACAGTGGTTCCTGGTGTTTATAGAGCAGAGTGGGAGGTGGTGCGGAGCTGTCAGAGAGCAAACAGATGACCAAACAAATGCAAAGTGGAGAAGTTTTAATGGATTGGGAAAGGCTGTCTGGGATCTGGGCTGCCAGCCTGCTGGGTACTCATTATCTATTCCTTCCTGTCTGTTTGTGCACTTGTCTGTGCTTTGATAGGTAAAGAATACCAAGCCAAAATCTGCTTCCCAGAGAGTATGGGTGAATACAATACACACCTCCAAAAGTAACCTAGAGAGTCCAACAACTGAAAGGGAATCTCACCAATTCATTTGAAAAGAATGTAATGGCTTCTTTTTCAACCCTTGTTCAATCAGAACAATTCATTATACTCTACTATAGCTCTTCCCTCTCCTTTTACTTTTTTAAAGATTTTCTTTATTTATTCATGAGACACATACACACACACACAGAAGCAAAGATATAGGTAGAGGGAAAGGCATGCTCCCTGCGGGGAGCCCGATGCAGGACTCGATCCCAGGACCCCAGGATCATGCCCTGAACCAAAGGCAGATGCTCAACCACTGAGCCACCCAGGCATCCCTCAGATCATACTTTGAATAGCAGCACTAAGGAAGTAGTCCTCCATAAATATTCTTGGAATCCCCAAGGGTGCTTCCACTTGTCCAGGAATTTGTAGTCACAGATCAAGGATAGCTAGCTGAAATAGAACTCTTAAGCTTCTGGCTAGGGCTATTTTAGAATGGTTCTTCTCTGCACCAGAGCTCTGCTTATGATACCATTTCTATCTCCAGTATATGAGTGGATTTTGAAATATTCTATGCCAACTATTACTGGATTCATATGCTATTGGAGGCTCTTGGTGTTAACTGTAAGGGGTGGCTGATGAACAATGGCAGCCAAGAACAGGGTGAATCAGAGAGGCAAATACTACGGTCTTTCCTGTTGCTTGATAATATGGAGACAAAAGGAGCCCTGGACCATAAATAGCATGGTCTATTCTGTAGGGCAGACCTATCTATATCTGTGACAAAGATGAAATACCTGCATCAAGTCACAGCTTGATAGCATAGGTGATAGAAAGTATCCAACTCATTCCCCTTGCTCTGAGTCCATATTCTTCAGGCAAATATGTGATTCACTGCAGATGGCAGCCAGGAACTGTCTTGTCTGCTAATGTTTCTCCCAGGGTTTGCAAGTGTTTAACAAGCAAGCATTCTGAAAGGTATTCGTTCAGATGACCAGTCTGTCAAAGAGTACTAATTAGTACCTTCAGTGAGCAACATAGATAAGATTCTAGAGATATCATATCTCAAGAAAATTTCAGCCTGGAGGGGGAGACAGACAAATAACCTACAGTAAATAATGATGGGTGTTAGGGTATTATCAGAACTGATAGCACAGCCATCTAACACACATTTGGAATATGTGGGGAGGAGACAGGGCAGTAGTGTGCTGGTAAATGTTTAACAATCAGTTCTCTGAAAAAATAAAAGTCCTGATTTGTGATGTTTGCTGATTTTCACGTTGTAAGTGTCTTCATCATGGCCAGTTTTAAGCTATCAACATGATGTCACTGAACACAGAAGTTGGCAAGAGATGTGTATAATAGGCTTATGAAAGTCAGGGCAAGCTAACTCTAGTACACCACTGGGGTAAAGAAGGTTTCCCAAAGTAAATTATGTCTAAGAAAAGATTTTAAAAGACAGCAGAAGTTAGTCCATCAAGTGTGGAGGACAGACAACAGGAATCCAGGTAGAAGGAACAGGAGATACAAATGACTCAATGTGGTAGGAAGCATGGTTGCTTTGGCAGTAAGCAGTGATAGTCTGAATTAAAGAATGGGAGTGGATGTTAGATTTCCCAGTACACAGATTAAGCACATACCATATAGCATGAGCAAGTGGGGATTTATAGCCAAGGAGTAGGATGGAGGTCAGTGGATAACAAATTAAGGGGAAAACATCAGGGTTAGGGGGAATTTTGGCTAAACCGCTCTGACAGGATTCTTTTCTAAAGACAGTTCAGTGTGATCAGATATCACCTGGGGGATGGTAGAAAATGAGAAACCTAATCAGATATCAAGGGTGGAGGATTCTGGATTCTTTCCAGAAGTGGATTTTACAAGGGAGTACACAGATGAACCTAGAAGTTTCAGGAGCCTAACTAAAGTTTGGTCAAGCAAAGAATCTTTGTCAGTTTCTCCTATTGTTGAAGGAAAGAAGAGACGTTTTTCTTTACCTTGAACAATATAGCTTCATTTCTCATTTGATTGCCTTTTGTTCATTAAGGACCAGCTGAATCTATTGGGACTTGGTAGTAGGAGGTATTTGCTGGATGGTACTAGCAGTCAAGCATTTAATGAGAAATATTTCTATGAAAATAAAAGGAAAGCAAAGATTAATAGTTTGAAACCCAGTTTCTGAGACAAGCAGGCAGCTAGTTGAGAAGATTTCTAGGTGTTGGACTCAAAGTACTTTTAAATGGTAGAGTAAAGGGGACGCCTGAGTGGCTCAGCGATTGAACACCTGCCTTTGGCTTAGGGTGTGATCCCGGATTCCTGGGTTTGAGTCCCACATCAGGCTCCTTGCATGGAGCCTACTTCTGCCTCTTCCTGTGTCTCTGTATGTCTCTCTCTCTGTGTCTCTCATGAATAAAGAAACAAAATCTTAAAAAAAAAAGATGGTAGAGTAAGGACAGCAGTGGTAATCCAATGGATTTCCTGGTTTGCAGTTTGAATGTTAGTGGTCATGGCATTGTGTTACAGTGAACTTTCTGAGTAACCCACACAGTTTGCTTATACATGATCCATTATGGTGATTTCTGTGAAAGTTTTACCAACTCATCCAGCTTCAGCTTGCAGGGCTTTGAGAAAAGGACAGTTTTGATTCTCAATGATTCTGGAGAAAACTGGAAGGAGAAAAATTGGAAATGTTAATTTGGAGTGTTGTAGCCAGCATTGGATGAAGCTATAAAGAATTCAAGACCAAATGCAGTTTAAAGGTAGATAACAAACCTGAAAGACAATGAACAGGGTTGGAATTTAATACCTACAAGGGTATGCTATAGATTTCTATTAAACACACATTTTTTTCTCAATACTCACCCCCATTCCTATCAAAGATCGTCACAATAGGAATACCTAGTTTGCAAAATAAACCTAGTGTCATTAAACTTAGCCTAATTATTTACGTAAGTGCTGCAAGAATGACGATTGACCATGTAAACTCTTTTTAAGGTCTCTTTGCTGGAACTTTTCAGAAGTATCTTAAATTGGAATTTATAAAAGCCTCTTACAGAAAAGAAGCCAAGCCAAGGAATAGCCATCAGACTTTGCATGCAATATTTATAGATTCAGGTGAATTCTTCTTTTTCTGAGGTCCCTCAGATATTTTGAGTTTCCTGGGCCTGCCAGGAATTGACCTTCCTTACTCACATTGTAAGGTTGGGAACCCTTACAGTATTAAGTAGCTTTTCCAATGGTTCTACCGGCTCCATAAAGTCAACCTCAGTTCTTTAAAGCTGTCTGGTCATATTTAATTCTATGCATATTCTCAAATATGACATTCCAGCCAAATATATATTTATATACATTTTTATATAAATTTTATATAAAATTTTACATCTCCAATGTTTCCAATTTTGTCCTGTTTCAAGAATAACAGATTCTTATGAACGTATGCAACTAACTATATTGCCATAAAAATAAGAATACTCACTAAGAATTTCCAAATTCTGGAGGGATCATGAAGAGAGAAAATTTATTGTTTCATCTTGTTCACAAAAGTATACTTTACCAAGTTTCTGTAAGTTATAGATAACTTAAGAGAAAAGAGAAAAAGGTTTCCTTAGATCTGGAATACAAAAATTAAAGAACCAGCAATGTTCCATACAAAGAGTCACCAAAAAATTATAATCATCCTCATCTGTTCATTCAGTCTCATGTAATTAATTCAATTCTGGTTCTGCTTACTCTTGAGTTAACAATTTTATGAACCTATCAGCTTCTTCAATAGTTATAGAAATTCTTACTTGGTTCAGTGGTATGGTTCCAAGGTTATTCAAGTGAGGTCATCACAGAGCATTCTTGCTGTAGCTGACTGTAAACGCTTTCAGAGAAAAATCAAATGTTTTCAAAGAAGAATAACTGTGAATCATAAATGACTTAAAATGGCCATGATTACAAATCTTTTTTTTTATTATTGGAGTTCAATTTGCCAACATATAGCATAACACCCAGTGCTCATCCCACCAAGTGCTCCCCCTCAGTGCCCATCACCCAGTCACCCCAACCCCCTCCCCGCCCACCACCCTTTCCACTACCCCTTGTTCCTTTCCCGGAGTTAGGTGTCTCTCATGTTTTGTCACCCACACTGATATTTTCACTCATTTTACAGATCTGATGAGAGTTCCTTTGATAAAGAAATTATTTCTTTTGTAGATTTTTAAAAATATTTTATTTATTTATTCATGAGAGACACACAGGGAGGCAGAAACATAGGCAGAGGGAGAAGCAGGCTCCTCACAGGGAGCCGATGTGGGACTCGATCCCGGGACCAGGATCATGCCCTGAGCCAAAGGCAGATGCTCAACCACTGAGCCACCCAGGCGTCCTTGGAGCATCTATGTTTGTAATATATATCCATTCACGTATAACCTAAGAAGGTTTATCATCACTTATTTGACAATGTTTCCCATGTAATTTAACATGCCAGATAAATCTAATTAGTTTAATATCTTTCTTTTACAAGGTGAGAGACAAATTCTTTTGAGAATTTCCAGGGACCTTCTGGGAAATGTCAAAATTAGTTTGAGCCCAAAAAGTACTCCATCTAGAATTTTATTTGGGAAAGTTGTCAAAAATGTCAAAAGCTTTGGACATTTGGCTAAATAGGATCACAGATCACTGTGAAACAATATGGAGCTATCTATTTAACCAAAGTGACAAAATATCTCAAAGGCAAATACAGAAAGTTACATAGCTCTTTAAAATCTTAGCTCTTAATATGAGAAATTTAGTTTTCTTAATTAATCAAAGACCTGATAAAGACAACATGAAGCACAGGAAATTATTTTGATAAGACACAAAATCTTGGTTTCTGAGGTAGGTTAGTTAAAAGGTAAAGAAAAACCTTTATATCATTTCTTTTTATTTCTTTAAAATGTTGTATTTATTTATTTGAGAGAGAGAAAGCAGAAGCATGAGTGGAAGTCTGAGGGATAGGGAGAAGCAGGCTCCTTGCTGAGCCAGACATGGGGCTCAATCCCAGGACCCTGGGATCATGACCTAAGCCAAAGGCAGATGCTTAACCAACTGAGCCACCTAGGCACCCCTATGATTTCTTTTTAAAGAGAAGACCAATAATCTAAGAAAACTTTGTAATTTTTAATAGAAAACCAAATTCTAGTTTTGCATCAGTGTTCTTTGGATATTGACTCATTTTTCAAAGTCTTACAAATTTACTCAATCTTAGCAAGTTGACCACAGATAAAATTCCTTTTCCTCAAGCTTTCTACAACTTATTTTTAAAATATCTATGCCATTTTTTATCTTACAGTTTCCTCTTTCTCATTCTGGAACAGTCATTTTAATTTGGGACAAAATTATTTTTTTACCTTATAAAAACACATCTGATTTTCCTTGCATACAGACTTTTTTCTCTTTTTAATCATCTTTAAAAATATTTATTTATTTACTTTAGAGAGAGAGAGAGAGAGGCACAGAGGGAGAGGGAGAGAGAGAACCCCAAGCAGACTCCTGAGTGTGGAGCCCAATTCCGTGGGGCTCAATTCCACAACCCCCAGATCACAACCCAAGCCAAAATCAAGTGTCTGATGCTCAACCAGCTAAGCATCCAGGAGCCCAGGATTTTTCTTTACTCTTATTATTCCTACTAGTTTCACTTATATATATTGATAAAAATTTTAAAGCATTAATAACACCCCCTTTTTTCTCTGTAATAAAAACTAGAAAGTAAGCAATTGCAAACTACCACAAAGTACCATTCTATAGCAAGTTTAAGAATTCATCATTTCATAATTTCTAGAGGCGTATGTCTTTTTCATAGTATAGTTTCTCATGTTTATTAGCAGACCTAAATATATTTAGCTTCTCTATATCATATAAAAATAAGATGCCTAAGGGGTGCCTGGGTGGCTCAGTGGATTAAACTCTTGGTTTCCGTTCAGGTGATGATCTCAGAAGTCCTCCCATCTAGCCCTGTGTCAGGCTCAGTGTTCAGCAGGGTGTCTGCTTGAAGATTCTTTCCTTCTGCCCCTCCCCCCTCAAATAAATAAATAAATCTTAAAAAAACAAGATGTCAAAACTAAATAAACTTAATCTTATGTTCAGCAATTAATGTTTCAATATTTCATCCTATTTGGAAATGACCTAGATATTTAATGAATATCCATCATTTAAGATTTCAAGTTATCAAAAAGATTTTAGAAACTATTTTTAAGTAGATATAAAGCATAATTATTGTTGAAAAGTTCATTTAAAAACTCTTATCCCACTTACACCTTTTTAATTTATTTGTTCTTAATTTTGGTTGAACTGGTCATGAAAATTTCATGAGACATTAAACAAAGTTAGACATCATCTTCAGTTATTTTTCTTGTTGACAAATCAGACAAGTATCAAAAATATATCATAGAAGCAAAGATCCTAAAAAGTTAAGTATATGATTCTTCCATTCTTTTTACTTTTTTTTCTATTGACATGCTTGACATGGTTTAAGTGATTGATTTTTATTTTACATTTTGTTCTAAGCTTGGATTTGTAGTCTTATAATTTTAATATCTAGTGGAGATAACAAAATCTTGCTTGTTTAGTAAACCTAGGTAGGAAAAATTTTTATGTCTGTGTCATATTTAATGCTGGTAATTCTGAAGACATGCTTGTTTTGATTTTACCAATAATTTTAAAACTAGCTTTATTTACCAAAGATTATTCTAGTTCATGTGAACTTTAAAAACACATTTGGATTAGTTTCAATATTTCTGAAAGTTTTGGGAATACTTAATTTATCACTAAGCTAATTTAAATAGAAGACTTTTAAGCAATTTTATAAATAATTTTGGTAATACCTACCAAAGTAAAGAAATAACACTTCTATATAACATACATTCATATGTACATAAATATACAAACACAGAAACCTTATATCTTATACTCTACAATTTTAGCCATTAGAAGCTAAAACATAGAAATACAAACTCATTTGTTTTTTTTTTTTTTTCAAACTCATTTGTTTTTATAAAATAATTAACTCTCATCTCCATTTTATTTACTTTATTTATTTATTTATTTTTTTTAGATAGTGGTCTTTTTTATTACTTTTATTCATGAGACACACACAGAGAGAGAGAGAGAGAGAGAGAGGTGGAGACACAGGCAGAGGGAGAAGCAGGCTCCATGCAAGGAGCCCAATGAGCCCAACGTGGGACTCGATCCAGGATCACGCCCTGGGCTGAAGGCAGGAGCTAAACCTCTGAGTCACCCAGGGATCCCTTTAAAGTGATTTTTATTCAATATGATATATCATTTGGAGTAATAATCCACCCTCTATTTATTTTGTTTGTTTTGTTTTTATTGAAGCTCAATTTGCCAACATATAGTATAACACCCAGTGCTCCTCCTGTCAAGTGCCCTCCTCAGTTCCCATCACCAGTTACCCCAACCCCCCCACCCCGCCCACCTCCCCTTCTGCAACCCTTTGTTCATTTCCCAGAGTTAGGAGTCTCTCATGGTTTGTCTCCCTCTCTAATTTTTCCTCACTCAGTTCCCCTCCTTTCCCTTATAATCCCTTTCACTATTTCTTATATTCTCCTATGAGTGAAACCATATGAATATCCACCCTTTAAAGAGGGGCTGAATCTAACAGTCTAAAAGCCATGCTACATTTAACTGTATGATTGAATTTTATTTATTTCTTTTTTTCAAGCGCAAATTCAATGGTTTTATTTTTATTTTTTAATATTTGATTTAAATTCAATTTGCCAACATATAGTATAACACCCAGTGCTCATCCCATCAAGTGCCCTCCTTAGTGCCTGTGAACCCGTTAGTGCATCTGCTTATCCTCCCCCCCTTCTGCAACCCTTTGTTTCCCAGAGTTAGGAGCCTCTCGTGGTTTGTCTTCCTCTCTAATTTTTCCCCACTCAGTTTCCCTCCTTTCCTTTATAGTCCCTGTCACTATTTCTTACATTCCACATATGAGCGAAAGAAAACATATAATTGTCTTTCTCCGATTGACTTATTTCACTCAGCATAATACCCTCCAGTTACATTCACGTCGAAGCAAATGGTAGGTATTCACCTTTTCTTATTTATTTATTTATTTATTTATTTATTTATTTATTTATTTATTATTTATTTATTTATTTATTTATTTAATTTTTTTTTTAAAGAGGCAGAGACATAGACAGAGGGAGAAGCAGGCTCCCTGCAGGGAGACCGAGGTGGGACTCGATCCTGCAACTCCGGGATCATGCCCTGAGCCGAAGACAGTCGCTCAACCGCTAGGTCACTCAGGTATCCCTTATATTTTTATTTAAATAATGTTTCTGGAAAAAAAATAATGTTTCTGGGATATAGGACAAGTTAAGGTCACCTGTTTTCTAATATTTTGAAGCAGACATCTATGATTTTCTTTTGCTCTTATATGTAATCTTATGGAGGCTGGTGGCCAAATTTTAGGCAAGTGATTGAGGAGACATCCAGCAGCCACATGGATGTCTCTACAGTTATCTGAGGGATAAAACATCTAGTTCTAGTTCTATTTCCAAATAGCCTTCCCCCCATCCATTCAGCCTCAGGTGGTTTCTTTCGGGAGTCTTTGAATTCCTTGGGAGATCTCAATAGAGGGTAAGGGGCCCAAAGTTCAAGTTACTGTGAGGAGCTAAGGGGTTGTAGTGGGAAAGTGAACATCTGTAAAAGTGAACAGGGATGGAGGAGGTAAGAGTTTGAAGGGGGATGTAGTAAAGCATTCAAGGGAACCAGAAGGAAGATCAAAAGTGAAATGAGGAAGAAGGAGCAGAGGTGATGGTAAGGTAAAGGTTTTAGAGGAGCCAATTTGTTTTTTTTTTTTAATTTTTATTTATTTATGATAGTCACAGAGAGAGAGAGAGAGGCAGAGACATAGGCAGAGGGAGAAGCAGGCTCCATGCACCGGGAGCCCGATGTGGGATTCGATCCCGCATCTCCAGGATTGTGCCCTGGGACAAAGGCAGGCGCCAAACCGCTGCGCCACCCAGGGATCCCTAGAGGAGCCAATTTGGGGGAGATCTTAAGTTTCCCAAAGAAGCCTTTGAAGTTTCAAATTATCCTAGTAAAAGCATGCCAATAAGAGAAGATAAAGTTGGTGGAACATATTGTCAGCAGGGTCTAAAAATTTTTTTTATTTAAATTCAATTTAATTAACATATACTGTATTATTAGTTTCAGAGGTAGAATTTAGTGATTCATTAGTTGTATATAACACCCAGTTGCTTATTACATGGCCTCCTTAATGTGCATCACCCGGTTACCCCATACCCCAACACTTCCCCTCCAGCAACCCTCAGTTTGTTTCCGATAGTTAAAAGTCTTAATGGTTTTCCTCCTTCTCTGTTTTCATGTTTATTTTTCTTTCCCTTCCCCATGTTCATCTGTTTTGTTTCTTAAATTCCACATATGAGTGAAATCATATGGTATTTGTCCTTCTCTCACTGACTTATTCTGCTTAGCATAATACCCTCTAGTTGCATTCATGTCTTTGCAAATGGTAAGAATTCATGTTTTTATGACTAATATTCCATTGTATACATATACCACTTCTTGTCCATTCATCTGCTGATGTTCATCTGGGCTCTTTCCATATTGTGGCTTGTAAACATTGTTGCTATAAACATTGAGGTGCCAGTGCCCCTTTGAATCACTATGTTTGTATCATTTGGGTAAATACCTAGTAGTGCAATTGCTGGGTCATGGGGTAGTTCTATATGTAACTTTTTGAGGAACCTCCATACTGTTTTCCAGAGTGGCTACACCAGTTTGCATTCCCACCAACAGTGTAAGAGGGTTCCCCTTTTTCTGCATCCTCATCAACATCTGTTGTTTCCTGACTTGTTCATTTTAGTCATTCTGACTGGTGTGTGATGGTCTCTCATTGTGGTTTTGATTTGTATTTCCCTGATGATAAATGATGTTGAGCATTTTTTCATGTATCTGTCGGTCATTTGTATGTCTTCTTTGGAGAAATGTGTGTTCATGTCTACTGCACAGTTTTTTTAATAATAAATTTATTTTTTATTGGTGTTCAATTTGCCAACATACAGAATAACACCCAGTGCTCATCCCGACAAGTGCCCCCCTCAGTGTCCGTCACCCATTCACCCCCACCCCCCGCCCTCCTCCCCTTCCACCACCCCCAGTTCGTTTCCCAGAGTTAGGAGTCTTTATGTTCTGTCTCCCTTTCTGATATTTCCCACACATTTCTTCTCCCTTCCCTTATATTCCCTTTCACTATTATTTATATTCCCCACATGAATGAGAACATATAATGTTTGTCCTTCTCCGATTGACTTACTTCACTCAGCATAATACCCTCCAGTTCCATCCACGTTGAAGCAAATGGTGGGTATTTGTCATTTCTAATGGCTGAGTAATATTCCATTGTATACATAAACCACATCTTCTTTATCCATTCATCTTTCGATGGACACCGAGGCTCCTTCCACAGTTTGGCTATCGTGGCCATTGCTGCTAGAAACATCGGGGTGCAGGTGTCCCGGTGTTTCATTGCATCTGTATCTTTGGGGTAAATCCCCAGAAGTGCAATTGCTGGGTCATAGGGCAGGTCTATTTTTAACTCTTTGAGGAACCTCCACACAGTTTTCCAGAGTGGCTGCACCAGTTCACATTCCCACCAACATTACAAGAGGGTTCCCTTTTCTCCCAATCCTCTCCAACATTTGTGGTTTCCTGCCTTGTTAATTTTCCCCATTCTCACTGGTGTGAGGTGGTATCTCATTGTGGTTTTGATTTGTATTTCCCTGATGGCAAGTGATGCAGAGCATTTTCTCATGTGCGTGTTGACCATGTCTATGTCTTCCTCTGTGAGGTTTCTGTTCATGTCTTATGCCCATTTCATGATTGGATAGTTTGTTTCTTTGGTGTTGAGTTTAATAAGTTCTTTATAGATCTTGGAAACTACCCTTTATCTGATAAGTCATTTGCAAATATCTTCTCCCATTCTGTAGGTTGTCTTTTAGTTTTGTGGACTGTATCCTTTGCTGTGCAAAAGCTTCTTATCTTGATGAAGTCCCAATAGTTCATTTTTGCTTTTGTTTCTTTTGCCTTCGTGGATGTATCTTGCAAGAAGTTCAAAAAGGGTGTTGCCTGTGTTCTCCTCTAGGATTTTGATGGAATCTTGTCTCACATTTAGAACTTTCATCCATTTTGAGTTGATCTTTGTGTATGGTGCAAGAGAGTGGTCTAGTTTCATTCTTCTGCATGTGGATGTCCAGTTTTCCCAGCACCATTTATTGAAGAGACTGTCTTTCTTCCAATGGATAGTTTTTCCTCCTTTATCGAATATTAGTTGACCATAAAGTTGAGGGTCCACTTCTGGATTCTCTACTCTGTTCCGTTGATCTATGTGTCTGTTTTTGTGCCAGTACCACACTGTCTTGATGACCACAGCTTTGTAGTACAACCTGAAATCTGGCATTGTGATGCCCCCAGCTATGGTTTTCTTTTTTAATATTCCCCTCGCTATATGGGGTGTTTTCTGATTCCACACAAATCTTAAAATAATTTGTTCTAACTCTCTGAAGAAAGTCCATGGCATTTTGATAGGGATTGCATTAAACGTGTAGATTTCCCTGGGTAGCATAGACATTTTCACAATATTAATTCTGCCAATCCATGAGCATGGAATATTTTTCCATCTCTTTGTGTCTTCCTCAATTTCTTTTAGAAGTGTTCTATAGTTTTGAGGGTATAGATCCTTTACCTCTTTGGTGAGGTTTATTCCTAGGTATTTTCTGCTTTTGGGTGCAATTGTAAATAGGATTGACTCCTTAATTTCTCTTTCTTCAGTCTCATTGTTAGTGTATAGCAATGCCAATGACTTCTGGGCATTGATTTTGTATCCTGCTACGCTACCAAATTGCTGTATGAGTTCTAGCAATCTTGGGGTGGAGGCTTTTGGGTTTTCTATGTAGAGTATCATGTCATCGGCGAAGAGGGAGAGTTTGACTTCTTTTTTGCCAATTTGAATGCCTTTAATGTCTTTTTGTTGTCTGATTGCTGAGGCTAGGACTTCCAGTACTTTGTTGAATAGCAGTGGTGAGAGTGGACATCCCTGTCTTGTTCCTGATCTTAGGGGAAAGGCTCCCAGTGCTTCCCCATTGAGAATGATATTTGCTGTGGGCTTTTCATAGATGGCTTTTAAGATGTTGAGGGATGTTCCCTCTATCCCGACTCTCTGAAGAGTTTTGATCAGGAATGGATGCTTTCTCTGCATATGAAAGGATTATATGGTTCTTGTTTTTTTCTCTTGCTGATATAATGAATCACATTGATTGTTGTACGAGTGTTGAACCAGCCTTGTGTCCTGGGAATAAATCCTACTTGGTCATGGTGAATAATCTTCTTAATGTATTGTTGGATCCTATTGGCTAGTATCTTGTTGAGAATTTTTGCATCCATGTTCATCAGGGATATTGCTCTCTAATTCTCCTTTTTGGTGGGGTCTTTGTCTGGTTTTGGAATTAAGGTGATGCTGGCCTCATAGAAAGAGTTTGGAAGTACTCCATTTCTTTCTATCTTTCCAAACAGCTTTAGTTGAATAGGTATGGTTTCTTCTTTAAACGTTTGATAGAATTCCTCAGGGAAGCCATCTGGCCCTGGACTTTTGTGTCTTGGGAGGTTTTTGATGACTGCTTCAATTTCCTCCCTGGTTATTGGCCTGTTCAGGTTTTCTATTTCATCCAGTTCCAGTTTTGGTAGTTTGTTGTTTTCCAGAAATGCGTCCATTTCTTCTAGATTGCCTAATTTATTGGCATAACTGTTCATAATATGTTTTTAAAATCGTTTGTATTTCCTTGGTGTTGGTAGTGATCTCTCCTTTCTCATTCATGATTTTATTAATTTGAGTCTTCTCTCTCTTCTTTGTAATAAGGCTGGCTGATGGTTTATCTATCTTATTAATTCTTTCAAAGAACCAACTCCTGGTTCTGTTGATCTGTTCCACAGTTCTTCTGGTCTCAATTTCGTTGAGTTCTGCTCGAATCTTTATTAACTCTCTTCTTCTGCTGGGTGTAGGGTCTATTTGCTGTTTTTTCTCTAGCTCCTTTAGATGTAAGGTTAGCTTTTGTATTTGAGTTCTTTCCAGTTTTTGGATGGATGCTTGTATTGTGATGTATTTCCCCCTCAGGACTGCTTTTGCTGCATCCCAAAGATTTTGAATGGTTGTATCTTCATTCTCATTAGTTTCCATGAATCTTTTTAATTCTTCCTTAATTTCCTGGTTGACCCTTTCATCTTTTAGCAGGATGGTCCTTAACCTCCACGTGTTTGAGGTCCTTCCAAACTTCTTGTTGTGATTTAGTTCTAATTTCAAGGCATTATGGTCTGAGAATATGCAGGGGACGATCCCAGTCTTTTGGTTTCGGTTCAGACCCAATTTGTGACCCAGTATGTGGTCTATTCTGGAGAAAGTTCCATGTGCCCTTGAGAAGAATGTGTATTCAGTTGCGTTTGGATGTAAAGTTCCGTAGATATCTGTGAAATCCATCTGGTCCAGTGTATCATGTAAAGCTCTCGTTTCTTTGGAGATGTTGTGTTTAGAAGACCTATCGAGTGTAGAAAGCGCTAAATTGAAGTCACCAAGTATAAGTGTATTATTATCTAAGTATGTCTTAACTTTGGTTATTAATTGATTGATATATTTGGCAGCTCCCACATTCGGGGCATATATACTGATGATTGTTAAGTCCTCTTGTTGGATAGATCCTTTAAGTATGATATAGTGTCCCTCTTCATCTCTCACTACAGTCTTCGGGGTAAATTTTAGTTTATCTGATATAAGGATGGCTACCCCTGCTTTCTTTTGAGGACCATTAGAATGGTAAATGGTAAGAGTCCCCCTTAAAATTTCTTGCAGAGCTGGTTTGGAGGTCACATATTCTTTTAGTTGCTGCCTGTCTTGGAAGCTCTTTATCTCTCCTTCCATTTTGAATGAGAGCCTTGCTGGATAAAGTATTCTTGGTTGCATGTTCTTCTCATTTAGGACCCTGAATATATCCTGCCAGCCCTTTCTGGCCTGCCAGGTCTCTGTGGAGAGGTCTGCTGTTACCCTAATACTCCTCCCCATAAAAGTCAGGGATTTCTTGTCTCTTGCTGCTTTAAGGATCTTCTCTTTATCTTTGGAATTTGCAAGCTTCACTATTAAATGTCGAGGTGTTGAACGGTTTTTATTGATTTGAGGGGGGGATCTCTCTATTTCCTGGATCTGAATGCCTGTTTCCCTTCCCAGATTAGGAAAGTTTTCAGCTAGAATTTGTTCAAATACATATTCTGGCCCTCTGGCCCTTTCGGCGCCCTCAGGAACCCCAATTAAACGTAGGTTTTTCTTCCTCAGGCTGTTGTTTATTTCCCTTAATCTATCCTCATGGTCTTTTAATTGTTTGTCTCTTTTTTCCTCAGTTTCCCTCTTTGCTATCAACTTGTCTTCTATGTCACTCACTCGTTCTTCCACCTCGTTAACCCTCGTCGTTAGGACTTCTAGTTTGGATTGCATCTCATTCAATTGATTTTTAATTTCTGCCTGATTAGCTCTAAATTCTGCAGTCATGAAGTCTCTTGAGTCCTTTATGCTTTTTTCTAGAGCCACCAGTAGCTGTATATTAGTGCTTCTGAATTGGCTTTCTGACATTGAATTGTAATCCAGATTTTGTAACTCTGTGGGAGAGAGGACTGTTTCTGATTCTTTCTTTTGAGGTGAGGTTTTCCTTCTAGTCATTTTGCTCAGTGCAGAGTGGCCAAAAGTAAGTTGTATTGGGAAAAAGAGAAAAAGAGAGGAGAGAAAGAAAGAAAGAAAAGAGAAAAAGAAAAAAGGAAGAAAAAAATAGAAGAAAAAGAGAAAGGAAAAAAGGGGTGGGGGAAGCAAACAAATCAAAAAGAAAAAAAAAAAAAAACAAAAAACAAAAAACCCAACAACAACAACAAAAAAACCCGGGGGAGTATCTTGTGATTCTGTATACTTTAAGTCCCTCGACTTTCCCTGGAACTTTTCCATCTAGCTGGTCTTCTGGGGGAGGGGCCTGTTGTGCTGATTTTCAGGTGTTAGCACTTGGGGGAGCTGCTCTGCCCCTGCCTGGTGCAGGGCTCAGTGGGGGTTGTTTACCCCGTGAGGCCCCAGGAGGAAGAACCCCAGTGGGGGGTGGGCCGCTCTGGAGTCCTGGATTCAGCCCCCCGCAGTATCTACGGAGCTCTCCGTCTGCAGGGGCCTGGATGCTCTGGGGGCGGGGCCGCTGATCTGCTCAGCTCGGGGCAGGAGTGTCCTTGCTGTCCTGGGCCCTCCCGGCCTATGCCTGTCCCCGGGGGGAGGTCGGATCCTGGGCTGTGTCCCAGCGCCCAGTGCTCCCAGGCCTGCGCTGTTGGATTAGCCCTCTCGGCCGCGCAGCCCCCTCCGCGGAGCCGCCGCCCGAGCCCCTCAGAGCTGCTCCCGGGTCAATGCGTGCGCGCTGCAGCCCTTAGGGAGCTCGGTGCACTCTCCCCGGGTGGCAGGTGTCTGTTAGTGTCCCAGGGAGCCCGAGGGCATCCCCGCCCTCCTGGGTCCTGCTCCACCTCCCCGCGAGCCCCTTTCCGCCCGGGCAGGTTGGTGCAGCTCCTGCGTCTCCGGGACGGGGCTCTCCTGTCCTGGGGACACTCGCCCAGGCCTTAGCCTGGCTCCTCGTGGGGCCCCTCCCCCTTGGAGGCCTTTTGTTTCTTTATTTATTTTTCCTGTCTTCCTACCTTGATAGAAGCGCAAACTCTTCTCACTGTAGCATTCCAGCTGTTCTCTCTTTAAATCTCAGGCTGAATTCGTAGATTTTCAGGATGATTTGAAGCTTATCTAGGTAATTTGTTGGGGACAGGTGACTTGGGGACCCTACTCTTCCGCCATCTTGCCCCGTCCCCCCCAGACTGTCCTTTTCCAATTGGATATTCTTTCCTGCTTTGTTGAAGATTAATTAGCCATATAGTTGTAGGTTTACTTCTGGGTTTTCCATTTTATTCTATTGACATGTGTCTATTTTTGTGCCAATACCATACCATTTTAATTACTATAGTTTGTAATATAACTTGATGTCCAGAATTGTGATGTTTCCAGCTTTCTTTTTTTTTAAACATTCCTTTGTGGTTCCATACAATTTTTAAGATTTTTTGTTCTAGCTCTGTGGAAAAATGCTGTTGATTGGGATTGCATTAAATGTGTAGATTTATTTGTGTAGTATAGACATTTTAACAATATTTGTTTTTCTAATCCATGAGCATTGAATGTCTTTCCATTTCTTTGTGTGGCCTTGAATTCCTTTCATCAGTGTTTTATAGTTTTTAGAGTATAGGTCTTTCACCTCTGGTTAGATTTGTTCCTAGGTATCTTATTATTTTTGGTGCAATTATAAACGGGATTGTTTTCTTAATTTTGCTTTCTGCTGCTTCACTTTTTTTTTTTGCTTCACTTTTAACTTTTAGAAATGCAGTGGATTTCTGTGTACTGATTTTTGTATCCTGCTACTTTACTGAATTCATTTATCAGTTCTAGAAGTTTTTTGGTGGAGTCTTTTGGAATTTTTTATGTAGTATCATACCATCTGCAAATAGTGAAAGTTTTACTTCTTCCTTACTGATTTGGATGCTTTTTATTTCTTTTTGTTTTCTGATTGTTGTGGTTAGGACTTCCAGTACTAAGTTGAATAAAACTGGTGACCATGGACATCCTTGTCTTGTTCCCGATATTAGAGGAAAAGCTCTCAGATTTTCCCCTTTGAGGATATTAGCTGTGGGTTTTTCATACATAGCCATTAGTGTATTGAGGTATGTTCCCTCTAATCCTGCTTTGTTGAGGGTTATTTCATGAATGGATATTGTCCTTTGTTAAATGCTTTTTCTGCATCTATTGAAGGATCATATGGTTCTTATCCTTTTTCTTACTGATGTGATGTATCACAATGATTGATTTGCAAAGATTGAACCACTCTTGCAGTCCAGGAATAAATCCCATTTAATCGTGGTGCATGATTTTTTTTTTTAATTGTTGGATTCAGTTTCTTAGTATTTTGTTGAGGATTTTTAAATCATTGTTCACCAGGGATAGTGGCCTACAGTTTTCTTTTTTTTTTTTTTTTTTTTTTTTTTTTTTTAAAGATTTTATTTATTTATTCATGATAGACACAGAGAGAGAGAGGCAGAGACACAGGCAGAGAGAGAAGCAGGCTCCATGCACCGGGAGCCTGACGTGGGATTCGATCCCGGGTCTCCAGGATCGCGCCCTGGGTCAAAGGCAGGCGCTAAACCGCTGCGCCACCCAGGGATCCCTACAGTTTTCTTTTTTAGTGCTGTCTTTATCTGGTTTTGGTATCAGGGTAATGCTGGCCTCTTAGAATGATTTTGGAAGTATTCCTTCCTTTTTTTTTGGAATGATTTGAGAAGAATAGGTATTAACTCTTCTTTAAATGGTAGAATTGGCCTGTGAAGCCGTCTGGTCCTGGGTTTTGTTTGTTGGGAAATTTTTTATTACTGATTCAATTTCTTTGCTGGTAATCAGTCTGTTCAAATTTTCTATTTCTTCCTGCTTCAAGTTTTGGTGGTTTGTAAGTTTCTAGGAGTTGATCTATTTCTTCTAGGTTGTCCAATTTGTAGGCTTATAGGTTTTTTTTTTATCATTTTTTTAAAGATTTTATTTATTTATTCACAAGAGACACAGAGAGAGACAGAGAGGCAGAGACACAGGCAGAGGGAGAAGCAGGCTCCATGCAGGGAGCCTGATGTGGGACTGGATCCCGGGTCTCCAGGATCACACACCAGGCTGAAGGCGGCACTAAACCGCTGAGCCACCTGGGCTGCCCAGGCCTATAGTTTTTTGTAATATTCTCTTACAATGGGGGATCCCTGGGTGGCTCAGTGGTTTGGTGCCTGCCTTTGGCCCAGGGCGTGATCCTGGAGTCCCGGGATCGAGTCCCGCGTGGGGCTCCCGGCATGGAGCCTGCTTCTCTCTCTGCCTCTCTCTCTCTCTATGTCTATCATGAATAAATAAATAAATCTTTAAAAAAATATTCTCTTACAATGGTTTGTATTTCTGTGGTGTTGCTTGCAATTTCTCCTCTCTCATGTGTATTTTTTTTTTTCATTTGAGTCATTTTTCTTTTTTTCTTGCTGGGTCTGGCTAGAGGTTTATCAATTTTACTGATTTTTTTTTTAAAGAACCAGCTCCTGGTTTTATTGATCTGTTCTATTGTTTTCTTAGTTTCTATATCATCTATTTCTGATCTAATCTTTGTTATTTCCTTCCTTCTGCTGGCTTTAGGTTTTGTTTATTGTTCTTTTTTACAACTCCCTTAGGTGTAAGGTTAGGTTGTATGTTTGAGACTTTTCTTTCTTCTTGAGGTAGGCCTGTATTGCTATATATTTCCCTCTTAGAACCGTTTTTGCTGCATCCCAAAGATTTTGGATTATTGTGTTTTCATTTTCATTTGTTTTCATGTATTTTTTATTTCTTGTTTTATTTACTAGTTGACCTATTCATTGTTTAGTGGCATTTTATTTAACTTGCATATATTTGTGGTCTTTCCAGATTTCTTCTTGTGGTTGACTTCTAGTTTCATAGTGTGGTCAGAAAAGATGCATAATATTTCTTTGATCTTGAATTTGTTGAGACTGGTTTTGTGGGCTAATATGTTATCTATCCTGGAGAATGTCTCATGTGACTTGAAAAGAATGTGTATTCTGCTATTTCAGGACAGAATATTCTGACTATATCTATTAAATCCACCTGGCCCAGTGTATTATTCAAAGCCATTGTTTCCTTGTTGATTTTCTGTTTAGATGACCTGTCCATTGATGTCAACGGGGTATTAAAGTCCCCTACTATTATTGTATTATCCTGAATGAGTTCCTTTATGTTTGTTATTAACTGTTTTATGTTTTTGGGTGCTCTCTTGTTGGGTACATAAATATTTGCAATTGTTATATCTTCTTGTTGGATTGTCCCCTTTATTATGATATAGTGCCCTTCATCTCATGTTACAGTCTTTGTTTGTTTGTTTTTACAGTCTTTGTTTTAAAGTCTTATTTGTATGATATGAGTATTGCTACTCTAGCTTTCTTTTGAGATCCATTTACATGATAGATATTTCTCCATTCCCTTACTGTCAATCTGCAGGTGTCTTTACATCTAATAAGTGTCTCTTGTAGGCAGCATGTAGATGAGTCTTGTTTTTTTATCCACTCTATCACCCTAGGTCTTTTTTTTTAAAGATTTTATTTATTTATTCATGAAAGTCAGAGTTGGGGGGAGAGAGATGCAGAGACATAGGCAGAGGGAGAAGCAGGCTCCCTGTAGGAAGCCAGATGTGGGAGTTGATCCCGGGACTCCAGGATCACACCAGAGCCAAAGGCAAATGCTCAACCACTGAGCCACCCAGGTGTCCCTAACCTAGGTGTTTTGATTGGAACATTTAGTACATTTACATTCAAAGTAATTATTGATAGGTATGTATTTAGTCCCGTTTTGTTAGTTGTTCTGTGGTTATTTCTGAAGTTTTTCTCTGATCCTTTCTTTTCTTTCTCTCTTTCATGGTTTGCTGATGTTCTTTAGTGGTAAATTTGGATTTCATACTCTTTATTCTTTGCATAATTATTAGTGACTTTTCACATATAGTTACCATTAGATTTGTATATAACTTCCTCTGCATATAGCAGTCTATATTAAGTTGATGGCTGTTTAAGTTTGAAGCCATTCTTTTCTCCCCATGTTTTAGGTATATGATATTATATTTTATTTGTTTTCATTTTGTGAGTTCCTTGACTGATTTTTTAATGGAAATATTTGTTTTTACTGCTTTTGTGTTTCCTACCTTCATACTATCATATTTGTTCTGTCCTTTCCACCCAGAGTTTCCCTTTAATATTTTTTGCAGGGCTGGCTTAGTGGTCATGCACTCCTTTTTGTCTGGGAAACTCTTTATTTTTCCTTCTATTCTGAATGGTAGCCTTGCTGGATAGGATATTCTTGGCTGTAGGTTTTTCCCATTCAGCACATTGATTATATCATGCCACTCTCTTCTAGCTGGCTAAACTTCTGTTGAGAAATTGCCAGCTAGACTTTTGGGTCTTCCCTTGTAAGTTAAGGACTTCTTTTGACTTTCTACCCTTAAGATTTTTTTTATCACTATGTTTTGTGAGTTTAATTACAATATGTTTTGGTGTGGGTCTGCTTTTGTTGATTTTTGACAGGAGTTCTCTGTGCTTCCAGGATCTGGGTATCTGTTTCCTTTCCCGAATTAGGGAAGTTTCAGCTATAATTTTTTCAAATACATTTTCTGCCCCCTTTCCTCTCTCTTCTTTTGGGACTTCTATAATATGAATGTTATTATGTTGATGGAGTCTCTCAGTTCCGTAAATCTATTCTTGTTTTGCATAATTTTTTTCTCTCTTTTGTTCAGCTTGATTACTTTCCATTATTCTGTCTTCTAGGTCACTAATTCATTCCACTGCTTCTTCCATCCTGCTGTTCATTCCATCAAGCATGTTTTTCATTTTGTTTAAGGAACCCTTTATCTCTGCTGTAGTATTCCTTATCTCTGTGTTGAGTGTTACTCATTTCTTCCACTCTTTTCTTAAGTTCAGCGAGTAGCCTTTGATGATTGTTTTAAATTCTCTCAGACATGTTACTTATATCTGTTTCACGTAGATCTCTGGCTGTGGCCCTGTTCTGTTCTTTCATTTGGGATAAACTTCTCTGTCTCTTCATCTGCCTCTCTGCGTCTCTTTCTCTGTGTTAAGAAAGTCAGGTGTGGGGCCACTTTGGTGGCTCAGTGGGGTTAATAATCATCTACCTTCAGTTTAGGTCATGATTCCAGAGTCCTGGGATTGAGCCCCGCATTGGGCTTCTAGATCAGCGGGGAGCCTACTTCTCCCTCTGCCTGCTGCTCCCCCTGATTGTGCTTTTTCTCTCTCTATGTCAAATAAATAAAATCTTTAAAAATAAAAAACCGACATTCATCTGTGTCTTCTGATCTTGAATGTAGTAACTTGATGAAGGAGAGATCCTGGAGTGCCCTGCAGGGCAGTGTCCCCTGTTCACCGGAACCTGGCTCTTCAGAAGGCTATCCTATGTGTGTTGCTTATGCTCTGCTGTTGTGTCTGTGTTATGTTTCCTTTCAGTGCAGTTGTGTGCACTGTCTCTCTGCCTGTTGTGAGCTGTGCTTGTTCTCTGTGTGTAGTGGGACCCAGGCAGGCCACCTCTGAGGGGGCATGCCCTTTGGAACTTGGGAGCAGGGTGATGGTGTTAGCAAAATGTGTGCTGGGCCACTGGTCCTCTGTGGGGTCCCCTGAAGTGCTGTGATGGCTGTGGGCTGTGCACCAGGGCAGCTGAAGTGCACACATGCAGCTTTAACAGAATCTGCAATGAGCCCAGGGCAAAGGCTAGCAGGCTTTCAATGGGCAAGTGTTGAAAACTCATGGACTTGGCACTGCTAGCAGGCTAGGTAGCAAGTGTATGTGTATTCCTGCCTCCCCCAGGTGACTCTGTGTTTATGCTAGGGAGTGAGGGAGGAAAATAGCACCTGCTAGCTCCCTTGTTTTCAGAGAAGTCTCCCAACATGCTCTGAAATAAGTATGAACATATCTGTCTCCTGTTTGCACCTGGCATTGTATAAACTGCTGTTTTTTTATGTTGCTTCTCCATGCAGGGTGCTGTTTCTTTAAGGGCAGGGACCTAGCTATCACAGGCTCTCCCGGCTCACCCAGTGCTGAGTCAGCAGACTTTTAAAGCTCCTGGGCTCCTAGTCCTACTGGTTTTACAAACTAACAGAATTCAGTCCCTCTGGCTTTTAAAGCCAAGTGTTATGGAGATTAGTGCCCCCCCCCAGGAGCTCCCTGGTGCGAGGGCCTGTTTGTCCTCTCTGTCCACAGCTTCCTCCCTCCTGCAGGCAGCCTCTCTTCTCTCTTCCTTTCGGATATTCCTAACCTTTCAGATACAGCTTCTTCTGTATATTTATAGTTGTGCAATTTGCTCTTGCTGGTCTTTGGATCATTCTCCACTGTATCAACTTGGATGTGGGATGATATCTAATTGTAAACATGGGATGAGGTGGCCTCAGAGTCCTCTGACTCTGCCATCTTCCCAAGCTCTTACAGTTATTGTTCTTAATGATACTGAAATTGGTCATTGTGACTTTTCAAATTGGTTCCTGAGTGCTTTTGATATCCCAATTATCCTTGATAACTTTCTTGATTTCTGACATGATGATTAATACAATAGCATGAATAAGAATAATAATTTGAAACATTTGTGACATGATAACTGCAGGATTGTGACTCCATTCTACCATTTAGTTATGCTTCATATAACAAGATTTAAAAACTACCCTTGCTTCCAATCTATGGAATGCAGTCAAAGCCTCCTTTAATTCGATATCCCACTAATTTCTGGCTTTACAGAAAAATAAGCAGGCAGCACATGACTTTCCCTCCTAAACAAAGCATTTCTTCTGATCTAAATATATATTTTAGTATAATAGTATAAGGTTGAATTCAATCCTTTTAAAAATGTGTTTCTGGAGCCACTAAGAAATTTACATTTTCAGAATGGTTGATAAAAACCATTCCTCTGTACTGTAAAAGATGAGATGTACTGGTGATGAGGGAACAGAAGGCTAGCTGGAGACAACGCAGAAGTTGACACCCCGGAACCCACCCCCCCACGCTCCCCAGATGGGATCTGTGTGACATTCCTTAGGCACTCCTGGTTGCCCTAAAGCTAAGGAAAGAAAAAAAATTGTTAACTTATAGAGGCCACAATCCTGCAAGATGTGATTCTCCCTCTGTTTACAAATGTCTTAGGAATTTACAAGAACAAAACATTTTGGGGGCACCTGGGTGGCTCAGTGGTTGAGTGTCTGCCTTTGGCTCAGGTGGTGATCTGAGATCATGAGGTCCTGGGATCGAGTCCTGCATTGGGCTCCCGGTAGGGAGCCTGCTTCTCCCATGAATAAATAAATAAAATCTTAAAAAGAAGAACAAATCATTTTTATCAATAACCTAGTTTCCAGAAGGGAATGTAGATACAATTAAATATCCTTATAACCCGCAGCCCATTAACAGATATATTTTTTAAGATTTTATTTATTTATTCATGAGAGACACATGTAGAGGGAGAAGCAGGCTCCATGCAGGGAGCCCGATGTTGGACTTGGTCCCGGGACTCCAGGACCATGCCCTGGACGGAAGGCAGGCACTAAACCGCTGAGCCACCCAGGGATCCCACACCGACACATATTTGAAGCGCAGAATGTATTGTTCCTCCAGGAAGCTCCCAACTATCTTAATGTTAATGCCTTGCTACAAGGAAAAACAACCTTAACTTGACCATGGCAAGGCCTCCAGTATTTTGTAGGTCCACTTTAGCATATGAAAGTTCTTTTGAAAACCTCCCTTTTCCTATTTCCCCCAACTCCCAAGTATATAATTCCATTGCTCCTCACAATCCTGGGGCTGCAGCAGCAATTTCTGCCCACTGGTCCTGTCCCTGTGTTTTAGTAAAACCACATTTTGCACCAAAGACATCTCAAGAATTCTTTCTTGGTTGTCGGCTCTGGACCTCACCCCACAAAACCTCACCTATATTCAAAAACTACATCACTGGGGGGCTGATATAAGACTTGGTATAAGTAAGCCAGTCAGACTCCAGTTTCTGTCTTGCCACATCAGAGTCCATGCTTTCCTTCTTTTCATTTCTTCTTTCCTGCCATCGTTAGTGTTTTTGTTAGCCATTCCAGTGAATTTGCCTTTTCTTCTCCTTTCTGTCATGTTTGCACATTTTCCCTAAAGGATTATCTTTTCTTAATTGCCCTTTGTTTTTGAATTAGTTTCAACTTTTGCAGAAACGGATGTGGCTACAACCTGTGGATCTCTTCTTGTGCTCTTTCTTTACTGTTTCTTCACTGAATTGACTTTCTTAAAAATCTGGGTGGTGGCTTAGAGGTGACTGGGTGGTTCAGTTGGTTAAGCATCCAACTCTTGATTTCAGCTCAGGTCATGATCTCAGGGTTGGGAGATCGAAACCGCCCCCCCCCCCCCATTGGGTTCTGCACTGGGCCTGGAGATTGCTTTGGATTCTCTCTCTCCCTCTCCCTCGGCTCCTCCCCATCTCTCTGTCTAAAAATAAATCTAGGTGATTATCTCATGGAGAAAGATGGGTGTCTAGGTGCCTGTGGATCTTCATAAAGCTGGGCTACCTGACTGTTGCCACTCCCACAGCTTGAATTCCAGATAGAAGTGGATTGGGAGTCTGCCTATTATCTTGATTTGATATAAAAGATTATCAATCTATCATCTATCACCTTCTATCTCTATCCTCTATGTACTCATCCATCCTCCCTTTTTAGATAAATGGTAGTATACTATTTATACTTCTGTCTACCTTGCTTTTTTCACCTTAACAATATATTAGCACATCACTCCATAGTAGTATATAGCGTATATATTCCTCATTCTTTCTACAGCTGCATAACACTCCAACATGTAGATATATTGCAGTTGATTCAAACAGTCCCTTATTTATGGACATTTGTTTTTTTAACCTTCTGCTATTACATACAAAACTGAAATGCATAATTTAATACATATGTCTTAATTTTTGCCAGTGTAGTCTTGGGATAGATTTCTAGAAGTAGGATTATTAGGTCAAAGGATAAATGCTATGTAATTTTGCTAGATTTAACCATTTCCCTTCCATTGATTGGTACCATTTTACATTCTCACTGTCAAAACATAAGAGTTGCTGTTCATAGCCTCACCAAAAGCCTAGGTGATCAAACCTTTGAATTTTTGCCAATCTTGTGAGAAATTGCATCTCATTTTAGTTTTAATTTATATTCATTCCTTTTATTATGAGTAAGGTTGATTATTTTTTTCACATATTTAAGAATCATTTACATGTTCTTTGAGAACTATCTTGATAGTTTAAAAAATTATATTCAATGTGTTTTTATCTAGTATAGTCTTTTTAAAATAATGCTCAAGTTCCATCTTTGGTCAGTAGAAGCCTCTTCAGGTTATCTCCTGTGTTCTTTTTTTTTTTTAAGATTTTATTTATTTATTCATGAGAGACACACACACACACACAGAGAGAGAGAGAGAGAGAGAGAGTCAGAGACACAGGCAGAGGGAGAAGCAGGCTCCATGCAGGGAGCCCGATGCGGGACTCGATCCCGGGACCCCAGGATCAGGCCTGGGGCAAAGCCAGGGACCAAACCACTGAGCCACCCAGGGATCCTCCTGCGTCCTTTTGATACAACCTCAGTATTTTTAAAAAAGATTTTATTTATTTATTCACGAGAGACACACAGAGAGAGACAGGGACGTAGGCAGAGGGAGAATTAGGCTCCACATAAGGAGCCTGGTGCGGACTCCATCCCAGGACCCCCGGGATCATGACTTGAGCCAAAGGTAGCCACTCAACCACTGAGCCACCCAGGCACCCTGACGTCAGTATTTTAATATTACCCCTCCACCAGTCATCTTTGACAGCTTCTTTGCTAAATGACATGACAAGATATCCTAGACTTATACATTAAATACCTCAGAATTGGCATCAGTCATTTCTTCAAGCTGCTTATGGAATAAATGATTCCATCTATTAAGCCTCATATCTATATGCATATTCATAGCACATGTCACTACCTGATATTATAGTGTATGTGGTATTTTATTGTTTACTATTTGTTTCTTCCTCTATATTCTAAGAATCTAGAATATATGAGCTGCATGGAGGGCAAAGATTTTGTTTTGTTCACTAATGTATCTCAAACACCTAGAACAAAGCTTGACACACACAGAGGTGCTCAGAACCTGCTTCTTTGCATTTACCAGAGGTCAGGATTGCAGTTTTTTGCCAGAGAAAATGGGTGATCACCCAGAGACCAAACTCAGGAGTCAGTGTTATTTACTTATACATTCATTCATTACAATGTACTGAGTGACTGGTATTTTACAGAAGGTGTTCTAGGCAGGATGCCGATGTTTGCATTAACCCTGAGCTCAGATTGGCTGTTGCTGCTTTGCATGACCAATGTCCCAACTGGACACTGATAAATCTCTAGCCACACTGATCTGTCAGGAAAAATTCCCCACCACTGCCAAACTTGTGCTAAACTAGTAAAGCCAGATAAGCACCTGGAATAAAGGGAAATGGTGGGAATATTTTTTTCCCCTCAGAACTCACACCCCTCAAGGAAGACATGGCAACAAAGCTTTATACATGATGACAATGTGTGCATCATTTACTTCTTGCCTACAGTTTCAGATGCTGTCTATGATAGCGATGCTCCATGTAGTTTATGTCAGTCATATCTTTTATGTGAGAGAAATTAAGCAAGGTCAGGACTAGTATTTGCTGAAATGCTATTGTGTGCCAGACATTATAAAATAGTCTCACTATATTTTCTATTCTAGTCACCAGGAAGAAAAGGTAAGGACAACAACATTTTTAAAAAATTTATTTGTTTTAAGATCTATTTATTTATTAGTGAGAGACACACAGAGAGAGGCAGAGACATAGGCAGAGGGAGAAGCAGGCTTCCTGCAGGGAGCCTGGTGTGGGACTTGATTCCAGGACCCTGGGATCACAACCTGAGCCAAAGGCAGATGCTCAACCACTGAGCCACCCAGGTGCCCCAAGAATTTAGTTTTTTAGGGCAGTCTTAGGACACTAAAAAAGGGAAATGGCATAAGGACTTTTTATTCCTTTCCCAGCTCCAGGAGGTAACTCATCTTACAGAAGTATCAACAGATGCCATTTGCAAAGGATGTCCCATTGATTCCTCACACCGCTGTTGTCAAGTGGTAGAATTTTTCACATTCACTGAGGAAACTGAGGCTTAGAGAGGTGATAACATACAAAACTGTCGATGATTTCTGGGTTAGAGCTGAGGATTTTCAACTTTGCCCTTTATCACCTGTGGGATATGCAAAGACTAATTGCTGCCCTGCATCTGGGTGAGGCCCTAGGATATGTACTTCTTCTTCTTTTTTTTTTTTTCGGGATATGTACTTCTAACAAATTTCCAGGTAATGCCAAAGCTGCTGGGCCAAGGACCAGTTTGAGAACCATTGATGTGGCTAATAGAAAAAGAAACAAAAGCATCATTTAGCCTTTACAGAATACCTAGAGGATTGCAGTGACCTGAGAGGGCTGGTGGATGTATATGGCTTGGTGTCAAAGGGGACACAGTGTGCAGGGTACCTGGGCTCATTATCTGGGCCATACACTCAGGCAGTGGGTGACACTATGTCACCCCCTAAAGTATGAGGGGACCAGTCACTGGTCTATAAAACAGCTCATGTGGCATTGTGATTTCATCATATCTCCCACCCTTGGAAGGCCCTGTGTGTAAGGGACTAAGCACCAGGGTCCCAAGATCTCCCTTGATCTTAACAGCTAGACAAGCTGCTTGTTATTAAATTACTAATTCAGACCAAGCTATAGGAAATGAGGAGAGGTTAAGTAAATTTGTAAACACCTGCTTAGTAGTGAAACTTGGAATTATGCTAAAGGTTTCCCCCTGTGTCTTGAAGCTGCTAGGGTTTTGAATGCTCTAATCTCCTTGGGCAATGGATGCTGGCCGGGGTATATATATAGTGTGGTATATATGTAGTGAGTTGTATGATTTTTAAATTATAATATTACTGAAAAGTTTCAAATGGTATATGGCAAATAAATCAGCAAAACTTGTCTGAAATAGAGTAAATATTTGCAAATTATCTGGGGCTAATTGGCATGATATATGAAAGCATTCCTAGTACTCAATAAGAGAGATGGGGAAATGATATTGTGGTAGGAAGTCCCTAAAATGGCCCCAATGAGCCATGCCTCCTGGTATTCATGTATGTGACTAATGTGCAATCTCTTTCGCTGAGTGTGGACTCAGCAGAGAGAAATGGTTAAGGTGGGAATTACTCTAAAGTTTTGCCTTTGGTGTCCTGAAGCTTCTAGGGCTGAGTGCTCTAATCATTTGATGCTTGGCAGGGTATGGGTCAGTTTTTGTTAAATGGACTATATTATGTACTTATGTATGTATTTATAAAATATACACTACATACATTTACCATTTGAATCTTTTCTTGGTTACAGTTCAGTGGAATTAAAAACTTCCATTTTTTTTTTGTATAACCCTCACTACTATCCATCTCCAGAACTCATTTCATCTTGCTCCATGTCCCTTATACAGTAATTTCCTATGCTAGCATCCTCCCATCCCCTGGCAACCACCATTCTACTTTCTTTCACTGTGAATGTCACTATTAGAGGTAGCTCATAAGGGGAATCATACAGTATTTGTCCTTTTGTGTCTGGCTTCTTGCACTTGGCATAATGTTTTCAAGGTTCATCCATACTGTAGCATATATCAGAATTTCATTTCTTCTTAAGGCTGAATAATATTTCATTTTAGGAATATGTCATTTTTTTGATACATTTATCCATCGATGGGCATTTGGATCGTTTCCCTCTTTTGGCTGTTGTTAAAGAAAAATGTCTGTATAGTAGTTAAAGTAGGAACAACAGATTTTATTCAGGAACTTTCATGATGGGGGAAAGAGTAGCGTAGTAGTGTAGAACTGGGCTTAATTCTGAAAGCAGCTATAAATCTTCCTTGGAGATTTATAACCAAGGAGCAGGGTGGAGGTCAGGGTGGAAAATAAAAGAGGAAACATCAAGCGTATGGGAAGAATTCTGGTTAAACTGATCTGACCATGATCATTGCTGAAGACAGGCTGGGTGATTCTTGCTGAATTGATTTGGCAGGATTTTTGCTAAAATTAGGGTAGGCAAAGATGAACCTGGAAGTCCAAAGGTTGAGAAGAGGGTTCAGAGGTGCAAGACTAAAGTTTGGTCAAGGAGACAGTCCTGTCAGTGTGAATAGTATTGCTATGTGTCAGGTTTAATCCGATTGGTAGTGAAATGAAATAGAGAGGCCAGGCAAAAGTGGGTGGAGGCAAGCTTTTAATGGGACACGCTCTTCGCTCTTCGGCAAGGTTCTGTGGCCTGCAGGGTTCCGTGGCCTGCAGGGGAGGAGGGAGAGAGCCAGGAAGTCTCGGGCTGGGAAAGTAGCGCCCGAAGGGAGTACAGGTGAGCTTTATAAGGGGGGAGGGTATGGGGTTGTGTCTGTATGAGGTGAAAACTGCTTATGCCCTTATATGGGGTTTGGGTAAGGTACGGTTCAGGTTTCCTGTATAGGTTCTGTGTCCCCCCCCCCAAGTGTCCTGGGGCAGGCAGTCCGCTGGTGGCGGGGAAAGTTCTGAGGTGGGGGCAACAAGATGGAGGATCCGCTGCCATTTTGTTGGTGCCTCCCGATCCCCTTTGATCCTGCGGGTCCAACACTATGAACATTGGTGCACAAATATCTGAGTCCTTGCTCTCCACACCCTCACCAACACTGGTTACTTTCTGCTTTTTTTTAAAAAAACAATATCCATCCTAGTGGATGTGATTTATGATTGATTTTTAACATAAATTTTATTTTGTGATAATTTTAGATTTACAAAACTGTCTATAATTAATAATATTCAAAATTTAAAACTGTGTATGGAAGGAGAAAATGTAAAAGTTACATGAAGAGCAGAGATAATATTTGCAAACTCTGTGGGATTCATATTTGTGATATGTTAGGCAGATAGGTCCACAATGTCAACAGAAAATTCATGTAAAGGGCAATATTTGTGCACAATAAACACTAGCTAATGAAATGTTAGTGAAAATCAGAGATTTTCATATTAAGTGAAATAGGCAAATTGCAGATTACATATATTTTATTATTTATTTAAAAAATTTATTTAAATTCAATTTGCCAACATACAGTATAACACCCAGTGCTCATGTTATCATGCATCCTCCTTAATGCTCATCACCCAGTTACCCCATTCCCCCACCCTCTTCCCCTTCTGCAGTCCTTTGTTGCCCAGAGTTAGAACTTTCTCATGGTTTTTCTCCCTCTCTGATGACTTCCCATTCAGTTTTCCCTCCCTTACTTTATGATCCTCTGCACTGTTTCTTATATTCCACATATGAGTGAAACCATGATAATTGTCTTTCTCTGATTGACTTATTTTCCTTAGCATAATATCCTCCAATTCCATCCACATCAGTGTAAATGGTGGGTATTCATCCTTTCTGATGGTTGAGTGATATTCCATTGTATATATATATAACACATCTTCTTTATCCATTCATCTGTCGATGGACATTGTGGCTCCTTCCACCAGAAAAATACATATAACTTGAATACAATTTTGAAGAACATGTGTACTTTAGTATAATTTACACAGTTTTATTTTTATGTGTAACTATATCAATAAACTACACACAGGGAAACATGCCTGGAGAACATTCACCAATTTTCAGTGAATATGGGTCATGGAGTGAGGGGTAGGTAAATAAGATGTACAGGATTATATGTTTTTGTCATGTTCAAAATTTTGTAAGCAGGAAAAATTATTTATTTATTTTTTAAGGAAAAATTATTAAGATAAAAATTGTAAAGAGCAAAAAAATGTAACCCAAGTGACAAAATCTATGTACACTTATGTTTTGGAAATGTGTTCACAATATACTGGTGTGCTGGGAAAAGAGTAAAGTAACTGATTTGACAGTGTACCTGTGAATGTGTATTTCTACATCTCAGACTTCTTCACTCCAGGTAATAATACACTTATATATGCGGCCCTCCCTTCAGCTCAAGTAGAAGACAAATGTTTTAGGGCTTAGAGACCACAGAGGGTCCTATAGTCACAGAGATTATTACCAGTGGATGGTAAATTCTAAGCAAACCTGACTGAGGTCAAATGTAACTCCCTCCCTTATTTCCTCCTCCCTTTGCAAAGCCTCCTGCCCATAATCTTCCAGTACTGCAACTCTGATTCTGATCACCAGGTGGCATTTGTCCCTATTTTTTTCTCTTTTTAAATGAAAGGACATTAAAAAAAAAAATTTTTTTTTTAATGGTTGAAGTGTAGTTGACACACAATGTTACATTAGTTTCAGGTATACAACATAGTGATTCCACAATTCTATACATTATGCATGCTCACCATGATAAATGTGGCTACTGTCACCATACAGTGTTATCACAATATTATTGACTACATTCCCTATGCTGTACTTTTCATCCCCACGACTTATTTATTTTATAGCTAGAAGTTTGTACCCTTAATCCTCTTCTCCTATTTCACCCATCCCTCCAAGATGTAGTGTGTACACACAGAGGAATATTACTCAGCCATAAAAAGGCATTTTTAAAGAAGAAAAAAATGTTATTTTTAAAGTCTCTTTATTACATATTATATATAAGATGGCACAAATTGTGCTTTTTAAAAATATTTTATTTACTTTTTTGACACAGAGGGAGAGATAGAGAAAGGAAAAGCAGGGGGAGTGGCAAGCAGAGGGAGTTGGAGAAGCAGACTCCCCACGGAGCAGGGGGCCCAATGTGGGGCTCGATCCCAGGACCCTGGGATCATGACCTGAGCTGAAGGAAGATGCTTGATGCTTAACTGACTGAGCCATCCAGGTGTCCTACAAATTGTGCTTGAAAATGTTTTTTCATATACAAAGACTAAAAGACTATCAATTTGTTTTTTTAAAGATTTTATTTATTTATTCGAGAGAGAGAGGGAGAGAGAGAGGCAGAGACATAGGCAGAGGGAGAAGCAGGCTCCATGCAGGGAGCCCGATGTGGGACTCGATCCAGGGATTCCAGGATCACACCATGAGCCAAAGGCAGACACCCAACCGCTGAGCCACCCAGGCGTCCCCCTTCTTTTTTTTTATTTTGACCTTTGCTTGTTAATTTTCTTTCCTTGTTTTTTTTTGTTTTTTGTTTTTTGTTTTAGATTTTATTTACTTATTCATGAAAGACACAGAGATAGAGAAAGGCAGAATCATAGGCAGAGGGGGAAGCAAGCTCTCTGCAAGGAGCCTGATGCAGGACTCGATCCTAGATCCTGGGATAAAGAGTATCAATTTGATTTCATATATACTTTATTCATTGATCTCTCTCTCTCTCTCTCTCTCTCCCCTTCCCTCTCTACCTCCCCTTCCCCCTTCTCTCTATCTTTTCATCAAGGTCTGCTAACCTGTCCACATTGTAGAGAGGACCCTTTGGGGAGAAAGCACGTGGGTGAAGCCCCAAGTACCAAACCCCCGTAATGCCTTCCAAAATCTTACACCCGCTTCTTTCCAAGCCACTTTACACACAAATACTCAGAACAGTTTCTTTGAAGTTGGCTCTGGTATTATCACACAAACACCCTCAGAGGTAATCCACTATCTACCAGGAGAATTGCAAACTCCTTTCTCCAGCTGACATACCCCACCTGGTGGATACAGACTACATATCCAGCCTTGTTTACCAGGCAGTTTGTGCTCCCAGCAACCTGAACCATGGACTGCTCCCTCAAGGGACTCCTGTATTTCCTGTGTGCCTCTTTAACTGAGTGGGGAGTAACTTGCACAGAACTGTGCCTTTGCATGTGCATGGTGGCATTACATACTCAGGTCAACCTTTTGAGGGAGGACTGTAATCCACATATTAAAGATGTAGAAACTTGAGTCCCAAAGAGGGTGAGAACATACCTTGTCTTTGGAAAAGATACTGGGGTTACATAAGTAAGATATCCAGTGATAGCTCAATAGTGATAATTGTATTATTTTGCTCCGTATCAAAGGGCAATATAGGTATAGTGCTCACCACTATTAAGTGCCTGCTATGTGTAATGGTTTTATTTTTCCTAGAGTTTAAGTGATACATGTTCTTTGTAATATTTGGAAAGTACAATAAAACGAAAAGAAGAATTGGAATAAAACACCCACCATCCCACAAGCTGAACAGCCCAATCCTTTCTAGGATTTGCTGACATCTAGTGGTGTAGTCCAGAATATCAAATCTCACCTATGAATGAAGGTGGGTCAAGACAGGATAAAAACCTTTCGAGGGATCCCTGGGTGGCGCAGCGGTTTGGCGCCTGCCTTTGGCCCAGGGCGCGATCCTGGAGATCCGGGATCGAGTCCCACGTCGGGCTCCCGGTGCGTGGAGCCTGCTTCTCCCTCTGCCTATGTCTCTGCCCCTCTCTCTCTCTGTGACTATCATAAATGAATAAAAAAAAAAAAAAACATTTCGAGGTTACATCCAGCCTGGGTTCTTGCCCTGGCTTCAATACGCATAACTTCCCAATTTTATCACATTGCTTCCCCTTTTGGATGATGAATTTCTAGGGATCAGGATTTGGCTGTTGCTACTGCTGGAATGGTGCACATATATCAATAAATGATGCATATATAGGAGTACCAGTTCATCAATTTTTCTTGATGAGATAGATGAGGAAATAAAAAAGGGATATAAAAGCCCTTCCCATGTGATAAAAGGCCGAGGTATAGAATCAATATCATTTGGCTTCCAAAGCAGTGATGTATAGAGTGAAAAGCACAGGCTTTGGAATTACAGTTGGGAGTGAGGGATACAGCCAGGGATCTAAAATTTATTTAGGAGTGCTCTGTACCAGACAGGAGGAAAATGGAATTCTAAAAAAAATCAAGCAATCCAAAAAAGAGCAAGAGAAAAAAGTAATATAGTGTAGGCAGAACAAATCGAAAGCAAATAGTAAATGGTAGATTTATGCCCAAATATGCCAGTAATTGCATCATGGGTAAACAGCCTAAACATTTCAATTAAAAGACAAAACTTGTCAGACTGGATTAATCAAATAAATACATGGTGCTTAAAAAAGATACATTTTCGGTATAAAGCCACTATCTATTTCTCTACCTCTACACAAATACCGAGACTTATAATTCTGGTGAGAAAATAGAATATTTCACTGTTATTTGAATTTGCAGATTATTGATCAAAAGTAAGATTAACTTTTTAAAGATTTTACTTATTTATTCATTCATATGAGAGAGAATGAGTGGTGAGGAGGGGCAGAGGGAGAGAGAGAGAGAGAGAGAGAGAGAGAGAAAGAGACAGAAGCAGACTTCCCACTGGGCAGGAAGCCCAACGTGGGGCTCTATCCTAGGAGCCAGAGATCATGACCCAAGTTGATAGCAGACACTTAACCAACTGAGCCACCCATGCGCCGCAAGGTTAACTTTTTTTGAAAAGAGCCTTTGGAAGTATAATAGAAAAGTGCACAAACCATAAGTGTACACCTTGATAAAATGGGCATATCCATGTGATCAGAACCCAAATCAGGAAAGAGAAAATTAGCAGCACCCCAAAAGCCCACTGGTGTCACCCTCCAGTCACAAAACTCTCTCCTCCTACCAAGAGTGAACCATTGTTCAGACTTCTAAAAACAGATTATTCCTCCTGTTTTTAAATTTTATCTAAATGGAATCATCCATTACATGCTATTTTGTGTCTGCCTTCTCTCATTCAATCTGACATTTGTGAGATTCATCCATGGGGTTGCATGCAGTTGCAGTTTGTTCATATTATTGTTGTATAATATTTCATGGTAAAAATGTAGTGAGAGATTTTTAGCAGATCCCTCTCAGGATTGGTAAAATTATAATAAAGACAAATGCCAGTAAGAATATATATTTGAGTAGCACAATTAATAACATGATCAACAAATGTAGAATCCTGCACTCTAAAATTGCAGAATACACCTTCTTTTTAGGTACAAATGGGACATCTACAAAATTTGACTATTTGAAGGGCATAAAGCAAGCCTTGACAAATGGTGAAGCTCAAAATCACACAGAATATATTCTCTGACCATTGTGAATTTAAAGTAGAAATTCATAAAACATAAATTGGGAATTGCTATGTATTTTGAAATTAAGAAGTACATTTTAAAAAAAGATTTTATTTATTTATTCATTAGAGGCACAGAAAGAGAGAGAGGCAGAGACACAGGCAGAGGGAGAAGCAGGCTCCATGCAGGGAACCTGACATGGGACTTGATCCCAGGTCTCCAGAATCAGGCCCTGGGCTGAAGGTGGTGCTAAACCGCTGAGCCACCCGGGCTGCCCAAGAAGTACGTTTTTAAATAACTTATAGGTAAAAGAAGAAATAAAATGGAGATTAGAAAATATTTTGAGGTGCACCTGGATGGCTCAGAGGTTGAGCCTTTGGCTCAGTGGGTGATCCTGGGGTTCTGGAATCGAGTCCTGCATCAGTCTCCCCGTGGGGAGCCTGCTTCTCCCTCTGCATAGGTCTCTGCCTCTCTCTGTGTGTCTCTCGTGAATAAATACATTTAAAATTTTTTAAAAAATAAAAAAGAAAATATTTTGAACTAAGCAGTAATGAAATGATAACATATTAGAATTTGTGTGGTGCAAAATCCCAGCAGGCCTTTTCTTGGATTAGAAGTTGACAAGCTGATTTTAAAATTTATATGGAGGGGCATCTGGGTGGCTCAGTCGGTTAAACACCTGCCTTCAGCTCAGGTCATGATCTTGGGATCCTGGGATCAAGCCCTGAGTCTCCCTGCTTAGTGGAGAGTCTGCTTCTCCCTCTCCCTCTGCCCTTCCCCTCTGCTCATGTACTCTTCTGTCTCTCTAATAAATAAATAAAATCTTTAAGAAATTTTGTATGGAAAGCAAAGGACCTTGAATAATCAAAACAACATTGGAAAAGTACAAGAGTGGGGGGCTCACACTACCGGATTCTGAGACTATATAGAATGTAGTCACCACAAGAGTATGGTTTTGGTGAAAGGATAGACAGTGAGGTAGAATAAAGAGTCCAAAAACATGATGACACAAATGGCCAATTGGTTTTCTGTGAAGGTGCCAAGGTAATTTTGTGGAAAAAGAATAGTTCTTCCAACAAAGAATGTTGGAATAACTGGGCACCCACAGGAAAAAAAAATAAGTCTCACACCTTACACAAAAATGAGCCCAAAGTGTATCATCTACCTAAATGTAAGGGCTAAATCTATAAACTGTCTAGAAGAAAATGTAATAGAAAATCTCTGTAATCTTGTGTCAAGCAATTTTTTTTACCTTTAAAATACTTTTTATCAAAGTATAATAAATGCAGAGAAGTGTGAAACTCTTGAGCACACAGCTCAATTGACTTTCTCAATTTGCAAATACTCATATAAGTACATAGATCAAGACACAGAAGAATAGCAGGATCCCAGAAGATCTCCTGTGCCCTTCTTAATCTCATCCTGTATCTCCTTCCCAAAGACAATCACTGCCTAACACCAAAGATGAATTTTCTACTCCTTAAAAATTAAGACTTTATATACAAATTTTATATGAATGGAATTATATGATGTGTATCCTTTTGGGTCTAGCTTTGATCTACTTGTCAAGTATGAGATTCATCCATGTTATTGCATATGGATGCAATTTGTTTTCACTGCTTTATGGTAGTCTCTTGTATGAAGAGACCACAGTTTATTTATCCTTTCTACTGTTGATGGACAGGTGGGTTGCTCCCAGGCTGAGGTTTTCATGGATATTCTTGTACATGTTTTTTAGTACACAGATATACCCCTTGTTGGGTCATAAGGTATGTGTATGTTCGAATTTAGCAGATATTACCAAAACATTTCCAAAGTGGACATTTAGTATTTTGTGTCTTTTTCTTTGAAATCATGGTATTATCATGTCATTGTGGTTCTCTAAAATTATTGAAGTATAATTGACATACAGTGATATAGTAGTTTGAAGTGTACAATACATTGATTCAACAATTCTATATATTACTCAATGCTTACCATGGTAAATGTAGTCACCATCTGTCACTGTACAATGTTATTACAAAATTATAGACTATATTTCATATGCTGTACTGTTGATTCCCGTGACTTATTTTATAGCTGGAAATTTATAGTTTTTGATGCCCCTCATCTACTTCACTCATTCCTCACCTCCCCCACTTTCCCTCTGGCAACCACCAGTTATTCTCTGTCTTTAAGAGTCTGTTTTGTTTGATTGTTTGCTTGCTTTGCTTTTTAGATTCCACATATTAGTGAAATCATATGGTATTTATCTGTATCTGTCTGACTTATTTCATATAGCATAACACCCTCTAGATCCATCCAGGTCGCAAATGGCAAGATTTCATGCTTTTTATGGTTGAGTAATATTCCATTATGTTTTTGTGTGTGTGCATGTGTGTGCATATATTTTCTTTACTTATTCATCTATTAATGGACACTTGGGTTTTTTCCATATCTTGGCTCTTGTAAATAATGCTGTAATAAACATAGGGGTGCATATATGTTTTCTAATTAGTGTTTTCATTTTCTTTGGGTAAATATCCAGTAGTGGAATTACTGGATAATATGGTATTTTTAAAAAAGATTTTATTTATTTATTTGACACAAAGAGAGCACAAGCAGGGGGAGCAGCAGGCAGTGGGAGAGGGAGAAGTAGACTCCCCGCTGAGCAGGGAGCCTGGCATGGGGCTCTATCCCAGGACTCTGGGATCACAGCCTGAGCTGAAGGCAGGCTCTTAACCATCTGAGCCACCTAGGTATCCCTAGGTATTTTTCATATGGTATTTTTATTTTTAATTCTTTGAGGAACCTCCATACCATTTTCCACAGTGATTGCACCAATTTAATTGGTGAATTATTGGTGAAGATTATTGGTGAATTATTGGTGAAGAATTCTTTAATTCTTCATTTTTCATATGGTATTTTTATTTTTAATTCTTTGAGGAACCTCCATACCATTTTCCACAGTGATTGCACCAATTTAATTGGTGAATTATTGGTGAAGATTATTGGTGAATTATTGGTGAAGAATTCTTTAATTCTTCATTTTTCATATGGTATTTTTATTTTTAATTCTTTGAGGAACCTCCATACCATTTTCTTTTTTTTTTTTTTTTTTTCCATACCATTTTCCACAGTGATTGCACCAATTTACATTCCCACCAAAAGTGCACAGGGTAACCTTTTTTTCTACATCCTTGTCAACACTTGTTATTTTTGTTTTTGATTCTAGCCATTCTGATTGGTATGAGGTAATATCTCATTGTGGGTTTGATTTGCGTATCAGGGGCACCTGGGTGGCTCAGTCGATTAAGTACCTGCCTTTGGCTCAGGTCATAATCCCAGGTCCTGGGATTGAGCCCCACGTTGGGCTCCCTGCTTAGTGGGGAGTCAGCTTCTGTCTCTACTCCTCCCTTCCACTTGTGCTCCTTTTCTGACTCTCTCTCTCAAATAGATTTTATTTATTCATGAGAGACACACAGAGAGAGGCAGAGACATAGGCAGAGGGAGAAGCAGGCTCCCTGCCAGGAGCCCAATGCCACACTCAATCCTGGAGCCCAGGGATAACACCCTGAGCCAAAGGTAAACACTCAACCACTGAGCCATCCAGGTGTCCCGTGATTTGCATTTCTGTGGTGATTAGTAACGTTGAGCATTTTTCCATGTGTTTGTTGGCCATCTGTATGTCTTCTTTGGAAAATATTCAGGTTGTCTGTTCATTTTTAAATTGCATTTTTTGGGGGATCCCTGGGTGGCTCAGCGGTTTGGCACCTGCCTTTGGCCCAGGGCATGATTCTGGAGTCCCAGGATCGAGTCCCAGGATCGAGTTCCAGGATCGAGTCCCATGTCGGGCTCCTTGCATGGAGCCTGCTTCTCCCTCTTCCGTGTCTCTTCCTCTCTCTCTCTCTCTCTCTCTCTCTCATGAATAAATAAATAAAATCTTTAAAAAAATTGCATTTTTTTTTAGTGTTAGCCTGTGTAAGTTTTTTGTTTGTTTGTTTTTGTTTTGTTTTTTTTGAAGTAGGCTCCATGACCAAAGTGGGGCTTGAACTCATGACCTTGAGATTGAGAGTTGCATGCTTTGCAACTGAGCCACCCAGGCACCCTGAGTTGTATAAGTTCTGTATATATTTTTGGTTATTAACTCTGAATATATCATTTGCAAATACCTTTTCCCTTTCACTAGGTTACGTTTTGTTTTGATGGTGATTTCCTTTGTTGTGTAAAAGGAACACACCTTTTTTTTATTGGTGTAGTCCAAAATGAAATAGTTTAATTTTGCTTTTGTTTCTCTTGCCTCAGGAGACATATCCATAAATATGTTAAGAGCGATGTCCAAGAGATTACTACTTATATTTTCTTTTTGGAATTTTATGGTATTAGGTCTTACATTTAGGTCTTTATTCCATTTTGAGGTTTTTTTTTTTTTTTTTTTTTTTTTTGGTGTATGGTATACGAAAGTGGTTCACTTTCATTCTTTGGCAAGTAGATGTCCAGTTTTCCCAACACCATTTATTGAAGCAAAAATTTTTGATAGGACATAAAAAGCACAAACCATAACCAATAAATAGGTATATTGGATTTATCAAAATTAAAACTACTGTTTATAAGATGCTGGCAATTAAACAAAAAGCCAAACATCAGGTTGGGATGAAATATTTGTAAATCAGCGTAGCTAATATAATTCTGGACTTGTATTCAGAATATATTAAAAAAACCTCTTACACTTCAATAATAAGATAATAAACAACTCAACTGACAAATCTAGGCAAAAGGTTAGAGTAGCCATACCTATTAAGGTGGTTTTTAAAAAAATGACCAAACCAAGTGCAGGTGAGGATTGAAGCTACTGGAAATTTCATATAATTCTGGTGGGAATGTAAAATAGTGCAATTATTTTGGAAAATAGTTTTTATTGAGTTAAACGTATCCTTACCATATGACCCAACAATCCCACTCCTAAGTATTTACCCAAGAAGTAAAAACATAGCTTCACACAAAGACTTGTATGAAAATATTTATAGCAGCTTCATTGGTTAATGGCTCAACCTGGAAACAACCCAAATGTCCATAAACTGGCAAATGGATAAACAAATCATGCTACATACATACGGTGGAATACTGTTCAGTAGCAGAAAGGATCAAGTTATTAATACAAGTAATAACATGGACAAGCTCAAAAGCACTATGTTAAATGAAACTCAGAAACTAAAAGTCTGATTCCATTTATATGGCATTCTGAAAAAAGCAAAACTAGAGGAATAGAAATCAAAGAAGTAGTTTCTAGAGGCTGAGGTTGAGGCTAGAGGATTGATTATGAAGGGCACGAAGAAACATTTTTGGGATGATGAAAATATTCTGTATCTTGATTGTGGTGGTAGTTACATGAATGCACACATTTGTCAAAACTCACAAAACTTTACATATAAAAAACTGAATTTTCCTGTAATCAACCTGACCAAAATAAACCCATGAAACTAAGAAAGGTTGGAAATAAACCATCAAAGCATCTACTTAAAAAAGCTAAGGAAAAACCCAATCAAACAAATTAAATTGGGTTAAGCTGGTGATGACATAATTCCTCTTTTGTAAAGTTATACTTTTCCCCTCATGACTAGCATCTGATGATTTAAACATCTATAGATGATCCTTGCCTGAATCAATTATTTCATTGGGAATCACAAAATGATAATTCTTGAATTCTAACATTCGTCTCTGCTTATTAGCTAACATTCTTCTAATCTATAAGGAAGTGGGCTGTTTTGTTACTTGAAATATGGTTCCTACTAGAGAGGCAAATGCTCAATTCTTTTCCTTTAATGAAACAGATTGCTCCTAAAGCTTTTCTGCCTTAGTTTTGCTCAGTCTTAGTTCTGTTCAATCTAATAATTTTAGAAAATATGAAAAATTTCCTTCCAGTTCAAACTGTTGTTTGAGTGTCATTTAAAAAAAGAATTAGTTTTGGGATGCCTGGGTGGCTCAGCGGTTGAACGTCTGCCCTTGACTCCGGGCATGATCCCGGGGTCCTGGGATTGAGTCCCCGCACTGGGCTCCTTGCAAGGAGCCTGCTTCTCCCTCTGCCTGTGTCTCTGCCTCTCTCTCTGGGTCTCTCATGAATGAATAAATAAAATCTTTTTAAAAAACTCTCAAAATTCTTTAAAAAAAGAATTAGTTTGCATAGTGCTAAATTTATAAATTAATTCGAAGAAAAACATAGTACAGAAAAGTATGTATAAGATGACTTTTGTGTTTAACCTACATATATTTTCATAGAGACCCAAATATTTGTGGGGATTAAGTATACGGTAAAGGTTATACTTCAAGTCACTGGAAGTTGACAAATACATGATTTCACTTATATGTAGAATCTAAAAAACGAAAGAAATGAATAAACAAACAAAGGCAAAGCAGAAACAGACCCATAAATGTAGAGAACAAACTGATGGTTGCCAGATGGGAGGCGGTGGGGAGATGGGCAAAGTGGGTGAAGGGTGTAGAATATACAGGCTTCCTGTATGTTTTGGAATGAATAAGTCACAGGGATGAAAGGTACAGCATAGGGAATATAGCCACTGATATTGTAATAGTGTTGTATGGCAATAGATGGTAGCTACACGTGTATTGAGCATAGCATAAAATACAGACTTGTTGAATCACTATGTTGTACATCTGAAACTAATGTAACACTGTATGTAGACTATATTTTGATAAAAATATCAGTGGGAGAAAGGATAAACTCTTCAATACCTACTTTTGGGAAGCTGGATATCTATTTGGAAAAAAATGACACGAGAGACTATCTCATGTCACTTGTTAAATTCCTAATTGATATTTAAAATTTATTATAGTATCATAACAATAGATAAGAGTATTCTTCATGGGCTTCAGTTGGGGAAGAAAACAAATCCATCAACGAAAAGATGCTTTTGGTGACACCTGGGTGCCTCAGTGGTTGAGTGTCTGCCTTTGGCTCAGGTCGTGATCCTGGGGTCCTGGGATCCAGTCCTGCATCAGGCTCCCCCGCAGGAAGCCTGCTTCTCCCTCTGCCTATGTCTCTCTCTCTCTGTATGTCTCTCATGAATAATTAAATGGAATCTTTAAAAAAAGAAAAGATGCATTTGATTACATCAATATTGAGAAATTTCAGTATATGGAAAAACAACATAATATCAAGACAAGCTACAGGCTGGAAGAAAATATTTGCAACATACAAAACAGAGAAATAAGTGCTATCCATACTAAATGCAGCTCTTCTGAAAAAAGAATAAGATAAAGATAAAAAGGGAAATATGAAAAAGATGTGAGCAGGCAATTTCTGAAACTAAAAATGACCAATAAATATGTGAATTGATGTGGAATCTCACAGCTTAATAGAAAAATGTAGTCTAGGGACACCTGGGTGGCTTAGCAGTTGAGTGTCTGCCTTTGGCTCAGGGTGTGATCCTGGGGTCCTGGGATCGAGTCCTGCATTGGGCTCCCCACAAGGAGCCTGCTTCTCCCTCTGCCTGGGTCTCTGCCTCTCTCTCTGGGTCTCTCATGAATATATAAATGAAATCTTAAAAAAAGAAAAATGTAGTCTACAACATTGGCATATCGCTTCTCAGTTTTCTGATCGGCAAAATTTTCAAAGATAATTTCTGTAACGTTTGTTATCGTTAAAAATCAAAGAAAAGCTAAATGTCTATCAGTAAAGGAATGGCTAGATAAACCATATTATAGCCACACTATGGGATACAATCTAAGAGTTAAAAAAATCTACATTTACTGACATGGGAAGCGCTCCAAGATATGTTGAGTGAAAACCATTGAGTTTTGAACCATAAGTACAGTATGAAGCCCTGTAACAATATTTCCATAGGTATGTGCATGTGTATGAAATTCATAGAAAAACATTTGGTGTGTTATACCCAAACTAATAAAACAACTCTGGGGAGGAAATTGGGATATATTGAAATATAATATACATGTAGTATATTACACATCTTAAATGTTTATTTTGAAGAGTTTTAACAATTTCATATAACCATGTAAACACCACACAATATAAGATATAGAACATTTCCATCATTCCAGAAAGGTAACTTATACATCTTTCCAGTTAATTCTCCTCTATTTTCCAGACAACCACTTTCTGATCTTTATCATCACAGATTATTTTTGTTCTTAGGTTTCATTTTAAATAGAATTGTATAATACTCATTTGTGTCTTCTTTCATTCAGCATACCACTTTTGAGATTTATCCATGTTGTTGCACATATTACTATTTTATTACTTGTTATTGCTGAGTAGTATTTTAGTGTATGCATGTCTAACAATTTTTTATCCTTTCTCCTGTTGTTTTCCTGTTTAGGGTGATTATGAATTAAGCTGATATAAATATTTATGTATAAGTTTTTGAGTAGGCATATGTTTTCATTTTTATTTTTTTAAAGATTTTATTTATTTATTCATGAGAGACACAGAGAAAGAGACAGAGACATAAGCGGAGGGGAGCCTGATGCGGAACCACTGGGCCACCCAGGTGCCCTTGGTTTCATTTTCTTGATGAAATACCCAGAAATGAAGGCACATGGGTGGCTTAGTCGGTTAGGCGTCTCCCTTTGGCTCAGGTCGTGATCCCAGGGTCCTGGGATCGAACCCCAATTCAGCTTCCTGCTGGGGTAGAGAACCTGCTTCTCCCTCTTCCTCTGCCCCTCTCCACAGCCCATGCTTGCTCATGCATGCTCTCAGTCTCAAATAAATAAATAAATAAATAAATAAATAAATAAATAAATAAAATCTTAATGAATAAGAAAACCCGAAATGAAACTGGGTATTTCACTGGGTCACATGGTAAGTTAATGTTAAACTTTATAAGAAGCTGTGAAAAAGTTCTCCAGAGAGGTTGCACCATTTTACGTCCCTAATGGCAATATGCTAGAGTTCTGGTTTCTCCATCCTCACCAACACTTGGTGTTGTTAGCCTTTGGTTTTAGCCATTCTAGTGAGTGTGTGGTGGTCTCACATTGAGATTTCAATTTTCATTTCTCTGATTACTAAAGATGTTCAGGATTGGACATCTTCCTTTGTGAAGTGTCCATTCAAATTTGTGCCTCATTTTACATTGGATTTTCTTTTGTTTTGTTTTGATTGTTGATTTGTATGCCTTTAAATATGCAGGATACAAGTCCTTTGTCAGATATATGTACTGCATATATATTTTTTCTAAGTCTATGTATGGCATGCCTATTCAATTTGTTAATAATGTCTATAAATGAACAGAAAATTTAAATTTTGGTCGAGTCTGATTTTCTCTTTTATTTTATTTTTTAAAACTTTATTTATTTATTCATGAGAGACACACACACACACAGAGGCAGAGACACAGGCAGAGGGAGAAACAGGCCCCATGCAGGAAGCCGGACATGGGACCTGATCCCAGGTCTCCAGGATCACGCCCTGGGCTGAAGGAGGCGCTAAACCCCTGAGCCACCCAGGCTGCCCTGATTTTCTCTTTTATGATTAATATTTTTGTATCCTGTCCAGGATACCTACCTGGATCACCTACCTCAAGGTCATGAAGATATTCCCCTATGTTTTATTCTAGAAACCTTATGAGTTTGGCCATGTCTCTAGACATTGCCAAATGTCCCCGGTGTGTAAAATTGTCCTTGGTTAAGAAATTGGTCTAAAAACTGATATGTGCTGGATTTCCTACTACTAAAGAAATAAACAAAAATAAATTAAAAAAAGAAAACTCTGAGAGGCTAATACAAAGATGCTAACAATGATGGCCTCAAGAGTGATTTTTATTCTTTTCTTTTGTGTATCTATATGTTTTAAATTTCCACAATAAACACATTACTTTTCCAAAAAAAATGAAGCTAATTTTATATAACAACAAAAAAAGAAACCCTGATCTAAAACTGATATGTGCTAGATTTTCTATTAGTATAAAATTGAAAATTATAAATAAAATAAATAAAAAATTTAAAATAAAAGTTTAAAAGTATCTCTAATAAAATAATCTGCAAAAGAAAAAGTTTTCATGGCTGACAAAAAGGGTGAATAAAAATAGAATGTGATAACCTCCAGATCACTATAGATAAAATAAATGGACTCAACAAAAAGTAGTATGGGGAAGAGCAACAAATGTGATGAATAGAGAATGTAAAAAGAGGCAACAGAAGTGAATTCAAATACATCATCATTAATCAATTAAACTCACTTAAAAATAGAGCCTCTCAGATTGTGTTGAACAGAAAAATAAAAATCCATTTCTATATTGTATTAAATAAAAAGATAAATGTGGCAAAAACAAATAAAAAGAAAACAAATGTAACATAACCTAAGGTAGAGCAAAACCTCAGAGATAAAGGACTAAAAAGATCAAAGTGGGATATTTAATACTAACAAGTATGTTTATATTACCTAGAAAACATAGCAGTTATAATCTTTTGTGTAAATAGCCATATAGCTTCAAAATATGTAATGCAAAATATTATTTAAATAGAAGGAAAAATTGCTACATCTACAGCTATAATGAAATGCTTACCATACCTCTTTCAGTAATCCACAGATTAGCAAGAATATAAAGGGTTTGGATTACACAATCAATAAGCTTTAACTAATCTTTCAGATATAAACAACTTTGCACATATTAGAAAATAACATTCTTCTCAAGTGCACATAATTCACAAAATTTGTCCATGTGTTAGAACATCCTCAATGAACAGTTAAAACCCACCAATTTCTTTTAAAAAATTAGAAATAATAACCATAGGGTTCATATTTATTGACCATAACTTATTTATTCAGCATATACTTACTGAGTGTCTGTTGTATTCTAGGCCCCATTTTAGGTACTGAAAATGTGGTGAATAAAAGACAATGTTCTTGTTTCCAAAGAGTTTATATCTTAACGAAAGGAATCAAATAATACCTAAACATAGGAAAAGGTGATAAATCCTTTACTGGAAATCCAACTGGATGATGTTATTATAGAAGCGTGATTAGGGAAAGCTTGGAAGAGGAGATGGCATGATGTGATGAATAAAATTGAACATGAATAAAAAAAATTCTCACCCAACACAAAATGAAAAATAACTTTTCTAAGTGGCTCTTGGGTTCAAGAGGAAATAAAAAATTAACACTTCATATTATGTAGAGCAGAATGAAAATGAGAACACCAGTTGCAATACCTGTGGGATGTGGATAGAGCAATATTAAGAGGGTAATTTATAGATTCAAATACATATTTGAAAACAAGAAAGATTTAAGATAAATGAACAAAGTGCTCAAGAATTTAGAAAAGGGAGGGATGCCTGGGTGGCTCAATGATTGAGCGTCTGCCTTTGGCTCAGGGCCTGATACTGGATTCCCGGGATCGAGTCCCACAACAGGATCCTTGCATGGAGCCTGCTTCTCCTCCCTCTGCCTGTGTCTCTGCCTCTCTTTCCGTGTCTCTCATGAATAAATAAATAAAATATTTAAAAAAAGAATATAGAAAAGGGACAATAAGCTGAATCCAAAAAACAAAAAAATAGAAGGAGGAAAAATAAAGATAAACATTGAAAACAAGATAAGAAACAAAACAAAAAGCACAGTACAATTGGTTAATAAAATCTGATCTTGTTCTTAGAGAAACTAATCTGGCAAATCTGTTTAAGAAGGGAAAAGAAATATTAGGAATCATAGTTGCAAATATAGGAGATATTTGGAAAAAATATAAGAAAATGTCATAATCTTTACCATTGAATTTAAAATTTCAGACAAAATGGATATTTTAAGAAAACATAAATTATCAACATTGGTTCAAGAAATAAAAAAAGTTAATAGACCAACAACCAATTAAAATGTTTAAAAAATAATTAAAGGGGCGCCTGGGTGGCTCAGTGGTTGAGCATCTGCCTTTGGCTCAGGTGGTGATCCTGGGGTCCTGGGATCGAGTCCTGCATTGGGCTCCCCTCAGGGAGTCTGCTTTTCTCTCTGCCTACATCTCTGCCTCTCTTTGTGTGTCTCTCATGAATGAATAAATAAAATGAGTGAAGTAAGTCAGTCGGAGAAGGACAAACATTATATGTTCTCATTCATTTGGGGAATATAAATAATAGTGAAAGGGAATATAAGGGAAGGGAGAAGAAATGTGTGGGAAATATCAGAAAGGGAGACAGAACGTAAAGACTGCTAACTCTGGGAAACGAACTAGGGGTGGTAGAAGGGGAGGAGGGCGGGGGGTGGGAGTGAATGGGTGACGGGCACTGGGGGTTATTCTGTATGTTAGTAAATTGAACACCAATAAAATATTAAAAAAAAAAAATAAAATATAAAAAAAATCTTTAAAAAATAATAATTAAAGATCTACTACCTTAAAAACAAACAAAAAGGAAAAAAATAGAATTATCATCCTCAGACTGTTTTCTAGCAAAATTCTTCCAACCTTCAAGGAGTAGAAAATTTTCTGGTTATATAAACTACTTCCAGAACATGGACAACTTTCCAATCCGTTTTACAAGGCTAGTATAATCTTAGTAGCAAAAACTGGAAAAGGATGGTGCACAAAAAAGAAAACTGTAAACCGATCTCATTAAAAACATGTACCAAAAATAGAAAATAAAATATTTGTAAATTGAAATCCAGCAGTGTGTTAAAAAATAGTTGCTACTATGTGAGATTTACCCCAAAAATTGAAGTGCAATTTATTATTTGAACAGTTTTATTACAGTCTACTGTAGTAATTTTAAAATCATGTAAAAATACCAAATAGTAAAGTGATATTAAAATAGTAAAATATGATTATCCCAATGGGTACCATAAGATCATTTGTTGAAATTAAACATCGATTGATGATAACAACTCTTAATATTTTAGGAATAGATGATGTTTGCTTAATTTGGGAAAGGGTTTGTACCAGAGATGTACAGAAACATTGTATTTAAAGGTAAAAGACTAAGCATTCTCATTATAGTTAGGAGCTCGACTGACTATAAGGATGTCTGTTATCATGTTTATTTTAAAAAAATATTTTTTAAAGATTTTATTTAATTTTTCATGAGAGATACAGAGAGAGAGGCAGAGACATAGGCAGAAGGAGAAGCAGGCTTTCTGCAGGGAGCCTGAAGTGGACTTGATCCTAGGATCCTGGGATCACCACCTGAGGTGAAGGCAGATGCTCAAACACTGAGCCACCCAGGCGCCCCTGTTATCATGTTTGCTATTCAGTATTGTTCTTAAGTTCTTGTTCTGTGCATAAACTAAAAAAAGGAAATGAGTGATATAAAGTATTAGAAAGGAAAAATACTAAATTGTCATTTATAGACAATACAATTGGCTCTTTAAAAAATCAGAAAGAAGCAGGAATCCCTGGGTGGCTCAGCGGTTTAGCACCTGCCTTCGGCCCAGGGTGTGATCCTGGAGTCCACGGATCGAGTCCCTTTTTAGAGCCTGCTTCTCCCTCTGCCTGTGTCTCTGCCCCTCTCTCTGTGTCTTTCATGAATAAATAAATAAAATCCTTTAAAAAATAACAGCAGAAAAGAAGGAAGAAATGTAAAATTTTAAAAAATCAGAGAGAAGCAACTGACAAACTTTTAGAACTAATAATAGAGATTCATTAGGGTGGCTTGGTATAAGAGCGACATACAAAAATTGTAGCCTCATCTTGCATCAGTGATGAACAGCTAGACTATGAGGAGAAACTTTTGTATTAGAATAGAGGAAAGACATTGCCTCACAGAATCTTACACAATACTTGAAAAAATGCAAAACAAAAAAGGTAAAAAATCAGTAGGGGATGGAATGGGAGTCATCAACAGCAACCAAAGAAAGAAAGGGTCACATCCTAATTACAGAAACTTCAGAAAGTCACAGGCAAGTAAAGAAAAAGGAGAAAAAAATACCCTAAAGTACAGAAGGAAATTTCCAACAAGTACTTTAAGCTATAGAACAACTTAAGAATATAGACGTAATAAAAAAAAACCCAAACCTCAAAGATGAGAAGACAGCAGAATTAGATAAAAAGGGAGATTGCAAACTAAGGAACCAATTAGGCTGAAAAAACATTATCATAGAAGTAATAAATTATAAACAGCTGAACTGAAAAAATGTGGCTACAAATTGAATTATAGACAGAAGAAGAGCTTGAAATAATTACCTTGACTAGAGATGAGAAAGAATAAATTAATGGAAATAAGGAGATATAAAATATGTACACAGATATTTAGAATGTATTCTTTTTTAAGATTTACTTATTTTATTTGAGAGAGAGAGTGCAAGTGAGAGGAGGGGCAGAAAGAGAGGGATAGAATTGCAAGCCGACTGTGCTGAGTTCAGAGTCCAAGGTGAGGCTCCATCTCAGGACCCTGAGATCATGACTTGAGCTGAAATCAGGAGTTGGACCCTTAATTGACTGAACCATCCAGGTGCCTCAAGAATATATTCTTAAAAATGAAATGTTCAGACCTAAGGAACATATAATCTTCCAGGAAGTTTGATTGTTCTTTATAAGTTTAATGGTTATTTCATGGTGTTGGAATCTGCGTGATAGTTCACCTTTCTTTGTATTTTACTGCACCGAGTCACTTAGTTATAATTAGGATGGGTGATCTTTATAAAAACTGAAATTTTGGGACACCTGGGTGGCTCACTGGTTGAGCGTGTGCCTTTGGCTTGGGGTGTGATCCCAGAGTCCCGGGATTGAGTCCCACAACAGGGTCCCTGTATGGAGCCTGCTTCTCCTTCTGCCTATGTCTCTGCCTCTCTCTCAGTGTCTCTCATGGATAAATAAATAAAATCTTTTAAAAAATGGAATTTTTTTCCCTTAAGAACAAAAAAGAATATCATATGCAAAAAGGCACCATTCACAATGTTAACAAAAACTATGAAATATTTGAGAATACAGCAAATAAGAAATATGTAAAATCTACATGAAGCAAACTACAATTTTACTGAAGTGCACAAAATATATAAATAAAATTAAAAAATATGGGGTGCCTGGGTGGCTTAGTCAGTTAAGTGTCCAACTCTTGATTTGGGCTCAGGTCATGATTCTCAGAGTCTTGAGATTAAGCCCCTGTGGGGCTCTTTCCTGAGTGTGGAGCCTGTTTGGGATTCTCTCTTTCCTGCTCTTTCTGCACACCCACCATACTCATATGCAATTTCTCTAAAAAAAGAAAAAATAATATAAATAAATAAATAAAAATACTACATGACCCTGGATAAAAATAATTTATTACTAGATTTTAATTATTCCCCAAGTTAATCTATAAATTCAATGTAATTATAGTAGAATCCCAACAGGATTTTTTGACAATGAAACTTGGAACTTTACTTGAAATGCCCAAGCCTTTCCAAAAACAGTTTGAAAAAGCAGAGCAATGAAGGATTTATCCTCCCAGACATCTAAACTTGCTACAAAGCTATACCAATTCAAAGTGTGCTATTAAGGTAGTTATACAAATGTGTGTGTGTATGTGTGTGTATGTGTGTAACACAGAAAAGTCAATCCATGAAACATGTCTGAGTATAAATGAGAATTAAGCATTAGTCATTTTTTATTTTTAAAGATTTATTTATTTATTTTAGAGACAGAGAGAGAGAGTGGGGGGAGGGGCAGAGGGAGAGAATCCTCAAGCAGACTCCCCCAATCCCCCACCTAACTAAGTGTGGAGCCTGAAGTAGGGTGTGAGCCCAGGACCCTGAGATCATGACCTGATCTGAAATCAAGAGTTGGGCCATCAACCGACTGAGCCATCCAGGCACCCCTTAGCATAAGTCATTTTAAATTAGTTGAGAAGTAATGGACTGTTACATGAATCGTATTAGAATTTGGCTATATATTTGAATATATATATACACACACACATATATCACATATATACGTATAAGCACACGTATATGATATACATATATGTATATGTGTGTATATATTTAAATGTACATGGCTTACACTACCCAGAAGCCATGCAGAAAAAAATCAATTTGTATTTGACTACATTAAAATATGAAAATTCTGATGCCAAATAATACCATAAATTTAAGATGTTAGTGGCAGGTTGGGAGAACATATGTGTAACTTTTTTTTAACGATTTAATTTATTTTTTCATTAAAGACACAGAGAGAGAGAGGGGCAAAAACACAGGCAGAGGGAGAAGCAGGCTCCATGCAGGGAGCCTGACATGGGACTTGATCCTGGGCTTCCAGGTTCACACCTTGGGCCGAAGGCAGCGCTAAACTGCTGAGCCACCCGGGCTGCCCAATGTGTAACTTATATAACAAAAATAACTACTATATAGGTATGCACAAGGAACTAAAAATCAGTGAGAAAAATACTGCTAAATGGAAAAAAAAAATTCAGAGGATATTAAGAATCCATTCTCAGTGAGGAAATGCAAATGACAAATATGCATATACAATGATGCTAAAGCTTATAGATATGTAGGAAAATGTGAATTAAAAAGACAACCTCAGGGATCCCTGGGTGGCGCAGCGGTTTAGTGCCTGCCTTTGGCCCAGGGCGCGATCCTGGAGATCCGGGATCGAATCCCACGTCGGGCTCCCAGTGCATGGAGCCTGCTTCTCCCTCTGCCTGTGTCTCTGCCTCTCTCTCTCTCTCTCACTGTGTGCCTATCATAAATAAATAAAAATTAAAAAAAAAAAAAAAAAAAAAAGACAACCTCAGGGGCGCCTGGATGGCTCAGTTGGTTAAGCATCTGCCTTTGGCTCACGTCATGATCCCAGGGTTGTGAGATTGAGCCCTGCATCAGGCTCCCTGACTGCTTCTCCCTCTCCCTCTGCCCCTCACCCAGTTTCTGTTCTCACTCTCTCTCTCAAATAAATAAAAATCTTTACTTTTAAAAAGATTTTATTTATTTATTCATGAGAGATACAGAGAGAACGCGGAGACAGAGGCAGAGGGAGAATCAGGCTCCGTGCAGGGAGCCCGATGTGGGACTTGATCCTGGAACCCTGGGATTACACCTTGAGCCAAAGGAAAATGCTCAACCACTGAGCCATCCATGAGTCCCAATAAAAATCTTAAAAAAAGAGGACAACCACATATCTTTTTTTGCCTCTTATATTGGCACTAATTAGTAATTTACAATGTGCATGAGAGCCTGAGGAAAGGGGTCCTGACATGTGCCTGACAGGAATATAAATGACCTGGTGTCTTTGGAGGGCAGTTTGGTGGTTTACCTGTTAAATATATAACATTTCATATCCTTCCTTGGGCAGTATAGAGTCATAATATCTCATACCCTTAACTGAACAACTTTATTAATATCAGAATATCCTAAAAGAAATCCTTTCACCTGTGGGTAACAGATTTTTCATTATAGCCTTGTTTTTATTAGACCCAGACCCAGAATAATTTTATGTTCATCAGTGAGGTGTGGTGAAATGAAATTAGACAAGTAATAGTGTCACCAAGCTATGGAATAGTATGTAGCATTTAAAATTAATAAAACATATTTAAATGTAATTGTTTGTGGGTGTGCCTGGGTGGTACAGTCAGTTAAAGGACCCACTCTTGGTTTTGGCTCAGGTCCTGATCTCAGGGTTGTGAGATTGAGGCCCCATGTCAGGCTCTGCACTAAGGGCAGAGTCTGCTTAAGACTCTTGCTTCCTCTCCCTTTGCTCCTTTGCCTTATGCATACTCATGCTCTCTCTCTCAAATAAGTAAATAAAAATCTTTAAAAAATAAAGGTACTGGCATGTAGAGCTCTCTGATATATAATTTTAAATGGAAAAAAGTGAGTTACAAAACAGTATATTTTTAAAAAGATTTTATTCATTTATTTGAGAGAGAGAGAGCACAAGCAGAGGGAGAACAGAAGCAGACTCCCCCCTGAACAGGGAGCCTGATGAGGAGCCATCCCAGGATCCTGGGATCATGATCTGAGCCAAAGGTAGACACGTAACCGACTGAGCCACCCAGGTGCCACGCAAAACATTATGTTAACTATAGTCCCATTTGTATATTTTAGTAAGGTATGCATGTATATATGATGTATAGAAAAGCATTTAACACAGCAAATTTATAACAGTGGGGAGGTAGAACTGTGCTTTGGATGAGAGTAGTGGAGTTAAAGTGATACTAGTGTTTTTCTGGGTTTGACTTATACTAGAATTATTCTTGTAGAATTTCCATGTAATTACAGAAAATAAACAGCAAATAATAAAATACCCTAAGTGTATTTCCATCAGGATACATAGAACTAAATTTTTCTTTTTATCAACCATACTATAAATCTAACATAATGTATTTAATCTTTCCTTTTATGTTTCTTCAGTTTTTTTTTTAACCTTTACAGGTACTGCAATAGATAGCCAATAGATATCCTTTGTGAAATATACACATATCTTTGAGAAACTGTGTAGGTATATACACTGGTTAAATTCCTAGTAATAGCATTGCTGGGTCACAGAATATGTGTAATATTATATTTACCATTTAATAGATTTTTGCAAACCAAAAACGGTTGCATCAGAGTGTCGGCCTCCAGCAGAGTACGGGAGTGCCCATTTCCCTGCAAGCCAATCAAAATATTATCAAAATTATATATATATATTTAATTTATTTATTTTAGAGAGAGTGTGGGAGGGCAGAGGGAGAAAGAAAGGGAGAGAATCTCAAGCAGACACCCCACCATCATGACCTGAGCCTAAACCAAGAGACAGATGCTCAAGCAACTGAGCCACCCAGGCATCCCTCAAATTTCTATAATTGACAAACTCTTAGCTGAAACAAGGTAAGACATAGTTATTTGGATTTGCATTTCTTTGAAGTTGAGTATCTTTTCATATGTTTATCAGTCATTTGTATTTCATTTCCATGAACAAATCCATTCATGTCTTTGGCACAGTTTTCTTTCTTTTTTTTTATATATAAATTTATTTTTTATTGGTGTTCAATTTGCCAACATATAGAATAACACCCAGTGCTTATCCCATCAAGTTTGGCACAGTTTTCTGTTGGGTTATCACTTTACTGATGATTTGTAAGTTTTTAGATTATTACAAATTAACCACTCTTTATCCTTTGCTTATGGGTTTTGTATTTTACTTTACTAAAGTTTTTAATGTTTATGCAATCAATTTCGGAATCTTTCCCTTTGCTGGAGAATATAAGTTGGTTATGGGTGATTGAGTTCTGAAAAGTCATTAGTAAGGTTCTTTGGCACTCTGGGCTCCCTGGCTCACTTCCTAGAGGGGCCTCCCCCACACAGGGGCCCCTCACGTGGAGAGCTTCCTGCTAGAGTGTCAGATTTCAGCATTCAAAGGCAGAGGCTGCCTGAAAGATCTATATTTAGAGTATGATTCCCTAGCAGGGACAACTGAGTATCTGGGAACTAATTTCTGCATACTTTGTCCCTGAGTTCTGGGATTATTCTGAGGGGCTTGTATGGGTGGTGTAGTGAAATTGTAACAAGGCAGGGAGTGAAAATGAAAAGCCCTCTTTTTCCTGGTGACTGGGAGCCTGTAAACCATGCTTTTTGTGAAGGACAAATGACATAGATCTCAGGGGTGTTGCAGTGATTCACAGTCACCCATAGACCCTCACCACTATCTCCACTGGAAGATGCCAAGTGCTAGCTGCTGCTACGGTGACATGTAGTACATGCACAACAGATCCCAGAGACATCTTACCAGTGCGATGATTAAATAAAAATTCCACCTGCTATTCCTCATTTCCACCAGTGGGATAGCAGATGGTCCTGTTAAAATTGTGATGAGACAGATTTGATCACATGCCTTTGTAAAATAAATATAAAGCCCCTTGAATGGAAAGGAGGCTAGTCTGGGAAGTCACCAATTTTCAGGCCCTGGATTCATCAGCTATTGGGTTTTCATTCAGTCATCCAGGAGTCTTCTGTGAGGAAGTTCTCAGACACCTGACACAAGATCATAGTAATGTTTAGCCAGAACTTCAAAAGGTTGTAAATCACTTGTGAGAAATTGCCAATTTTAGAAAACTGAATGTCTTTCCACAGATTTAGAGATCATATCGAAAAGGTGCTGGTTTAGTTTAGGAAAATTTTGTATATAAATGTCAATAATTACTAGTATGTTTTGAAAACCGAAATAATTTATAGCACCTAATGTGGCACAAAATACTGTGAGCAAATGAGTCTTCTGTTATTTTATGACCTAGTTTTTAAATGTCAACTGAAAATGACTTCTCTGCATTTTCTGATTACAAAATGTGGGATCTTGGGGGGCTCAGTAATTGAGCGTCTGCCTTTGGCTCAGGTCTTGATCATGGGGTCCCCGGATCGAGTCCCGCATCAGGGTCCCCACAGGGAGTCTGCTTCTCTCTCTGCCTATGTCCCTGCCTCGCTCTCTCTGTGTCGCTCATGAAGAAATAAATAAAATCTTACAAAACCCCCCACAAAAACAATGAATGGGGTGTTAAAAGGGAAAAAAAGAACATTAAGAAAAGAAAGTTAAGCATCTACTTGCCCTTTCTGCTTCCTTTCCTAACAACCCTTCCCTAGCCCATTTTGGTGCAGCAATGTACTTCATGGGGAGTCTTATCGCCTAAGAGAGAAAGAGGATTCTTCTAAGAAACAGCAGATAAGGGCAGGTGGCTCGGCAGTTTAGCGCCTGCCTTCAGCCCAGGGCGTGATCCTGGAGACCCGAGATCGAGTCCCACATCGGGCTCCCTGCGTGGAGCGTCTTACCTCTGCCTGTGTCTCTGCCTCTCTCTCTCTCTCTCTGAAGAATAAATAAATAAAATAAAATAAAATAAAATAAAATAAAATAAAATAAAATAAAAAAAGAAAAGAAACAGGAGATAAGACCAGAGCCAAGGCTTGGAGGAGGGTGATATGCAGACCCTCCCTGGGTAACCAGAAAAGGGCGAACCCCAACTGCAAAGCGGTGAGGCCAACTAGCGGGTCCTCAGATTGGAGAGGACGGGAGCTGAGCGACAGGGCGGTGCGCGGAGGGCTCCGGCTCACAGACCAGACGGTTGGCGGGGTAGTTGGTGCGTGCGCACGTGGGGGGCAGGGTCCTGTAGAACTCCCCGCAGGCGGGAGTGGGGTGGGAGGGGAGCGAGCGCGTTGGTGACGCGGGGCGCTCACGTGACGTGGAGCTGCAGAGCGACGCAGCCTTCGGTGCAGTCGTCACTCCCGTCTGGGTACCTGCTCCCCGGTGTCCTGCGCCCCGCGGGCTGGCGTCAGGCCCGAGGAAAGCGGAGCAGGTAAGGGCTCCGGGGCCGGTGCGCGAGGCCAGGGCGGCAGCGGTCGCCCAACCCTGGTAGCTGGTTCGGGGATGTGGGACGAAGCGGGCTTAAGTTACAGAAGCCTTTGCTGTGATTTTCCTGAGCCTCCTCCCCTTGCCTACGTCTGTGGTGGGGAACCTTGGGCTCCGACGGGGCGGATGGTGGGGGAAGGGGGTAGTGTCTCAAGAGAGAAAGGCCGAGATTGAGATGTCCCATCCTCTCTGACTCTAATCGCGCTGACCGCACACGTCCGCCCAGTTTCCTGTTCGTTTCAGTAGAAGGGACCCGCCACCGTGGCGTTTACAGAGAAAATGGTGGGCCTTGGTGACTGGACCATGGAGTTGATGGGGGTGGCGTCTTGGAAGGCAGGGAGGGACGTTTGATAACCGGGATCCTGGGTCCAGAAACGTGAGTATTGGGATCTGTGTCGTGGGTGCTGGTCCAAGCACTCAGTGCCTTTCCTCTCTCCTGTCTAATGGACAGTAGTTCCGTGTGGCACTGTTTGGCGAGGCAAGGGAAGAAGGAGAGAAGAAAACTGCACGGGATCTGTGGAGGTTAGTGTGAGCCCAGCTCGGCCTAAGAACAGTTGAAGTTCTGGATGAATTCTCTAGGACAGGAACTTAGGCGCAGCTGTCTGGTTGGGATACGGGGTGGGGCTTTAACTAGGGGACTCTCCTTAAACTGCATTTCCTTGCTAAGCTTAGGACTTTTTTTTCACATTTTATTTTATTTATTTATTCATGAGAGACACAGAGAGGCAGAGACATAGGCAGAGGGAGAAGCAGGCTCCCTGAAGGGAGCCAAATGCGGGACTCAATCCCTAGACCCCAGGATCACCCCAGGATCACGACCTGAGCCAAAGGCAGAAGCTCAAACACTGAGCCACCCAAGCATCCCTAAGCTTAGGATTTTTAACGTAAATTGTAGGTTGAAGACCAATAAAAACAGCACACTTTCCTTTGGATGATTTCCTTTCTCCCTTCAGATACTATTAAGAAAAATACAAATTGTTGTATTCAAGATTATTATTATTATTATTATTATTATTATTATTAATTAGAGATAGCCTTTGCCAGAGGGATAGCGATTTTGCAGAAGAAAAAGCCTTCCCTCACTCCTTGTCTCTTCTTCCAGAGACTCCTAGAGATGGGTTTGAGGGGAAGTAGATGGCAGTAGGCTATGTATGATTCTAGAGTAGGGGATGGAGGCCTCCATCTCTCTCTCCGTTTTCCAGTTTTCCAGATTCCCTCACCTGTCTGAGTACCTTGGTGAAGGAATGATGGACTTTTGGGAGAAACCTTAGAATCCTACAGGTGGCTTTAAAATAAATTGCCCTTGTCTCTTCCCTTTTATTTCTCCTGCCTTCCTTTTACACGCTGCCCATTTCAGTGCTGGGGAAGCCCCAGATTCTGCTTCCCAGAGAATGGGTTTCTAGATCTTGTAAGGAAGGCACTGGGTCCCCGGTTTTATTTTATTTTTAAAAATTTTAAAAAAGATTTTATTTATTTATTCGAGAGAGAGAGAGGCAGAGACACAGGCACAGAGAGAAGCAGGCTCCATGCAGGGAGCCTGATGCGGGACTTGACGCCGGGACCCCAAGATCATGCCCTGGGACAAAGGCAGACACTCAGTCACTGAGCCACCCAGGCATTCCTATTTTTTTTAATTTTTAAGAAGATTTTATGTATTTATTCATAAGAGATACAGAGAAAGAGGCTGAGACATAAGCAAAGGGAGAAGTAGTAGGTTCCTCGCAAGGAGCCTGATGTGGACTCGATCCCAGGACTCCAGTATCATGTCCTGAGCCAAAGGCAGACACTAAACCACTGAGCCACCCAGGCGTCCTGGGACCCCGGTTTTAAATGCTGGGATGCCACAAGCACTCAACAGTTATCTTCCCACTTGTCTCTGTTTATTCCTAGGTCTTCTCGTAGGCCTACAGTAGGGCTGTTTACCACTGGAAGCCAGGGAAAGGGGAAGACTGGCTTGGAACCATGAAGGTTGGTTTGAAGGTGGGCAGCACTTGAGGATAACAAGAGGGTGAGCACAGAAGGTGGCTGAGACTTGAGAGGGTCTCCGTGGAGGGTACTTCTGCCCCTCCTGCACTCTACCAGATTTCCACTGTGTTGTTACATCTCCTGCTGATTTCAGGGCAGGAAACAGGAGGAATATTGGGGTACGGGTGGGCCAGAGTGTGAGTGAGAGAAGACTTGAGAGGAGACATCTCAAAATGGGACACATTAGCAAACTGGACACGGGCTCTGGCAAGGCAGGTTTTGGGATCAAGGATCAGGCTGCTTGTCTGTTCTTGGTCTTTAGACTTGGTCTCTATTACTTCCTGTTTGTTTGCTTGTCCTTAGATCTGCCTGCAGGTCTGCTGTAGGGCTTGAGATTACTGGAAGCAAAGAAACAAGGACGAAATTGCCCCTGATCAGTATAGACTGGTAAGAGGATGGGAACTGCCTGGGTAGAGCCGTAGGGTGGGTTGGTCGTGATCAGTGTGCATCCAGTAGGGTCAGTGTCCAGTCTGGAGTATCCTCAACCTCTCCCTTTCCTGGCCACCTTTCCTACCATCCCTGTCACTTACCCCACACTCTCACTTATATTTTGGTACAGAGAGTAGGGTGAACTGAGAGAGATAGAAAGGTAGTTTGATAATATGCTTGTCACATCAAGAACAAAATCTCCACTCCCATCTGTCCCTCTGTCTGTCTGTCTCTCTGTCTCTAGGTCCACAGATCTCATGAGTTAATAAGATCTACTTTAGGGTATATCACCAATCAAGAGAAAGAAAGAGGAGGGAACTGCCTTGATCATTACAGGTTGGTATGAGGCTGGGGATCTTTGGGAGTGGTGACAAGAGTAGGTCCAGTAAAAATCAAGGTCTGAGCGCTTCTCTGTCTTTCCCATTCATAATCAGTCCCCCCCCCCATGTTTACCATTATTCATTTGGTGTAAGGAAATGTGTATGAATGCACCCTAGGGGATAGTTGTTGGGCACTGGGGGAAAATGGGAGGGGAGAAAATAAAAGGGAAGGAGAGAGAGAGAGTTTGTTCATCATCCTCTTCTCCCACCATGCACATCATTTCTAAACTTTCCTGTCCTATCTGTATGAGGCACAAAATTAGAAGAGAAATTTTAGTCCATTTCCTTCCTCCACTTCTAGGTCCACCTCCAGTGGCAGCTGTAGTGGCCTTTAAGTGGCTGAAGACCAGCGCCCTCAGAGGCCTACACCCAGACCTACACCCTCTTTCCCCATCCTGACTGAGCCCTCATACCTTGTTTGTGCCTTCAGTAGGGGTGATTACATGGGTCGCATTCAGGAAGTGGGCTGGGTGACTGCAGGACTGGTTTTCTGGGCTGGCACCTGCTACTACATTTACAGATTAACCAAAGGAAGAGCCCAGAGTGTGAGGAGACTTGGCAGAAATGGGTCCAGAGTCAAGATGGAGGCTGTGGCTGGGGTGCAGAACCAGACCTTGGCCACGAGTGAAGCCATGGTTGGGATGAAGACTGAGACTAGCCCCAAGGCCAAGACTGGAGCAAAAACTGAAGCAGGAGGTAGGGCTGGGGCTGAAGTAGAGATTACCACCACTGTTAAAGCCAGACCCAAAGCCATCTCTCAGGCCAAGACAATGGCTGAGGCAGAGGCAGAGACCCAATCTGAGGCCAAAGCAGTGGTCAGAACAGTGGACATGACAGAGGCAATGGCTCTGGCTGAGGACCAGGTCAAAGCCGGGGATGTGGCTATGAAAGAGGCCGTAACCCAAACTGACTCTGAGGCTGGGAGAGTAGTCAAGAAAGAGGCTGTGACCCAGACCAAGGATAAAGCTTGGGCACCAGTTGCCAGGGCAGAGACCAAGAAAGAAGTAAAGACCCAGACCAAAGTGGAGGCTTGTATACTGGCTGAAAAAGAGACGAACAGAGTAATGGTGACACAGAGTGAGGCCTTAGGATTGATCAGGGAAGTAGCCAAGATGGGTGCCATAAATAAGACTGGAATTGTGGCTGAGACCAAGGAAAGAGCCCTGGCAGGGACTGTGAGTGTGGTCAAGTCTCAGTCTGAAGCCAGGCCTGATAACATAGTTGATGCTAAAGGAAATCCTAATACCGTGTCCAGGGCAGAAGTTGGAGTGGACATGAGGTCCTGTGCACCATCTCAGGCTGTGACCAAGATCCAAGTCACCAACATGCTTGGTTCTGGGGTTGAGGTCAAGGGGAATCACAAAACCGGGTCTTGGGCAGAGTCTAGGGCAGACACAAGGGTTTCAGTCCAGCCTCAGATTATAGCTAAGACTGAGGCTGAGGCTATGCTTGGGGCAAAGGTTGATTCTGGGTGTAATACTAATGCCATGTGTAAGGCAGGGGCAGGAGCAGATATGAGAATTTCTACACAACCTCAGACTGTGGCCAAGAAACAGGCTGAGGCAGTGTTTGGTGCCAGGGTTGATGACAAGGGGAATACCAATGTCACATCTAAGGCAATGACTGGGGCTAACATGAGGGCTACTGCTCAAACTCAAGCTATAGCCAGTGCTCAGGCTAAGGCTATGCCTGATGCCAGGGTTAAAGGTAGAGGCAATTGCAATGCTATGTCGATAACAGGGGCCAGGGCAAACTTGAAGGCCAATTCCCAGGCTGAGGCCTTGCCTGATGCCAGGATTAAGACCAGAGACAATGCCAATGCCATGTCTAAGATGGGGGCTGGGACAGATGTTGAGCTCTGTACACAGCCTCAGACTCTGGCCACCGTCCAAGTTGATGCATTACCTGATGGCGGGATTAAGGCTAAAGGTAGTGCCAATACCATGTCTAAGGAAGGGCCTGGAACAGACACAAAGGCACAGTCTCAGGCTGCCACCAAGAGCCAGGTTGAGACCTTACCTGGTACTAGAGGTAAGGCTAGGAGAAAAGCCAAAAGCAAGTGTAAAGCAGGAGTTGGGATAGAAATGAAAATGTGTGTGCAACCTCAGGTTGGGACCAAGACCCAAGATGATGCTTTACCTGATTCCAGGGTTGATGGCAAGAGTGATCCTAGTGCCATTTCTAGGTCAGGGGCTAAGGCAGAACCAAAGACCTGTGGTCAGCCTCAGACTATGGCCAATTCCCAGGGTGAGGCCTTGCCTGGTGTCAAGAATAAGGTCAGGAGCAATCCTAATGCTATGTCTAAGTCAGGAACTGGGCCAGATGCAATGGGCTCTGCCCAGCTCCATGCTGTGACCAATTTCCAGGTTGAAGCCTCACCTAATACTAAGAAAAATGTCAGGGGCAGTCCCAATGCTATGTCTAAGATAGGGACTGGGCCAGATTCAGTATGTTCTGCCCAGCCTAAAACCGATACAACAGGCTTTGCTCAGCCCCAGACTGAGGCCAGTTTCCAGGATGAAGCCTTGTCGGGTACTAAGAATAAGGTCAAGGACAATTCTAGTGTTTTGTCAAAGACAGGGGTTGGGCCAGATACAGTGGGCTCTGTCCAGCTCCAGGTTATGGCCAATGTCCAGGGTGAAGTCTTATCTGATACTAAGAATAAGGTCAAGGACAATCCCAATGCTGTGTCTAAGGCAGGGACTGGGCCAGATGCTATGTATTCTGTCCAGAGTGAAACAGATACAACAAGCTCTGCTCAGCCCCAGGCTGTGGCCAATTCCCAAGGTGAAGCCTTGCCTGGTACTAAGAAGAAGGTCAGGGGCAAGTCCAATGCTGTGTCTAAGGCAGGGGCTGGGCCAGGTACAGTGAACTCTGCCCAGCTCCAGGCTGTGGCAAATTCCCAGGGTGAAGTTGTGTCTGGTACTAAGAATAAGGCCAGGGGCAATCCCAGTGCTGTGTCTAAGGCAGAGGCCAGGGCAGATTCAATGGGCTCTGCCCAGCCTCAAACAGATACAACAGACTCTGCCCAGTCCCTGGCCGTGGCCAATTCCCAGGGTAAAGCCTTGCCTAGAATCAAGAATAAGGTTAAGGGCAGGTCCAATGCTGTATCTAAGACAGGGGATAGGCCAGATACAGTGGGTTCTGCCCAGCTCCAGGCTGTGGCCAATTCCCAGGGTGAGGCCTTGCCTGGTATGAAGAATAAGGTCAGCAGCAATTCCAATGCTGTGTCTACAGTAGAGGCCAGGACAGATACAATAAGCTTTGCCCAGCTTCAGGTTGAGTCTAATTCCCAGGGTGAAGCCTTGCCTGGTACCAAGAGTAAGGTCCGATGCAATCTTAGTACTGTGTCTAAAGCAGATACTGGGCCAGATACAGTGGGCTCTGCCCAGCCACACACTGTGACCAATTGCCAGGGTGAAGCCTTGTCTGGTATTAAGAGTAAGGTCAGGGGTAATTCCAATGTCATATCTAAGGCAGAGGCCAGGGGAGATATAACAGGCTCTGCCTGTCCCAAGGCTTTGGCCACTTTCCAGGGTGAAGTTTTGTCTTGTACTAAGAATGTCAGGGGCAATCCCAGTACTGTGTCAAAGGCAGAGATTCGGACAGATACAATGGGCTCTGCCCAGCCTCAAACAGATACAACAGGCTCTGTGCAACCCCTGGCTGTGGCTAATTCCCAGCATGAAGTCCTAGCTGATACTAAGAGCAAGGTCAAGGGCAACCCCAGCGATGTGTCTAAAGCAGGGATTGGGCCAGATACAGTGGACTCTGCCCAGCCCCAGGCTGTGGCCAATTCCCAGGGTGAAGCCTTGCCTGGTGTCAAGAATAAGGTCAGAGGCAATTCCAATGCTATGTCTAAGGTAGAGGCCAGAGCAAATACAACAAGCTTTGCCCAGGCTCAGGCTGTGTCTGATTCTCAAGGTGAAACCTTGCCTGGTGCCAGGAATAAGGTCCAGGGTAATGCCAGTGCTGTGTCTAAGGCAGGCACTGGGCCAGATATAATGTGTTCCACTCAGCCTCAAACAGATATAACAGGCACTGCCCAACCCCAAGCCATGTCTAATTCCCAAGGTGAAGTCTTGCTTGGTGCCAGAAATAAGGTCAGGGACAATCTCAATGCAGTATTTAAGGTGGGGGCTGGGCAAGATATAGTAGGCTCTTTTTCACCCCAGGCTGTGGCCGTTTCTCAGAGTGAGGCCCTCCTTGGTGCCAGAAGTAAGATTAGGGGAAATGCCAATGCTGAGTCTAAGGTAGAGGCTGGGGCACATATGACAGCCTCTGGCCAGCCTCAATCTGTGGCCCATTCCCAGAGTAAGATCATGTCTGAGAAAAAGGACAAGGCTGTCCCCAAGTCTGAAGCAGAAGCCACAGGAGATGAGGCCTATGCAAAGCCCAAGGCTGAGACCATGGCCACTCCTGAGAGTGGGGGTGGGACAGGCACTCAGGCCTGCAGAAAGACTCGGCCTAGGGTTCATGACTATTACTGGAGTGAGATTGGTATTGAGGATTGGATTGCTTCTGAGCGATGGATCAAATTTAGGTTTCAGGCCAGGGATGGATATTGGGAGAATAGCATGTCCTGGGCTGATGATGAGAATGAAGCCAGTATTGAGTCCTGGAGTGGGGCTGGTGATAAGTCTGATATGAGGTCCTGGGCTGGGGCTAAGGCTGTGAATGAAGTTGGTTTTCCATCCTGGGCTGCAGCTGGGAACCAGGCCTGTGGGGGGCTTTTGTTTGGGAGTCAGGCCACTGAAGAGTCCTGGGATAGGAGCAAGGCCAGTGGGGGTTCTTTGTTAGAGGCTGAGGACATGGCCATTGGAGGGTCTTGGGCTAGCACTGGGAACGAGACTATTGGGGAGCCCTGGGCTGGAGGTCAGGCCAGTGGGGTGTCATGGACTGGGGAACATACCATTGGAGGGTCCTGGACTGGAGTTGAGGAACAGGCCAGTGTAAGGTCTCAGGATGGGGCTGGAATTCAGGCTAATGGAGGGTCCTGGGCTGAAGCTAGAGCTGGGAGTGTGGCTAGTATTGGGTACTGGCCTGGAGATATGGACCAGGCTAGTGCAGGGTACTGGGTTGGGACTGGTGATCTGTATGGTGAATCCAAGCCTAGATTTGAGGATCAGGCCAGTGAAAATGTGTCCTGGGCTGGGGCTGATGGCCAGTCCAGAGGAGGGTCTAGGCTGGGGCCTGAGGACCAGTCTGGTAAAAAGTCCTGGTCTGACACTGCAGACCAAGTCACTGGAGGTTCCAGGCTGGGGCCTGTGGACCAGTCTGGTGTTGGGTCCTGGGCTAGGGCTGGGGAACAGGCCAGTGGAGGAGTCTGGGTTGGGACTATGGAACAGTCCAGTAGGGGGTCCTGGGCTGGGACTGGCGATCAGTCTGGTGGTGAGTCCAAGCCTAGATTTGAGGATCTGGCAAATGTAGAAGCATCTTTGGCTAGGGCTGGTGGCCAGGCTGGTGGAGGGCCTATGTTGGGGCCTGAGGACCAGTCCAGTGGAAGATCCTGGGCTGACTCTAGGGACCAAGCCAATGGAGGGATCTGGGCTGTACCTGGGGATCAGGCTGATGGTGGGACAAAGCCTAGATTTGAAGAGCAGGCAAGTGGAAGAGGGTCTTGGACTGATAATGAGGGACAGGCTGGTGGAGGGCCTAAGCTAGGTCCCAAGGACCAGTCCATTGGAGATTCCCATCCTGGCAATAGGGACCAGGCCAGTGAAGAATGTAGGCTAGGGCCTGAGGATCAGTCCAATGGATGGTTCTGTGCTTGCAGTGAGAGTCAGGCCAATGCAAGAGGATCTGGTGGCCAGGCTGTTGGAGGATCTAGACTAGGGCACATGAACCCATCTGGTGGTGGGTCCTGGGCTGATAGTGGGAGTCAGGTCAGTGGAAGTTCTTGGGCTGGGGCTGGAGATCAGGCTAGTAGCTGTCCCAAACCTGGAATTGAGGATCAAGCCGGTGGTGGAGAGTTCTGGTCTGGTGCTGAGGACCAGGCTGTTGGAGGGTCTAATCCAGGGCCTGCAAACCAGTCTAGTGGTGGGTCCTGGTCTGGCACTGGGAGTCAGGCCAGTGGAAGGTCCTGGGCTAGGGCTGGGGATCAGGCTGATAGCTGTTCCAAATCTGGATTTCAAGACGCAGCCAGTGGAGAAGGCTCCCAGGCTGGCACTGGGGGTCAGGCTAGTGGAAAAACTTGGGCTGGGTCTAAGACTGGTAACGAGGCCAGTAGAGGGTCTAGGCTGGGGCCTGAGAACCAGGCAAGTGGAGGGCCCTGGGCTAGGACTGGTGACCACCAGGCCAGTGTAAGACCCCAGATCAGTGCTGACATGGAGGTCAATGAAAGATCCTGGTTTGGAACTGGGAGTGAGACTAGTACAGAGTCCTGGTTCAGGAGAGGGGAAGAGGCTGGGATTGTGTCCAAACCTGGAGGTAAAAATGAGCCCAGTATTGAATCCAGATCAGGGACTGAAGAAAAGGCCATCATTAGTTCCAGATTTGGGGCTGAGAATAAGGTCAATATTGGGTCCTGGATCAGATCTGAAGAGGCGGCCTGTATGGATTCCTGTGTGGGGGCTGGGGCTGAGGCTGGGGCTGGGACAGAGGTCAGGAAGGAGTCTTGGCTCTGGGATGGAGATGCAGCCACTACAGGGTCTAGGCTTGGGGCTGAGGAAGAGCCTTGCATAGGGTCCTGGACTGTGGATGAGGATGTAGATGAGGATGAGCTAAGTAGAGCATCCAGCCCTGATATTGAGGAAATCAGTTTAAGGTCCTTGTTTTGGGCTGAGAGTGAGAAGAGTAATGAGTACAGATCCAAGAGGGAGAGGAATGTCAGTTTTGAGTGTGGAGCTGGAGATAAGGTCAGCACCAAGAATAAGCTTGAGGCACCAACTACTGGTGGAGTTGATGAAAGGTCTTGGTTCTGGAATGGTAATGAAAATAGAAGTGAGGGCAAATCTGCACCTAAGACTAAAGCCAAAAAGTCAGCCGAGTCAAGAGGCACATACCCATCCATGGTCCCTGGGGCGGGAATGGGGTCATGGGCAGGAGCCATGATCTGGACAGAAATGAAATTTCCACACCCAGGTGAGCCCTGCTTCCCACCTGAAGATGAGCTCAGAAAGCAGATGAGGTGTGAGGAGAAAACTCAGCCCTGTACCTGTCGCTGTAAACGTGAAGCTAATATGGATCCACGAGAGCTTGAAAAACTCATTTGCATGATTGAGATGACTGAAGATCCTTCTATTCATGAAATAGCCAATAATGCACTTTATAACAGTCCCGAATATCCATTTTCCCATGAAGTTATTCGTAATGCAGGTAGAATCTCAATTATTGAAAGCTTGCTCAATAATCCCTATCCCAGTGTTAGGCAGAAGGCTTTAAATGCACTGAATAACATCTCAGTGGCTGCAGAAAATCATAGGAAGGTAAAGACATACTTAAACCAAGTATGTGAAGACACGGTCACCTATCCCTTGAATTCAAATGTACAGCTAGCTGGACTAAGACTGATAAAACATTTGACTATTATTAGTGAGTATCAGCATATGGTTACAAATTATATTTCAGAATTTCTTCGTTTGTTAACTGTGGGAAGTGGAGAAACTAAAGACCATATTTTGGGAATGCTTTTGAATTTCTCTAAAAATCCATCCATGACAAAAGATTTGCTCATTGCCAATGCACCCACATCACTGATTAATATCTTTAACAAGAAAGAGACAAAAGAGAATATTCTTAATGCTCTTTCACTATTTGAAAATATAAATTACCACTTTAAAAGAAGAGCAAAAGTATTTACCCAGGACAAGTTCAGTAAAAATTCCCTTTATTTCATATTCCAAAGACCTAAAGCATGTGCCAAGAAACTTCGAGTCCTAGCAGCAGAATACAGTGACCCTGAGGTGAAAGAAAGAGTTGAGCTATTATTAAGTAAACTCTGATTAGTTGTATGTTCCCAAACAGATCTGAGTAATATTTCAGTTTTCCAGTCTGGAAGTAATGCACATCCTAAATTGCATTATAACTTCGAAACTGATGTTACTTGTGATGGTCTATAGCTGGATCACTTTATGAACAACAAACTAATTCAAACTTGTTCTGAAAATACATGTGCTGATTATTACCTTGTCTGAAATGAGATATTTTTAGTATGCTTCATGAGCAGAAACTGACCTGATTCTTCATAAGTAAGGTAATTTTTGGTCCTTTGTGTGGACTTATGTTTATACATTTGAGACTATTTTTATGTTACAAATAAAATTGTGTGTTTGAAACAGAAAAAAAGAGACACATCTTTGTCCTTGTTTATGATCTATTTCGAAAGGCAAGATGTATGGAAACAAAACTATACTAACAAAACCATGAGCCTCTGATCATGGCCTTCCGAGCAGTGCGGAAGCTTCTGCAGGCCACCATGCTCAGGCAAAGTTTTATGGAGGAGGGGGATACTTAGATACACTGGGCTTGAAGGATAGGATAAAAATGGGGTGGGAGGGCACTGGAGGAGGTAAGAGTGGTGGAAAGAAAGGCAAGGAGGTGGGAATCCTGCTCCAGAGAGGAGGCTGGCCCGCCTGCAGTTCCACGTGTGGGGAGGGAAATGATGGAAAGTAAATCCCTCAGTTTGGGTGAGCCCCTTCATCAAGATCCCTGATTACTAAACTGAGGTCGGAATATTACTCCATTCACCCCTGGGAGACCCCAAAGCCTTCTGTGACCGAAGGAATGAAAATGAAAGGAAGAGGATGTAGCTGATTTGTGTGCAGGATGGGTCAGAGTTGGGGTGGGGACAGGAGTGGCCTCTGGAGATTGAAACACAAGTTAGGAAGTTACTGCCATGGTCCAGGCACGAGATGATAAAATCATGAGACTTCACTACTGGCCACAAGAAATGGCAAGGGGAAAAAGGAGGTGAGAGATATCTTAGAACAAAGAAGGGATAGAACATATCTTGAGGGCATATGGAGAGGGGTGATTTTATTTTAGGGTCCTGGTGGCATTTAAGAGGAAAACATTCTCTTTCTTGGCCAACTCTGGTGTCTATGTAAGTAAATACATTAGTTATTATTTTGAAATAAGAAAATATAATAGAAGAAAGAACAACATTTAATGCTTCTATGAAATTGTTTTTAGAAGATTGATTAAGACAGGGCCATTATGGAATCCTTGAGAGTGGTGTTGGCATCAATACTGTAGAAGATCCACCTCTTTCCCACCCCCGAGTAGGGTGAGGAGGTGGTGAGCAGGGCACTCTCAAGCTGGGCTGGTGGGAGCATACATTGGTACAGGTCCATTTGGATACATGTGTCAGAAGCCTTTAAGATGTGCATGCTCTTTGAGCCAGTAATTCCACTTGTAGAAATTCATGTACAGAAAATGATCAAATAACTGGCTTGTATAAAGCTGTACGTCTTCATACTGTTTTGAAGAGTGAAAAATTGTGAATGATCCAAGTGTTTCAAAATAGGCACTTGGCTGAACAAATTAGGGTGCGTCTACACATTGAAACATCTTGCAGAGACTGAAAATGAGGATGGGCATCTACACTTGTTTACTTAGGAAAAATTCAACATATAATCTTGAGTGAGGAAAATAGGCTGCAAGAGCGCATGCTATACTTTTAAAGTATATATTTAAATTATGGATAAGCTTTGGTATATACTCTGAGAATGTTAATAGTGTCCTCTGGGTGTTAGATTAATGGGTAATTTTGCCTGTTTTTTTACTTATCTGTAGTTTTTGAGTTTTATATAATACACAACAGGAGTTTTTGCATAATTTGCCAAGAGGAAATGGATGGATTTGGGCTAAGAAGGCCTGTCTATAGTGTTTCAGGGAACTAGAGCAAAAGTATAAATAGAGGCTTCCCTATTGATGTCCAGATATTTGGAAGATATAAATTAGAATTTTAAACAAATATTTAACTAAAGTTATAAATGTAAATGTTTGAAAATTTAAATCTTATTCACCATTTTAAAAGTAAAACTGCTCTCAATTCTATTATTCAATGGCCACTAAATTTCTAGTGGAAAAAAATGATGTCACACTTGTGGTAGATTGTGCAATCTGCTGCCCTAATCCTCCTTCAGGAATAAAGAGGTTATTATTTAGTTGCTAGGAGTACTGCCAGAAGACAGCCCTCAGCTGTCATCCCTTTTCAGGAATTGCCTCAGCTGGAAAGTCACCTCCCCCAAGGTCATACCCTCTTCCTGGGGTACTTCCTTCCCGTGGCTGATTGGCATGGCCTTCTTGCCCCAAAAGGGACAACTTAACTTCTCCCTCTGTCCAATCGTGATTCCTTCTTTTCCCTTCTACAGATTTTGATCTCAAGAGCATTCCCTAATAAAAGCCCTTCATGTTGAACTCTGAGTCTGCTCTCCAGGAAGCCAATTTACAACAGTTGGTATGAGGAGTAGTTCAGGAAAGCATGCACTGTGGTGAAATTTTGGAAATGAATTACCTTCTACCCAGCTGGCAATGAGGACCCCATCACTGATGGTAGGTGGAGTAGTTTAGCACCTGGAACAGGTGACAGAGGAATTGTTAGAGCTTTCACTGATGGTGAACTGGGATGGCACTGGTGGAAGGGAATGCATTAGCTGGTTCTATGTAGCAGAATTTTGAGAATATGTGGGAAATGCTGAGTATAAGGAAGGCCAGTAAATTAGGTAGCTACTTCTATGCTTGATTGACTTTGAGAAAAAAAATAATGAGAAGCCAAATTAAATTAATCAACAAATGCTATATGTGAAACCTGGAGGGTTTCATTTGTAGCATATAAAGAGGCCCTTGTCTTTTCCACAGAGAAGGTAGAGAAATCTGAGGACCAGGCCCAGGATTTATTGAAAGCAAACCTCAAAGAAAGTTAAAATCCCATCTAAGACAAGTCTGCTATGCCAAGATCAGGGCCCTGGTTAGGAAGGAATGGGACCCTGGCACATGGGATGGGGAGTTCTGGATTGACATTCCTAGAAATCTTATATCCTCAGATTTTCCTGGACACCTTGAGCATTCAGAAGTGTCCCACTCCTTCCTATTAAGGGCTAGTGCTTTACCTTGCTTGATCATGCAGAGCCCTTTCTGCTGTGAGATAATGTGTATTTTCCTCAGAATCTGCCCCACTTCCCATCCTGGCCACTGGGCCTTAAAATATAGGGTTAAGTCACAGCATACCTTCACTGGGGATGTGCTGGGCCTAAGAAAGAAGGAAAGGGACTACCCCAAGTAGACACTACAGGACCTAGCCAGCATGTACTAGACTAGCAAGTGCTGAGGGGGAAGGTTGGCATTGAATTCTGAGGGTCTTGATCAGCGGAGCTGGAATATAAAATCGAATAAGGGAAAATTAATTGTCTTGAGAGTTCTCTCCCAAAATACCTGGGAAAGATCCCAGGAGATCATGTAAACTCACTACTAGTATGGCTTCTTCAAGTATGGGGGAAAGAAGAATTAAGTGAAGTATAAATGCCAGAGTTGTCATAGCAGATGGGGGAGAAAAGATTAAAGACTCAGGGAAGTAGGAATGATAGAATAAATACACTTGTGTATGTCCAGAAGAGTCTCTGGATGATTATGTTCTGCAAGAGGACCCAAAGGGCACAGTATTTGCTAAAACTATAAGGAATGCACTGGTGAGAGGAATGGCAGCATTGCTAAGAAGTTCAGTGGTGGCTTGCCTCTACAGGCCAGGGCTCACAGTAGAAGAGGATGTTAAAGGATGGGAATCACAGATGGAAATGGTGATGGCCTGAAACAAAGAGGCAGGATGATGGCACATAAGCATTAGAATTTGGATGGATGCAAATACCATAATGCACTGCAGGGTCAGAGTGATAGGCAGGGGGGCTTGGTCTGCAGAGAGCTGTTGGGATGGTTAATAGAACACAGTGCTTCTGGTGAATAGGTTAGGAGGTAGTTAGCAGACCATGTGGTCAATATAACACAGTGCCCTGGGGAAAATAAATAAGCCAACAATCTGTACTCAACGTGAACAACCGAAAGAAATCAAAGATGGTCAGGAGTCTGAGGGACAGTGCCTCAATAAAAAAGTCACAATTCCTTGCTCAGTTCTGATCCTAAGTCATGTTTTGAACCAGGGCGCACTGTTTAAAGAAGTTGGAGTGCCCAGGAAGAAGAACCGTACATGTGTGTAGTAATGATTTCTCTAGTCTTTCATTTATGCATGTGACTGTTTGCAGGAAAAAGAGGTATACCCAAACATTTTGAGGATTAATGGACACTGATTATGAGTTGATATACCCAGACCTAAAATGTCTTCATGTCCCCCTTCTTAGAATAAGGGCAGGATGGTAGCCTGGTATTAAGTGGACTCCTGGCCTGTGTTGGGTTTACAGTGGCTCCACTGGTTCCACAAATCTACCTGCTGCCTATGTTCCTGGTCTCTGAATGTATAATTGGAATAGACGTTTTGGTAGTTGGTACAAACCCTACATTGGTTTCTTGGCCTGTGGAGTCAGAGCTTTGTAGATGAAAAGAAGTTTCTGAAACCGCCCTTACCATCTTTGGCCAAGATAACAAATGAAAATATATAGCATCTTGGGGGAGGATGACAGAAGTTAGTGCCACCTTTGAAGACCTAAAGAATGCTGGGATGTGGTCCCCATCATATCTACTTTCAATGCATCAGTTTGAGCCCCTGCAAAATGTGGACAGAGCCTGGTAGATGACAGACTATTGCAAACTCAACCAAGCAGCCACCGTGTCAGATACAATATCTTACAAAAGCAAAATAATATGACCTTAGGTACCTAGTAATTAGCTATTGATTCAGAAAAGGTGGTTTTCTATCCCCATCAGAATAAAATATCAGGAAATATTCATATTCATATAGGACAGACAACAGTATTTATAGTTTTTCCTCAAAGGTCTACTAACTCTCCCATCCTCTATCATATAGTTTGGGAATATCTAAACCATCTGAATATATTTGTCCACTATGTTGATGATATCATGCTAATTGGATCAAAATGAGTAAGAAGTGGTTAGCACGTTGGAAGCCTTGTTAAGACACATGTATTCCACATGATGGGAGATAAACCCTACGAAAATCCATGGGCTGGCTACATTGCAGGTTTTAGAGGTTGAATGATCTGGGAGGCATGCCAGGAGATCCCCTCCAAGTTAAAGGACAAGTTATTGCATTTTTCCCTTATCCCTATGAAGTAGGAAACTTCAATACCTGGTAGGCTTCTTTGGGTTATGGAAACAACAGATTTCACACCTGGAATTACTGTTCCTACCCATAGACTAGGTGGCACAAAAAGCTGCTAGCTTCAAGTGGAGCCTAGAGCAAGAGAAGGTCTTGTAGCAGGTCCAGCCTGTGGTTTCAAGTAGTCCTCCCACTTGCTGCATACAATAGACAGACCCTATGGCATTAGAGGTGTCTATGTTGCCAAAAGATGCCACAAGGAATTTTTGATAAGCCCTAGTGGGAAAGTCAGAGCTTAGTCCAGAATATAGGTTCTGGAGCAAACCATGCCATATGCAGTGGAAAATTATATATCTTTTTTGAAAAAGACTTTATTTTTGAGACACACACACACACACAGAGGCAGAGACATAGGCAGAGGGAGAAGCAGGCTCCCTGTGGGGAGCCCAATGCGGGACTCGATCCTAGGACCCCGGGATCATGCCCTGAGCCAAAGGCAGATGCTCAACCACTGAGCCACCCAGGTGCCCCGAATTATATATCTTTGAAAAACAGCTTCTCACATGCTATTGCATCCTGATAGAGATGGAATGCCTAGCCATAAGACATCAAGTGACTGTGCGGCTGGAACTGCCCAACATGAACAGAATTCTGTCAGATCAACCAAGGTATAAGAGTGGGCAGGCCCAGCAACCAGATGGAAGTTTTGTACACAGGATCAAGCACAAGCAGGACAGGAGGATACAAGCACCTGCACAATCAGCTAGAGCAGATCCTCCATGATAGCAGATCCTATCTGCTATCCTATCCTCTGGATAGTGGATCCTCCACTGATGCACTAGCATCATTCATTCACCTTACACCTGTGGCTCCTTGGGAGATCTCTTTTGACAAGCTAAGGAGGAAAAACCCAAGCATTGTTCGTAGATTGGCAGGCGTGGTATGTGGGTATCCACAAGCATAGCAACTCCATTCTGAGAAAACCATGATGACCAGGAATGAGGGTCTGGGTCATACCACCAGGCAAACCATGAAGACCTTAAGACTGATGGAGATCTATAATTGTTAGTGGAAGGAGAATAAGATTATTTGCAGCTTTGAGACCAGCTGCAGTATTGAGAGCTGTAGTTTGTCCTAAGTTTCTCTTAGCAAGAGAGGCCCACCAGACTCCTGGAAGAGCTGATCCCAGAATTTATGTGAAGTAGATCTGGGAGGCACAAGGGGTGGGCTGTCATGGACACTGCAATGCCTTGCCCAGAGCTTCCTTTAGCAATAGAAGCCTTTTTACTTTGGTTGTTAGGAATGCTGCCATCAGAGAGTCCTTGGGTGCCAGCCCTCTTCCAGGAATGCGTCAGCTGAGAGTTATCTTGTTTCAGATCATATCCCATTCTCAAGGAGGCCCACATCCAATGACTATTGATGATGTATATAAAAGCCTAGCTCTCTTGCCCCTACCTGAGATAGTTTTGGAGTTTCAGACTGTCTTCACAATTCACTATAAAGTATGCTGAGGCATTCCATTGATAGTGCCCTAAAATTTGATTTCTCCCTTTTTTCATTCTTGCTGCTTTCTTCCCTTTCCTTCCGTAAATGTTGATGACAGGAGCACTTCCCAGTAAACCTTCTATACTCTACTCTTTGTCTCAGAATCTGCTCCCTAGAACATCCAATCTGTGACAATGCTTTATACATGTTCGTTCTATCATCTATCTATCTATCTATCTATCTATCTATCTATCTATCTATCTGTCTATCTATCTATCATCTATCTATCTATCTCTCAAATCTATCCATCCTAAAATCAAGAGTAATATGAGTTGTTTAATATTGTGAAATGTTCTTTAGCCTCTATATGCACCTGTTGCAGATACTGCATGAGATTTTTATTATCTTTGGAACCACAGACTGGAAAATAAAGACAGGCAAGAAAATGGACACTTGGAAAATGATAACTTGTTAAACAGAAACCTATTGCATTCATGTGTCTGAGAAGGCTTTGACAAGTTGGCTTGTTTTTCCTTTCCCATAAGTGCTTCCACTGCTTGAATCTTCCCTGCCTTCTGAAATAATGTTTTTCTTTTAGGTCAGCAGTGGAACAATCCAGAAATCCTCATGGCATTGGACACAGTTGCCTTTTATTTAGAAGATAGAGGGAAACAGATGTGGAGAAGCACTTTCCTGGAGTCTAAACAGTACTAGTCAAAGTGCAGATGTTTAGGGTTATAAGTTGCACTGTGCCAACAATGAGTGTGCTGACATAGGCACGCATGTGTTATTTATTACTTTTTGAAAATGAAAATGCAGTTCTTCTTCTCAAAAAAAAAAAAAGACCCATTTCTGGGAAACTCATAAACTGATTGACCCTGAAGGCAGTGTAGTATAGGGGAGAGAGTACAATCTGGAGTCGAGGATGAAGCAGCAAGAGTATTAACATTTCTCTTCCCTTTTATTTCTCAAACATGAAGGAGCAGATTTGAGAGGGAAAGGGAATGAATCTGGTTTAAACTATTTGAATTTGAGGTGCCTATGGGACTTTCAAGTGGAGATGTTCAGTGTTTATTTGAAAAGTATGGATCTAAAAACCCGAAAAGTATGGATCTAGAGCTCAGAATAAAGGTCTGAGTAAAGATATGTATTTTGATGATAACTGAAGCCAAAAAGTGACTCAGGTAGCCCCAGCAAGGGATCCAGATAGAAAAACTGAGGACAGAATGCTGAGAAAGCTCTGGTATTAATACAAGCATTCCAGGTCCCTTTTGGTAAGTGTCACATGGTATACCTTTTTTCTTTTTTTATCCTTTGATTGTCAACCTATTTCTGTTTTTGATTCTGAATGTCTTCTGTAGGCACCATATAGTTGGATCATATTTTTTTGTAAAGATTTTATTTATTTATTCATGAGAGACACAGAGAGAGAGAGGCAGAGACACAGGCAGAGAGAGAAGCAGGCCCCACTCCCTTAGGGTTATAAGTTGCACTGTGCCAACAATGAGCACCAGATCCCGTGTGACATAGGCACCCATGTGTTATTTAATATGTGTGTGAGAAACAGAGAGAGAGAACTGTTCAAAAGATGGGATTTATTTTATAAATAAAATAATTAAATTTTATTTATTTATTCATGAGACACACACACACACACACACAGAGAGAGAGAGAGAGAGAGAGAGAGAGAGAGAGAGAGATACACAGAGGGAGAAGCAGGCTTCCAGAGGTGAGCCCAATGCGGGACTCATCCGATTCTGGGATCACGCCCTGAGCTGAAGGCAGAAACTCAACCACTGAGCCACCCAGGCGTCCTTGCAATCTCTGCTTTTAAATTGGAGTGTTTAAGAGCTGCCTGGCTGGCTCAGTCAGTGGAGCGTGACTCTTGATCTTGGGGGTGTTAAGTTTGAGCCCCACATTGGGTGTAGACACTGATTAAAAATAAAATCTAAATAAATAAATAGGAGTTGTTTAATACATTTATATTTAATGCAATCACTGATAAGGTATAATTTATATTTGCTGTTTTGCTATTTCTTTTCTTTTTTCACATTAATGTTTTATTTTTTCATTTTATTTATTTGTTTAATTTAAATTCAATTAATTAACATATAGTGTATTATTAGTTTCAGAAGTAGAGGTCAGTGATTCATTAGTCTTATATAATACCCAGTGCTCATTGCGTCACATGCCCTCCTTAATGTCCATCACCCAGTTACCCTATTCGCCCAACTCCCTCCCCTCTAGCGACCCCCAGTTTGTTTCCTATTATTAAGAGTCTCTTATGGTTTGTCTCCCTCTATGATTTAGCCTTGTTTTATTTTTCCTTCCCTTCCTCTATGATCCTCTGTTTTGTTTCTTAAATTCCACATATGAGTGAGATCATATGATAATTGTCTTTCTCTGAGTGACATATTTTGCTTTGTTATTTGTTTTCTATATGACTTATGTCTTTTTTCTTCTCCTGTTCCTCTACTGTTCCCTTCTTTTATGCCAAATAGATATTTTCTAGTGTACTATTTTCATTTCCTTGTCATTTCTTTTACTATATTTTAAAATATGTTCTCTTAGTAATTGTCCTGGGAATTACAGTGAACAACTTAACTTATAAAAATCGAGTTCAGATCAATACCAACTTAATTTCAAAAATTTGCTCTTAATAGTTCCATTCCCTACCCACTCCTTTGCATTGTAATTATTATACAAATCATATCTTCATACACTGTATGTACATCAACATAGATTTATTCATATTGCTTTATGAAGTTGTCTTTTAAATCAAATAGAAAACATAGAGTTACAACAAAGTATATTTATACTGTCTTTTATGTTTAATATACAGTTGTATGTATTTTAATCTTTTGTTGAAAGCTGGGTATTTAGGTAGTATAGCAACCCTGGATACTGATACTCCTCTCAGTGATCACTATTATTGTTTTATTGGTCATTTGTTTATTTGTTTGTTGACTTGGTGGGACTAATTCTGTGAAGTTTATTTCCACCCCCTCCACACACACATACACATAGTGTGCATCTCTGATGTCCCAGCACAGATCTTTCTCCCTTGTTTTTATCTTTTAGTTTGGCTACTTAGGTTTCACTTGTGGGTTAGTTTAAGTCACCTATTGGTCAAAGGCTGTGCTTAAGTTCCCTCAGCCAATTAGATTTTTACCCTTTATCATTATATATGTGTGTAGCTGCTCTCACATTTCAGTGAGTTTACATATTTTGCCTCTCTTCCATTCAGCCAGAGAGGTTTCTTTTCTGATTGCTTCCTAAAAGGTATATAGCCTTGGGCATTCACACATTCTTTCAGACTGCCAAGGATGACTGTGATTTTATTTTTAATCTTGGCTTTCTAGGAATTGTTCCTGGGTCAAAGTAGCTTATGATTAGTCAGTGCTTGGTCAAAGGTTGTGTTTAAGTAATTTGTGCTAGTGAGGCTTTTGCCCTGTGTTTGTGGGTCTCTGTGTGGCTTGGGGAATTCCTTCAAGTCTGTTCCATGTCTTTAATTTTCCTAAGAGGATGCAGCCTGGCATATACACACAGTCTTCCTTATCTCCACAATTTTATATGATCTCAAGAGGGCTTTTATTGGTTGTCTCTTTCCCTGGTTCTCTCTAGGAAACTTGTGACTGTTCTGACATTTTTCTCATATTAGTGATACTAGCCTCTCCACCAAGATCTCCATTGTTATTTGACAGTGCTTGTCAAAATGCAAGGAATTTTCTACTACCTTTTCCAAATCAATTCAGTCCCTTCAGGCAGAGCTGCAGCATTCCTCATCCTTGTGGATGTGAAAATCTACCCAATTAATTCTATAAGGCTTCATAAGACTTATACCAAAACAAGGAGGAATTCAGAGGTCAATATAAATTATAAATATAAATGCAAAAGTAGAAAAAATATGATCAAATTCAATATAGCATTTTAGTGATAATGGTCCCTATTTTTTTGTGCTAGCTGTATTAGATTAGCATCAATGTTATGGAGGCTACTCCATGGACTTCCACTCACCAAGGTTGACCTTGTACTAACACTGCTAAGTGCCCAAACTGACAACAAAATAAGATGATGAAGACAGTATTTCCTGGGGGTACAGTCAGCCCCGTGGTGGTAGTATTATTATATGGGACATCTTTCATCATGGTGAGAAAATAAATTTTTCCTTAAGAAAATAAATTTATATTCCAGACACACATTTACCTTCTTTGCTCACAATGATTCAGTGCCATCATCCATTGACTTCCAGAATGGCTTAATCATTATCAGGCTATCCTATACAACATTGTCTCTGACCAAGGAACTCATTTAATGGTAGATGAAGTACAAAACAATGGAATCATATCAAAAGATTCACTAGTCGGTATTACTTACTTCATCATGCAGAAGCAGATTGCCTGATAGAAAAGTAAATGAATTACTGAAGGCTTACTTCTAGGATCAGATTTTCCAGGTTGAGAGTGCTATACTACAAGAATACAATGGCCGCTTTAAAACCAGTGACTGATATATGGTAGTATGTCCCTCATAGTGAGGATACACAAGTCTGGGAATGAAAGGGTGGAGGAGGGAGTGACCTCTCTCACTATCACACCAATTAACCCCAAATATATATATATATATATATATTTTTTTTTTGTCTCCACAACCTTGAGTTCATCAGGTTTGGAGGTTCTGTTTTCCAAGGGATGAATGTTTCCAACATGGAATAAGGCCATGGTTCCATTAAATTCAAAGTTGAACCTGCAACCTGACCATTTTTATCTCCTTATGCAATTGAACTGAGAGGCAGAGAAAGAGGTTACTGTACTGGCTGGAGTGACTGAATCCCATTGTCAAGGGGGAATAGAATTGCTGCTATATGATGAGAACAGGACAAGTATGCTTGGATCCCAGGTATGTCATTAGGGCACCTCTTATTATTCATTTGCCCAATAGTCCTGGTCAGAAACCCAATAAAGATAAGATTGAAGGTTAGGGTCACTACATCAGGGAAAGAACTGTGAAAAGCCAAGGGAGATGTGAAATGTATTATTGGCTTTGGCCTCATGACCAACTACTGAGGGGAGCTGTGGTAGCTAGGTGTATTTTTGTTGATAATTAGTTTTTCCTTCCTTTCTCTTATATGTGAAAAATATTGGAGATGGTTGTTATACATTAGGCTTCAGGTGGAGATATGAATTAACATTACTCAGTGACAGTACAGAGGCTGTTGGGTCTTCTTGTCCCTTTCTCCTTGTAGGAGATGAGAGTTTCTTTATTGGAGTAAAGAGCAAAATGGATGCTGAGTGGCTAAAGGGATGGTTATCCTGTATTTTACCTCACCTCCTGATCAATTTCTTGCCCCTGGGTCCTGTTCTGTGCCCTGGGAGGCTGACTCCCATGGATTGTATTCCCTGGGCATCATTCCCAGGTGAAGTCTCTTTGAATTTGGTGAATGGAATACACTTTCAGGACTTTGGAGGAAGAGAGAAGACAATTTTTTTCTTCCCTGTTCCCTCACTGATTTTGCCTGTGTTTTATTGGTAGTGACTGCTGATAAGTATACTGGCAGTAACAGGCTAAGACTTCAGCTCCTGCAGCAAGTCCCTCTTCCACGGCCCTAGTTCTCACCAAGAAGTCCTTCAGGCTTGAGGGCCAAACACCAGAAGCATTTTCATAAAACTCCAGAAAAAGACAAGGATGCCAGTTTTTCCACACTTTTTTAACATTGTTCTGGAAGTTACTACTTAATGCAATTATCAGAGAAGGGAATGTGATATTAATATTGGAAAGGAGGAGACAAGATCATTACTGCAAATGGAACAAATCTAAGAGAATCAACTAAAAACTATTTGAAACTAGGAATTCAAGATGCCTGGGTGGCTCATTGGTTGAGCATCCGCCTTTGGCTCAGGGTGTGATCCCAGAATCCCGGGATTGGGTGCCACATCGGGCTTCCTGCATGGAACCCGCTTCTCCTCCCTCTGCCTATGTTTCTGCCTCTCTCTGTGTGTCTTTTGTGAATAAATAAATGAAATATTTGAAAAAGAAAAAAAAAAGAAACTTTAGGAATTCCATAAAGAGGCTGGCTATAAAATCAACTGCAAAAGCCAACCACTTTTTTTTTTCCCCATTCATCTGTTGGAGGACATTGTGGCTCCTTCCACAGTTTGAAAAGCCAACCACTTTTGTATATAAAAACCATAAACGGAAAATGTAACATAAAGAAAAGATTCAACTTACAATAGCCATGGAAAAAAGTAAGCCACTTAAGAATACACTTAACAAAAAATCTGCAAGACATATTCATTAATTCAACAAGTATTTATTGATAACATGTGGTGTGCCAGGCAATGCTCTAGGAGGCAGGATTTTAAGGGAATGTAACAAAATAATATATTTTATGTCTAAATAAATGCATGTGAATAAGCAGGTAAATTATGAAAAAAAAGTGATTTAGGGAGGCTTTATCCTCCCAGATATTAAAGCATATTATAAAGATACTAGAATTAAAGCAGTTTGGTATGTAAGAAGAAAAAATGGATTCAAGGAACATAATAGAGAATCAAGATAGATCCAAATATATGTGGATACTTGGCTTATTTATTTATTTTTAAAGATTTTGTTTATTTATGAAAGACACAGAGAGGCAGAGGCATAGGCAGAGAGAGAAGCAGACTCCCTGAGGGGAGCCCAATGCGGGACTCCATCCCAGGAACCCGGGATTACAACCTGAACCAAAGGCAGACGCTCAACCACTGAGCCACCTAGGTGCCCCTATATTTAGCTTCTGATAAAGGTGACATTTTATTATTTATTTTTGTTTCAAGTTTTTATTTAAATTCTATCTAGTTGAGCAGCCCAGGTGGTTCAGTGGTTTAGCGCCTCTTTGGGCTCAGGGTGTGGTCCTGGAGTCCCAGGATCCAGTCCCCAGTTGGGCTCCCTGCATGGAGCCTGCTTCTCCCTCTGCCTGTGTCTCTGCCTCTCTCTCTCTGTGTCTCTCATGAATAAATACAAAACCTTAAAAAATTATAGCTAGTTAACATACAGTGTAGTATGAGTTTCGGGAGTAGAATTTAGTGATTTATCACTTACATATAACACCCAGTGCTTATCACAGTAAATACTTCCTTTATACCCATCACCCATTTAGCCCATCCCCCTTGCCACCTCCTTCCATCAACCTTCAGTTTGTTCTCTATAGTTAAGAAAGTCTGTTTTGTTTTGCATCTCTCTCTTTTCTTTTTATAAAGGTGACATTTTATTTTTATTTTTTTAAAGATTGTAATTATTCATGGAGACACAGAGAGAAGCAGAGACATAGGCAGAGGGAGAAGCAGTCTCCCTGCAGGGAGTCTGATGCAGGACCCGATTCCAGGACCCTGAGATCATGACCTGAACCAAAGGCAGATGCTCAACCACTGAGCCATCTAGGTGCCCCATAAAGGTGACATTTTAAATCAGTGAGCTAGAGAAAGATGATTTGATAATTGGCACTAGACAATTTGCTATTTGGAAAAAATAATTTCATGTGTTTGATAAAGCTGGAGAAAATGCATTCACAATAGCATTAGGATATTACTTGCTTTATTCACCATGTTGACGTTTATACAAATGGTCCAAAAGTAATGGCGAGTAAAATAGCTGGTGCCTTATGGTAACAAAAGCAATGCCAACAAAAAATTCCATATGAGTCAAAAATTTAAAAACTAAAAAAAGTATATAAAAATTAGAAAATACAGGCCTTCCTAAGTAGGACACGCAACCCCAAAAATGTAAAGAAGTAATCGATAAATTTCGTATCATAAAGATTTAAAAATTCCCTATTGCAGAAGTCCAAAGAAAATTATAAACTGGGAATATATTTATATAACACTTATAATAGTCAAAGAGCTCATTTCAATAGTTTACAGAAAGTTCTTATGTATTAATAAGAAAAAGATGAGGGGCACCTGAGTAGCTCAGATGGTTTAGCATCTGCCTTCAGCTCAGGTCATGATCCAAGGATTCTGGGATGAAGCCTGCTCAGCAAGGAGTCTACTTCTCTTTCTCCCTCTGTACTCCCCTCGTTTGTGCTCTCTCTATCTCTTTCAAATAAATAAATAAAATCTTTTTTAAAAAAAGAAAAAGATGAAAAGTGTAATGGGAAAATGGGGAAAGCCAATTCATAAAGGGATACAAATGGTTAACAAACCTATGAGAAGATGCTTAATCTCATAATTAAAGAAACTGAAAATTTTTGGAGTAGAACATGGAATATATATGTCACAATTTACGAGGTGAAAGTTGGCAGCATGGATATAATTTAAGATGAACATTTAATTTGACCCGGTGATTTCACTTCTAGGAAATTATTGTAAAGAAGTAATGTCACAATTGTCAAAGGGATCCCTGGGTGGCACAGCGGTTTGGCGCCTGCCTTTGGCCCAGGGCGCGATCCCGGAGACCCGGGATCGAATCCCACATTGGGTTCCTGGTGCATGGAGCCTGCTTCTCCCTCTGCCTGTGTCTCTGCCTCTCTCTCTCTCTCTCTGTGACTATCATAAATAAATAAAAATTAAAAAAAATTACAATTGTCAAAATATATGTGTACAAAGGTCTCCAGCTTATCATTTTTATAATAGATCAAGTGTGGGAAGAGGCTAAATATCAATCAGTAATACATTGGTAAAATTTTGGTAAATCGGGATCCCTGGGTGGCACAGCGGTTTGGCGCCTGCCTTTGGCCCAGGGCGCGATCCTGGAGACCCCAGATCGAATCCCACATCGGGCTCCCGGTGCATGGAGCCTGCTTCTCCCTCTGCCTGTGTCTCTGCCTCTCTCTCTCTCTCTGTGACTATCATAAATAAATTAATTAAAAAAAAAATTTTGGTAAATCCACACTAAAGGATATTATTCTATCTGATAAAATAATGTACACAATATATTAGGTGAACAAATAGTTTGCATTCTATGACCCAAAATTATCTTTAAAAGTTATATGTGTATATACACTCACATACAATGTACCTACATATATGTATGTGTATACACACACACACACATATATAGTTGTTGTTGATATATATAAAAAGTTAACAGTGATTTTCACAGGATTTATCCTAGGATTCAGGTGTGTGGGTTATCATGGTGGTTATCAGAAAGGTGGAGAATTTAAACATTCTTATTTTCTACTTTCCTCCTTTCCTAGTTAATACTTGCTTTCCTTCATCTCATCTCAAACTCCCCCCTCCCCCATAGCAAGGAAGTCTTCTTTGATCCCCAGACTCTGCAACTTCTTTTACTATATTAATAATGTTCCTTTCATTGACAATACTTTTTTGGTTTGTATGTGTGATTATTTCATTAAGGCTTGTTTCCACTACGAGAGCAGAATCAGTGTCTGTTTTTGCTTACTAACATATTCACAATAAGCACAGGGTTTATGGCAATTCTCCTTGGTTCTTTCTCCCTCCTAATATTATGATGTGGACAACTGAATTTTTCTCAGTCTTATATAAAGGGTTATGAAAGTGCAGCTTTTATTTATTTATTTTTAAGGATTTATTCATTTGAGAGGGGAATGGAGAGAGCATGAGTAGGGGGAGGGGCAGAGGGACAAGCAGACTCCTCACTGAGCAGGGATCCCAATGGGGGAGGCTGGGGGCGGGCAGCTCAATCCCAGGACCCTGAGATCAAGTCAGATCTGAGCTGAGCTGAAGTCAGATGCTTAACTGACCCACCCAGGCACCCTGAAAGTACAGATTTTTACATCACCCCCCCCACACACACACACAAAATCAGGAGAACACATCAGAAACAAACGGTAAACTCACACTAAATGGTGAAATATTAGGGGCAATGCCATTTACTTCAGGACAAGTTTGGGAGGCCCTCAATCATCATTATTCAATATAGTTCTGGAGGTTCTGGTCAATGCAATACATGCAGAAAAGGAAAGAATAAGAGATATAAATATTGGAAAAGAGGAAATTTTTAAAAATCATCATTTGCAGATGATTATATATGCATACCTAGAAAAACCAAATATATCAACTGAAAAACTATCAGAAATATTAAGAAAGGTCACTAAAAATAAATATATCATAATTATTTCTCTTTAGGCAATAATCTGGTAGAAAATAGAAGCATAAAAGGAATGTCATCCCCCCAAACAGCAAAACAACAAAATACCTAAGAATAAACTTTACAAGTAATGGGTATAACCTACCTGAAGGAACAACATTTGTTGGAGATCATAAAAATCAACATAGGTAGACTCAATTTTTAAAGATGTTGGTTCTCAAATTAAAGTGCAGATTCATTGCACGTTATGTCACTAAATGTCAGCCATTTCATTTTGTGTATTTAACTTGGAACTTGACACATACATACATACATATACTTTTTGTATTTTTGTATTTGTATGAAGAAAGGTGGAAACTGTTAAAAGTGGTTGGTGGTGGAACACGAATTGCAGGGCACTTTCACATTCTACCTTATACATTTATGCATTGTTTGCACATTAAAAAAAGAAATGTGTATAATGAGAAAGACAGAAGCAGAGAGGGAGGGAGACAGAGAGAGAGAGAGAGAGAGAGAGAGAGAGAGAGAGAGATTTTTATTTTTATTCAGGGGATAGAACTTTTTTCCTGGCAAGTAGTTCTTAATAATTTTTTTTAAGTCATAGATGCCTGTGAGAATCTGATGAAAGCTATGACCCCTCTCTGCACTAAAATGAACATAGGTATGTGCATAGCTTTAATACAATTTCAGGTACAGCACAGAGGCGGCTCGTTGAGAAAGCCTACTGTAGGTTAATCAGTATGGTCAGGGGGGAGACCCCCTGGGGCCTGGGCACACATCTGGCCAGGGGGCAGCAAAGTGGGTGTGGGCTGCAGGCAGTGACCCTACAGTAAGGTTAGGTTCTCCCTGGGTGCCCTGTGGCAAGGAGGCCAGAGGTAAGAGGCCCAGCTGGCTGCACCTCTCAAGCCAGGTGGTAGCAGCAGACGGTGTTAGGAGCAATGTTAATAAGGCACCAAGATCGAGGGCAGAACAGGCAGACCTGAGTGCTTCCTCCAGCCAGCAATCACTTCTTCTTCGTGGAAACCCACAGCTGCAGGGATATGTGGGAACAGCAGTCCCTTCTACATCCGTGAGGGAATTTGGGAGGGGGGAGGGGGAAAGGGAAGAAGCCAAAGACAGTTACTCAAGTTGGTCCCCTGAGTAAGGGTGGCATTTACCTTCTTGGTCACCTGTCCATGTGTACTTTTAGAGTGAGCAACAGAATCAAGAAGCTGAATGCAGGGAATAGGAGGCTTTGGAATACAGGAAAGGCAGGAGGGCAGCACCTTCCTCCCTCTCTTTTGACAAAGCCAAGAAAGCAGACCATTTCTACATTCCTCACACCCTCAGCTGCCTCTGCCTTAGTGGACTGGAATCTAATCTAGGGGCAGGTGTTCAGCCATCAAATCACAAGGGTTTCCTGCAGCATTCAGCCAAGACTTTGGGACGTTAAATACATGTCTTTCTTTAATCAAACAAGACAGGACTGTGTTGCTTTTGTTTTATCAAATTCTAAGTTGATTCAAAAGTAGGAAAAGGAGTAGATCATTTACATTAAATGGCCCAAATTAAACGACTAAAGATTAGATCTCTTTGTGGACTAATTCATAGATCATATGAAAAATATTTTCAATTTTTAAACGGGTTAGTATGTTTGAAAGCTGCTAGTTGGTTGTAAGCAGTAGAAACATTTTTCTTGTATTATATGTACGTGTAATGTAATTAACGAGGCCTTTCATGTTTTCCCTCCCACTTAAATTCTTTACTCAATTAAAAATAGGATCATTTTATTTTCTCAGTATAAAAATAACGCAATACTGATTTAAAAAAATGAGCAGGAAAGTTTAAGAAAGTAAGACACTCCCACTACGTATATGCTTTTCTGAGATCTTTCCTCCCGTTTCATAAAGGAGTACAGGGAGAATGCTGGCCCTTCAGGGCTGGGGGTGGGGGAACGTGAGAGAAGGGGAGAGGCAATTGGACAGGGAGTAGAGAAAGGAGAGAAAAAAAAAAAACTATTCCTCAAAGAGGAAAGAAAGACCAATGGACAAGGGAACAGATGCAGTTTCTCCCTGTTAACCAGAGAAAAGCAAATTCCAGCCTCAAGCAGAAGCTCTCCTCGGTCCTTGGGATTGGCAGAAGGAAATGAGTGGCAGGACCTGATGTAGCCGGGACGGAAAGGGGTGGGCCTGCTCCTGCCGCACTGCTGGTGGGAGTGGTAATTGGGGTCTTGAACTCTTGGGTGACGTGGTCCTCACGTGAGCCGGAGCCGACGTTTGCAGACGCCCTTCTAATCCTGATCCTGGTTTGGTCCGGTTACTAGCTCCTTTTTGCCCCGAGGGCAGGCGGGCGGTGGCCAGGGAAGGAGGAGGAGGAGGTTACTGCCCGGATCCCAGCAGGTCTGTGTGTGGATGGGCACTGCCTTGGGGACCCCTGCGGTGCGGGTAGCGGAGGGTGGAGACCAAAGAGGGACAAGGCCTGCTTTCTCTATAATCTTGCACTATCCCAGACCCTTCCAAGAACAAAAAAAGGTGGGCGTCGGGGTCTGGTTTCCAGGGGAGACCCCAGACCAGAGGGAGGAAGTCGGAAACTTTGGCATCCTGTGCCTTGAATCGGGAAGGGCAGTTATTAAGATTCTTGCTCTGTGTGCTGGGGCATCTACCAAGCCAGAGTCTTGGGGCTGTGCGTCTGTCATTCCCCGTGTCTTGCAGTAGTAGGGCGCTGTACCACTCAGAGCAAACGAGTAAAGAATCTGTTCTGAATCCCTGCTGGTCTACGTAAAGGTGGGATGGCCCCGCAGTCCCCGGAGGGGTGGGGATGGTTGAGGTCCTTGCCTTCACTTGCCCTTTTCTGACTCTGGCTATCTTCCCGTTATTTTATGTAGGAAAAAGGATGTGACGGGGCCCACAGGGAAAATGGCTGTCGTTGGGGGTGGGAATGCATTGAGAGGGGGGGTTTCTTTGGCTCCCCAGGTTCTCCCTAGTCCCTCGGCCCGCCTCCTTTTCCATTTGTTCCAAAGGGGTAAAGGGGTGTGGTTTTTGCTGGGAAAATGGCCGACTGCTGAGGGTGGGGGCTCCGGGAGTGGGTTAAGGGGCGGCGGGCAGAGAAGGGCTGATATCCTCGAGCCCTGCGAAGTAGGGGTAGGGTTGAGGGGCCCAAAGATGAAATCCATTTGTCAACCAGGATCCTGAATTTGGAAAAGCTGGTGTTGGGACTCTCTGAAGTGCTCTTCTGTCCGCCTAGCCGACTCTGTCCTGTCGCTTGTGCGTCTGTGGATCTTGCACTTCAGGGCCAGTTCAACCCTAGAAGCAGGAAGAAGGGGAAAATTGCTCAGAAAAAGTAGGTCAGAGTGAGGGTGGTGGCACTATTTGGGGATGCTTGGGGGTGGAGAATTGCAAAGACTGCAAACCCGAGCGGGACCCTGGACCTCCTCCACCCCCCTCCCCCATCAACTTCGTACCATTTCAGGGCTTTCAAAACCAAGTGCTCTGCAGGTACAGGACAGAGAAGGATGTGGCTGGGGGATGGGGTGTCTCGAGAATCCCGAAGTGGGTGGGGGTGGGGATAATCTTGCTCCAGATTATTCTTTAGAGTACAGTGTCGGGGTGGGGTGTCACTCTGTCCGTCAGTCAGTCCCAGAGTTGTCAGTCCTTAGGTTTTATTGGAGGAGGGGGAAACTGAGATTAAGGAGGAGGGAAATTGCCCCAGATCAGTGGAGGTTGGTATACTGGATGGAGGGAGGAGTGTCCTGGTAACTCTGAGATGGTGTGGGTGGCGGAGGCAAGAGCGAGTGCGAGACCTTTGTGCATTTTTCGTCTGTCTTCCACTCTCTCCGCCACCATCCATTTTGTTACAGGGAAGGGGCTGTGGTGTCACTTTTGAACGAAGTGACCGACTCCAATAGGGTGGGGTCAGGTGGAAGATTGAAAGACATAAAGGAGATGGGGAAGGGAGATAATGCATTTCAAAGACACACCTCTGTGAGGAGGAGTGGATGGTTGGGCTGCTTAGGACAGGGGCTAGAGATTCGGGAGAGGGCAGTGTGGCCCATCCAGGATGAGGTCCTTCTGTCCCTTGAGCATTCAGCATCCTCTTCCCCACCCCTTTGTATGCAGCTTTGCAGGACGCAGTGGATTTCCAGGCAAGGGAGAGAAGGAAGAAACTGCCTGGACCTGCACCGGTGTATGTCAGGATGCTGCTACCCCAGGACATCTGAAGGGGTAGGGGAGGTACGGAACTGATCAGAGACCTTAAATTTAACGTGCGGGAGTGGTGGGAACGGTTGAACAAAAGGTTGGAGAATCTGGAGGTGGGGAAAATTTTCAAAATTACCTTCCCAGGAGAAGAAAGGAATCAGTGATCCAGCTCTGAGTCCCTGTCCCGTCCTCATCCATTTGTTGGTCTGTAGTTCAGTTTGTGGGCATGTAAAGGCACAAAAGAGACTGATGCCCTAAATCTTTCCTTCATTTCTAGCTTCTGTTGTATCAGCAGCTACAACAAGGCCTGCCACCTGTGGCTGAAGACTGTCCCCAACATAGGAGCAGTCCTCTGGGCCAGAGCAATCCTGCTCCACCCTGTTAAGAATTTGGCTCAGACATTCACCCCGGCATGGGCCGTACTCGGGAAGCTGGCTGCGTGGCCGCTGGTGTGGTGATTGGGGCTGGAGCCTGCTACTGCGTGTACAGACTGACCTGGGGAAGAGACGAGAGTGAGAAAATCTGGGATGGCGATGATGAAGAAGACGAGGAGGAGGAGGAATCTATTGATATTGTAGAGTCTGGGGTCAAGACTGGGAAAGGAGCTAAGGCTAATGCTGGGATGGGAACTGGAGCTAGACTTCAGGGTGAAGCAAAGGTCAAGGCTGAGGTGGGCATGGAACTCCAGAGTGGTTCAGATATAAAGGCAGCAGCCCAGGTGGGGGCCCAGAGTGGAGGTGGTCTAGAGGCCAAGGCTAAAGCCCTTTTCAACACTCTGAAGGAACAGGCAAGTGCAAAAGCTGGGAGAGGTGCCAGGTTGAGCACTATCTCTGGGAACAGGACACTTGCACCCAGTTTACCCTGCCCAGGAGGCAGAGGTGGAGGCTGCCACCCCACCAGGAGTTCGAGGGTTGGAAGTAGGGCAAGTGGAAAAACCAAGGGAAGAACTCGAGGTAAGAGCACCAGGACTCCAGCCACGGCATGGCCTGTTCGCAGGGGCAAGTTCAACTTTCCCTATAAGATTGACGATATTCTGGGTGCTCCTGACCTTCAAAAGGTTCTTAACATCCTGGAAAGATCAAATGATCCTTTTATTCAAGAAATAGCCTTGGTCACTCTGGGTAACAATGCCGCATATTCTTTTAACCAAAATGCTATTCGTGAATTGGGTGGTCTTCCAATTATTGCAAAACTGATAAAAACGAAAGATCCTATTATCAGGGAAAAAGCTTACAATGCCCTTAATAACTTGAGTGTGAATGCTGAAAATCAGGGAAAGATTAAGACCTACATCAGTCAAGTATGTGATGATACCATGATCTGTCGCTTGGACTCAGCTGTGCAGATGGCTGGACTACGACTGTTGACCAATATGACTGTGACTAATCATTACCAACATTTGCTTTCCTATTCTTTTCCAGACTTTTTCGCTTTGTTATTTCTGGGAAATTACTTCACCAAGATTCAGATTATGAAACTAATTATAAACTTTACTGAAAATCCAGCCATGACCAGGGAGCTGGTCAGTTGTAAAGTCCCATCAGAATTGATTTCCCTCTTTAATAAAGAATGGGACAGAGAGATTCTTCTTAACATCCTTACACTATTTGA